>NC_133649.1:156225281-156538463 GCF_009905375.1 Apium graveolens | reverse complement strand
TTTCGGTGTGTACTTAGATTGACAGATAATAGTTCCTTCTTCATTCTGCTTGACTTGAAGTGTAATATCCTGGAAAAATTATGTAAATATTATAGTTAATAAATTTAGAATAATTATTGTCATGATATTAGATGGTATAGCTGTTATGTGTGTTTCTGAGCGGGCCAGAAAATTTTTCGATTGATTAAAATATGTTTAAACTGCATCTCTATCGAGATATTCGTTTTATTTTATTTTATGAGCGTTTGAATGCATTTTATGCATATTCAGGTTTTTTATTAATTTCAGTATCATTTTTTTTTCAAAAATCAGCGGACCGGGACCCCACCGGGACGACAAACCCACAAAATCGATTTTTATTTTTATAAAATTATTCGTATTTCAAATACCCTTTATTTTTGTATTTTTGAATTATTCACAATTTTCGGGGAATTTGACATTAATTTTGTATTTAATCGTTTTTAAAATTATTCCCCGTAATTATTATTTTGGGCCCTAATTATATAATTAGGCGATAAAAACACACTTAATTTATTTTGGGATATAATTTTTGTAAAAATATAAATAGCTGAACTGGTTTTTTTATTTATTATTATTCTATTAAAAATCAGAAAATTCATAAAATCAAGAACAGTTTGTGGGGTGAGATTCTAGGCACAACTTCAATCGTGATTTTTGATCGATTTAGGGAACCAAATCAGACGTTCTAGTAGTCAAAATCATCCTCTCGACGAGAGCTTTCTATTGGTATCAATATCTTGATCTGAGGTACCTTATTTATAAAAGTCGAAATTTTTGGGTATTTTTGTTCTTGAGAATCGTTTTTGATTTGTGATGATTGTTGGTTGATTTTGTTGTTACCAATAGCTTTAGATGATGATTTCCAGTCGATTTGATTATAAATTTGTGTTATTTGATTCCCGGAATGTTTAAAGTCGAGTCTAAGTTTTTTGATTTTTTTCAAATTGATTTCTTGGTTATTGGGATGTTCTTGATGATGGTTGATGATATAGATAGATTATAATTGTTCTAAGCTTATTTTGGTAGTTGAACCATCGAATTTGGTTCAAAAATGAAGCTTTTCAGTAGTTTGGTGGAAGTCGCCGGAGTTTTGGCGAGTTTCGGCCGGGGAACGTTTTCCCAGGGTGGTTTGAAGGGGATGAAGGCAAATCTGGGCTCCTGGAGTTACCGAGGATGTGTTTGAGAGCAGAAACCGATGGGAATGGTACTGTTTTGGTAACGGTAGGACTCGCCGGAGATGGCCGGATGTTCGGCCGGAATCTGGAAATTTCAGAAACCGGCGAACCGCCGGCCGTGTTCTTCGTATAAACCGGAAGTCCCACCCCCCCAAGCCGTCTTTGATTCAGCGAAGAAGAAGACTGCAAATCAAAATCTGTTTCTGTTAATTCCTTTTTACTTTTATTTCATAATTCATTTTCTTATTTTTAAAAATCATTTATTTTATTTCTAAACATTATTTAATTATTATTTTAAATACTAAAAATTATTTACTTAAATTCCTAAAATTATTTTCATTTTGTTATTTCAAAAATACAATTTGATTTAATTATTTATAAGTCATTTTAGTTAATTATTTATGAATTTAATTAATTGATTAAAAATTAATTAATCAATTAATTTTATTTATATATAGTTAAATAAATGTAAGTTATTTATAATTAATTCAAATAATTTCTAAAAATTATTTCGGGTTTTTAAAAATTATATTTTGGTATTTAAAAATCAATTAATATTATTATTAATTGATTTAATTCTATTTATTTCTTATTTTATTCATAATAATTAAACCGTTCGTCCATTTAATACGAAACGAACGCGTATAGACTCAGAAAAATGTTACGCTTTCAATAAAAATACTTTTGAGTCCTAATTTCTTTTGTATTGCAATGGAATTTGAATTGTGTATCAGTTTAAGTTGGTTTTTGATTGGTAAATATTATTATTGACCTGATTTTCATTCTGAACGCACTGAGACGTATCTTTTAATGATCTGACTTATGTATTAAATGAATTATGTGATTACGTATTATACGAATGCGATGATTATGTGTTACGTGATATGCATGCTATCTGTTTACAGTTTTTAAAATGCCATGCTAGTTATAAAAGATCGGGTAGATGTCAAGACGTATAGTTACGTCGATTAAGTTTGGTTCTGTCAGTTAAGATAGTTCTTTGTTTATAGAATCGGGGTAGCAAGGAGTTGATAGCCAGCAGTTGTAAGCTAGGGTTTTAGTGAGAAGTTATTGAGCATACCAGGCAAGTATTCTCCCATATTCTAAATTCAGAATAGCTTATTGTTTACATATTCAAATATAAGATCTGTTTATAAATACTCTGATAGCACAGTGAATATCAATACTCCTATATTTATTGACATTCTCTTATTCTAGCATCTTTCTGCTAGAACTAATCTTTTGATTTGATAGATAGTGAATAACTATACTATCCAAATATACTCTATACAGTGAAACTTTGAATTGAGATTAGCGAATAACTAATTGTTCTAGTTATTTCGCCATCAGTTGTTGAGATAACTCCGGACCATGTGACATGGGGAGTTGAATGGATAAGGATGTCATTGGTCCGACTCCTTTAATTAAAATTTATTTTGTGAATTGATTATTGGTTAGCGTAAGAGACCGAGGCACCGGTCCAGCGTGAGCTATTATACGAAAGTGTAATATCTTGCTAGGCGAGTATATGCCTTTTTATGGATATCCAATAGGTACGGTATGGCTGCGGGATATCGATACCTATATTTACGGTATGGCTGCGGGATACCGGTGCTGTTTTATGACTGATCAACAGGAACAACATAGTGCATAATTGTGCTTAATTAAATTATCGCTTAAACTTTAAGTTTATATCAGCTTTGACTTTTACTCATATATTGTTATTGTTGTTCACTTACCAACTTCATATCACTTGCTGAGCATCTCTTCGCTCATACTTGTTTATTAATCTAATCTTTCAGCTAAACCAGAGCAGGCTTGAGTTCCAGGTTTGATCAGAAGTCGAGTGCTTGTAAATAGTTTGGTGTGTATTCTAGGTAGACTGTTTTGGGATGCTTGGATAGTCTAGAGGCTTGAGTTCCAGGTTTGATCAGAAGTCGAGTGCCATTACTTTGCTATTGTGTTGGTTTTGAGAATGGTAAGAAGTGTTGGAAAAGAGTTTGGGAGGTTGTGTTACAACCCTATCCATTGTTTGTTGGTTTATTTGAGATTACGAGCAAGGATTTAAAAGGTTTGGATCATTCTGAATAAATTTTCTTTGTGTTGTTATTCTCAAGATAATAAGCAGGATTATGTGATAATCATGTCGCTTGTGTTAATATGGTAGCAAGTTTATGATATTTTGAGAAAAGATAATGTTTGAGAATTTTGATATGCTAAAGAATTGCTACATATTCGACACAATGCTTGACAAATTATTATATAAGTTGCTTGTTTTCTTACCAGAATAATGGCACCGAAGAGAAGGAATAATTCAGGAGAGGATCGTACCGAGTGTCGGATGGATCCAACGATTGTCCAGATGTTGGGACTGATGCAGCAGCAGATGTTACATCTTATGCAGCAACAACAACAGCAACAACAGCAGCAACAACAACAGCAGCAGCAAGCAGCAGCACCACCTGTAGTGACTTTTAAGCAATTTCAAGCTGTGAAGCCACCTGAGTTCAAGGGAAGTGCTGATCCTGTGGAAGCCAATGCATGGCTCAAGGAAATGAAAAAGGCTTTTGAATTAGTCGGAGCAGGGACTGAGTAGAAGACCAAGTTTGCAAGCTACTTTCTGAAGGGTGAGGCGAACTATTGGTGGGAATCCACGTGAGCATTGGAAGGAGGTGAGTTTATAACTTGGGAGAGATTCACAGAGCTGTTCCTGGAGAAGTATTTCCCAAGGTATATGAAGAACCAAATGGAGATCAAATTCTTGAACCTGACCCAGGGTGATCTTACTGTGGCTGAGTACAAGGCTAAGTTTACTGAGTTAGCAAGGTTCGTGCCAAACCAGGTTGATACAGATGAAAAGAAAGCAAGAAGGTTTGAACAGGGATTGAGATTTTGGATTCAGAATAGGGTGGCCATGTTTGAATTGACTTCATATGTGGCAGTGGTGCAGAAAGCGATGGTTATTGAAAGTAAGAGTGATATGTATCCGAATGGAAAGGATGGGAAGAAAAGGAAAATAGAAACCTCAGGAGGAGGCCAACAACAAGGTAACTTCCGGGGCCGTTTCAATAAAAGGCCAGAGTTTTAGGATAATAAAAGTGTGGGATTTAAGAAACCACAGCCAGGAAATGGAAACTGTTTTCAGAATTCAAATCAGCAGAGGCCCAATTGTCCACCAATGCCAGATTGCAAGTTTTGTGGCAGAAAACATTTTAGGATTTGCAAAGCTAATTCTGTGTGTTACAAGTGCAATATGAAGGGACATCATGCCTATGAGTGCCGCAATCAAATGCCAGAAGTTACATGTTTCTGGTGCGGGAAGACAGGTCATTACGCCAACAACTGTAAAGAGCAAGCTCAAGGTGCAAATATACCACAGATCACAGGACCATCCTCTCAGGGTGTGCCAAGGATTGAGGGGGCACTAGCAAAGAATCAGCCAAAGGCCAGGACATTCAATATGATTATGAAGGATGCTGTTCAGAGTTCAGACGTGGTTGCAGGTACGCTTCTAGTCAACTCCGTAGATGTTAAAGTTTTATTTGATTCTGGAGCTACAAGGTCATTTATTTCTTAAGATTTTGTCGATAAGCTGCATTGCAAAGTTAAGTTGTTAGAACAAGCATTAATGATAGAATTAGCTAATAAGAATCAAGTTTCCGTCGATCGAGTGTGCCCGAGATGTGATATTGAGATAGGAGGACATCATTTTCATGCTAACTTGATACCTTTTAAGTTGGGAGAATTTCATGTTATCTTAGGAATGGATTGGTTGTCCGAAAATAACGCTCAGATTGATTGTAAGAATATGAAGGTAAGACTTCAGACATTGGGTAGTAAGAAGAAGGTGGTATTTCGAGGAAATAAGTAAGAGAAGAAGTTCTTAACGATAGCTCAAGTGAAGAAGTTATTGCATCAGAATTGCGAAGCGTATTTGGCCCATGTGGTAGACACCAGCAAAGAAGTTCCAACACTAGAAGCAATCCCGGTTGTCAACGAATTTCCAGATGTATTTCTAGACGATCTACCAGGACTACCTCCCGAAAGAGAAATTGAATTTGCGATCGATTTAGCACCCGGAACAGAACCAGTTTTTAAAGCTCCGTACCGGATGGCACCAGTGGAGATGAAAGAATTGGAAACTCAACTGCAAGATCTTTTGGAGAAAGGAGTTATAAGACCCAGTATATCCCAATGGGGCGCACCAGTACTATTTGTCAAGAAGAAGGATGGGAGTATGCGACTGTGTATTGACTATCGAGAACTGAACAAGCTGACCATTAAGAACAAGTACCCGTTGCTGAGGATCGATGATTTGTTTGACCAATTGAGAGGCACTGTATGGTTTTTTAAAATTGATTTAAGATCCGGATATCATCAACTGAAGATCAAGCCTGAAGACATTTCGAAGACCGCATTCAGAACCATATATGGGCATTATGAGTTTCTAGTGATGGCATTTGGATTAACCAACGCACCAACAACTTTCATGGATCTGATGAATCGAGTATTCAAGAAATATTTGGATAAATTCATGATCGTGTTCATAGATGACATCTTGATCTATTCTAAAACAGACGAAGAGCATGCAGAGCACTTGAGGATAGTTCTTGAGATACTGCGACAGGAGAAATTGTACGCAAAGTTTTCCAAGTGTGAATTTTGGTTAAAAGAAGTACGATTTCTTGGGCACGTGATTAGCAATAAAGGAGTGGAAGTGGATCCATCAAAGATTGAAGCCATAATCAACTGGGAGAGGCCAAAGACACCAACGGAAGTACGAAGTTTCATGGGACTGGCAGGTTACTATAGAAGATTCGTGCAAGATTTTGCAAAGATAGCTACACCATTGAAAAAGCTCACCAGGAAGAACCAGAAGTTCGAATGGACGAGAAGTGCGAGGAAAGTTTCCAAGAATTAAAGAATAGATCAGTATCTTCTCCAGTACTAGTCTTGCCAGTTGAACAAGGAAATTTTGTGATCTATAGTGACGCGTTGTACAAAGGATTGGGATGTGTTTTGATGCAGCATGACAAGGTGATAGCCTACGCTTCAAGACAGTTGAAACCATATGAAGAGAAGTATCCAACACATGATCTTGAATTGGCAGCTATAGTGTTTGCATTGAAGATGTGGAGGCATTATCTATACGGGGAAAAGTGCGAGATCTACACGGACCACAAGAGTTTAAAGTATATCTTTACCCAGAAGGAATTAAATATGAGACAACGAAGATGGCTAGAACTAATCAAGGACTACGGCTGTACTATCAACTATCATCCAGGCAAAGCATATGTGGTGGCCGACGCTCTGAGCCGAAAAGAAAGGTTAAACATAATAACTTCATCCGAGGAATTGATCAAGGAATTTGAGAAGCTGGAAATAGAGGTCAGTATCTCAAGTATGTCTACAAAGGTATTGTGTGCAATGTCTTTTCAACCAGAACTATTAGAGAAAATAAGAAGATGTCAGGAAGAAGTAATGAGCCATGAATGAGACAGTTTGACAGGAGAAAAGATAGGGAGTCAAAATGATGATAAAGGAATATTAAGATTTTCTTCCAGAATATGGATACCCAACATAGCCGAGCTGAAAGATGAAATTCTTCGAGACGCTCACAACTCCAGATATTCAATTCATCCCGGGAGTACCAAGATGTACAGAGACTTAAGAGAAAATTTTTGGTGGCCAAGCATGAAGAAGGAAATTACAGAATGGGTAAGTAAGTGTTACACTTGCCAGCGAGTCAAAGCGGAACATCAAAGGCCCAGTGGACTGATACAACCATTGGACATTCCAGAATGGAAGTGGGAACATATCACGATGGATTTTGTAGTTGGATTACTGAGGACCAGGGCAAATCATGATGCTATTTGGGTTATTATCGATAGATTAACGAAGTCAGTGCATTTTCTTCCTATCAACGAGAGATTTTTAATGGATAAATTGGTTCGGTTATATATTAAGGAAATTGTGGCACGACATGGAGTTCCAGTATCCATAGTTTCAGACAGAGATCCTCGATTTAATTCAAGATTTTGGAGAAGTTTTCAAGATTGTCTCGGAATGAAGCTAAACCTGAGTACAGCGTATCATCCACAGACAGACGGTCAAAGTAAAAGGACGATTCAGACTATTGAAGATATGTTAAGAGTATGTGCACTAGATTTTGAAGGAAGTTGGGACGAACATTTGCCATTAGTTGAATTCTCCTACAACAACAGTTATCATGCCAGCATTGGAATGCTGCCTTACGAAGCTTTGTACGGGAGAAGATGCAGATCCCCAATCTGTTGGGAAGAAATTGGTGAGAGAAAGATTTTGGGTCCAGAATTGATCTAGTAGACAAAAGAGAAAATATAACTCATTCGTAAACGATTAGTGGCAACTCAAGATCGTCAACGCAAATATGCTGATCCTGCTAGAAAGGATATGGAATTTGAAGTCGGTGAGGTAGTGCTATTAAAGGTTTCACCTTGGAAGGGTTTATCAAGATTCGGAAAGAAAGGAAAGCTGAGTCCGCGTTATGTTGGCCCTTTTGAGATTTTGAAGCATGTGGGAAAGGTTGCTTACGAATTAGCGTTACCACCTCACATGCAACATATCCACAACGTGTTCCACGTGTCAATGTTGAAACGTTATTTTCCTGATTCGAACCATGTGATAGAATACGAACCAATCGAGATGTAGCCAGATTTATCTTTTGTAGAGCAACCAGTGAAAATTTTAGATAGGAAAGAAAGAGTGCTTAGGAATAAGTCTGTATCTTTAGTGCGAGTTCTGTGGAGGAATCCCAAGGTTGAAGAGTCGAACTGGGAGTTGGAAAGCAAAATGCGATCCAAGTATCCTGACTTGTTTTCTTAGGCTGATTCTGAGGACAGAATCCTGTTGAGGGGGGAAGGATGTAATATCCGGGAAAAATTATGTGAATATTATATGTTAAATAAATAAATATTATGTGTTTTATAAATTTAGAATAATTATTTCCATGATATTAGATGGTATAGCTGTTATGTGCGTTTCTGAGCGGGCCAGAAATTTTTTTGATTGATTAAAATATGTTTAAACTGCAATTATATGAATCGATTCACAATTTGAACCTGCATTTATTCGCGTCTCTATCGAGATATTCGTTTTATTTTATTTTATACGCGTTTGGATGTATTTTATGCATATTCAGGTTTTTCTATTAATTTCAGTATCGTTTTGTTTTTCAAAAATCAGTGGACCGGGACCCCACCGGGATGACAAACCCCACAAAATCGATGTTTTTATTTTTATAAAATTATTCATACTTCAAATACCCTTTATTTTTGTATTTTTGAATTATTCGCAATTTTCGGGGAATTTTGACATTGATTTTGTATTTTATCGTTTTTAAAATTATTCCCCGTAATTATTATTTTGGGGCCCTAATTAATATAATTAGGGAATAAAAACACCCTTAATTTATTTTGGGATATAGTTTTTGTAAAAATATAAATAGCTGAACTGGTTTTATTTATTTATTT
Source organism: Apium graveolens (assembly GCF_009905375.1). Lineage (NCBI taxonomy): Eukaryota > Viridiplantae > Streptophyta > Magnoliopsida > Apiales > Apiaceae > Apium > Apium graveolens. The sequence goes on along the minus strand of NC_133649.1, from coordinate 156,529,756 downwards.
ATTATTATTCTATTAAAAATCAGAAAATTCATAAAATCAAGAACAGTTTGTGGGGGTGAGATTCTAGGCAACAACTTCAATCATGATTTTTGATCGATTTAGGGAACCAAATCAGACGTTCTAGTGGTCAAAATCATCCTCTCGACGAGAGCTTTCTATTGGTATCAATATCTTGATCTGAGGTACCTTATTTATAAAAGTCGAAATTTTTGGGTATTTTTGTTATTGATAATCGTTTTTGATTTTGATGATTGTTGGTTGATTTTGTTGTTACCAATAGCTTTAGATGATGATTTCCAGTCGATTTAATTATAAATTTGTGTTGTTTGATTCCCGGAATGTTTAAGTCGAGTTCTAAGTTGTTTGATTTTTTTCAAATTGATTTTCTTGGTTATTGGGATGTTCTTGATGATGGTTGATGATATAGATAGATTATAATTGTTCTAAGCTTCATTTTGGTAGTTGAACCATCGAATTTGGTTCAAAAATGAAGCTTTTCAGTAGTTTGGTGGAAGTCGCCGGAGTTTTGACGAGTTTCGGCTGGGGAACGTTTTTTCGGGGTGGTTTGAAGGGGATGAAGGCGAATCTGGGCTCCTGGAGTTACGAGGAAGTGTGTGGGAGCAGAAACCGATGGGAATGGTGCTGTTTTGGTAACGATAGGACTCGCCGGAGATGGCCGGATGTTCGGCCGGAATATGGAAACTCCAAAAACCGGCGAACCGTCGGCCGTGTTCTTCGTATAACCGGCGAAGTACCCCTCCCCCAAGGCCGTCGTTTGATTCAGCGAAGAAGAAGACTGCAATTCAAAATCTGTTTCTGTTAATTTCTTTTTATTTTTATTTCAAAATTCATTTTCTTATTTTTTAAAATCATTTATTTTTTTTCTAAAAATTATTTAATAATTATTTTAAATACTAAAAATTATTTACTTAAATTCCTAAAATTATTTTCATTTTGTTATTTTCAAAAATACAATTTGATTTAATTATTTATAATTCATTTTAGTTAATTATTTATGAATTTAATTAATTGATTAAAAATTAATTAATCAATTAATTTTATTTATAAATAGTTAAATAAATGTAAATTATTTATAATTAATTCAAATAATTTCTAAAAATTATTTTGGGCTTTTAAAAATTATATTTTGGTATTTAAAAATCAATTAATATTATTATTAACTGATTTAATTCCATTTATTTCTTATTTTATTCATAATAATTAAACCGTTCGTCCGTTTAATACGAAACGAACACGTATAGACTCAGAAAAATGTTACGCTTTCAATAAAAATACTTTTGAGTCCTAATTTATTTTGTATTGCAATGGCATTTGAATTGTGTATCAGTTTAATTTGGTTTTTGATTGGTAAATATTATTATTGACCTGATTTTCATTCTGAACACACTGAGACGTATCTTTTAATGATCTGACTTATGTATTAAATGAATTATGTGATTACGTATTATGCGAATGCGATGATTATGTGTTACGTGATATGCATGCTATCTGTGTACAGTTTTAAAATGCCATGCTAGTTATAAAAGATCGGGTAGATGTCAAGACGTATAGTTACGTCGATTAAGTTTGGTTCTGTCAGTTAAGATAGTTCTTTTGTTTATAGAATCGGGTAGCAAGGAGTTGATAGCCAGCAGTTGTAAGCTAGGGTTTTAGTGAGAAGTTATTGAGCATACCAGGCAAGTATTCTCCCATATTCTAAATTCAGAATAGCTTATTGTTTTACATATTCAAATATAAGATCTGTTTATAAATACTCTGATAGCACAGTGAATATCAATACTCCTATATTTATTGACATTCTCTTATTCTAGCAATCTTTCTGCTAGAACTAATCTTTTGATTTGATAGATAGTGAATAACTATACTATCCAAATATACTCTATACAGTGAAACTTTGAATTGAGATTAGCGAATAACTAATTGTTCTAGTTATTTCACCATCAGTTGTTGAGATAACTCCGGACCATGTGACATGGGGAGTTGAATGGATAAGGATGTCATTGGTCCGACTCCTTTAATTAAAATTTATTTTGTGAATTGATTATTGGTTAGCGTAAGAGGCCGAGGCACCGGTCCAGCGTGAGCTATTATACCAAAGTGTAATATCTTGCTAGGCGAGTATATGCCTTTTTATGGATATCCAATAGGTACGGTATGGCTGCGGGATATCGATACCTATATTTACGGTGTGGCTGCGGGATACCGGTGCTGTTTTATGACTGATCAACAGGAACAACATAGTGCATAATTGTGCTTAATTAAATTATCGCTTAAACTTTAAGTTTATATCAGCTTTGACTTTTACTCATATATTGTTATTGTTGTTCACTTACCAACTTCATATCACTTGCTGAGCATCTCTTCGCTCATACTTATTTATTAATCTAACCTTTCAGCTAAACCAGAGCAGGCTTGAGTTCCAGGTTTGATCAGAAGTCGAGTGCTTATAAATAGTTTGGTGTGTATTCCAGGTAGACTGTTTTGGGATGCTTAGATAGTCTAAAGGTTTGTAATAAAATTTGAATAATCTGTAAAACTAATTAGACTTATGGTTTGTAATAACAGTTGGTTTGTATTAGTGCCTGTTCCATACTATAACCTGTGATCGATCCAGTTGCATGCAAAGGGTCATATTTATTATATTATTCCGCTGTGATTATTTTATTATGATTTATTGGCTAGTGACCCCCAAATCTAGACCCCGAGTTTGGAGGGCATCATTTGAAGGCCCAGAATATAGTTAAGTTCTCCCATCATACTCATTTGATATCTTGACTGCATCAGCTTGGCAAAAGTAAGTCATTTCCATGGTTGAGATAAAATAGTATTTTGTCAATAGTCCCTCTATTAAATCCACTTTCCAGATGAAACTGAGTTAATGTCTCATACCATGCTCTTGGAGCTTGCTTAAGGCCATAAAGTGCTTTGTCAAGCTTGTAGACATGATTGGGAAAGTTGGGATCTATAAATCCTAAAGGTTGTTCAACATATACCTCTTCTTCCAATTCTCCATTGAGAAAAGCACTTTTCACATCCATTTGAAAGACTTTAAACTTCTTGTGAGCAGCATAAGCCAAAAATATCCTTATGGCTTCCAACCTAGAAACTGGTGCAAATGTTTCAACATAATCAATTCCCTCCCGTTGAGAGTATCCTTTTGCAACCAGCCTTGCTTTATTCCTTGAAATTATGCCATCACTGTCAGTTTTATTTCTGAACACCCACTTTGTACCAACAACAGATCTGTTCTTTGGTCTTGGCACTAGGGTCCAGACTTTATTTCTTTCAAATTCATTTAACTCTTCCTGCATTGCTTGCACCCAATCAGCATCTTGAAGAGCTTCTTCCACTTTCTTTGGTTCAGTCTGAGAAAGAAAAGAATGATAGAGACATTCATTTGATGTAGCTGTTCTAGTTCTGACACCTGCATCTTGATTTCCAATAATTAAATCAGGTGTATGCGCTTTAGTCCACTTCCTTGCAGATGGAAGGTTATCTCTAGAACTGGATGCTCCCCCATGATCCATGCTGTCTCCATCAACATTTTCTGATGCTCCCCCTAAAATTATGCTCTCTGAGTTGGATCCTTCAGAATTTGAGTTTCCAGAAATATCTGTACATGAGTTTCCAGAATTATCAGAACTTGGCCCATCAAAACTTGATGAATCAGAACTTGAAGAGCCTGTTGTAGGTTCTGATGCTTCTTGAGATGTGGTTGTATATTCAGTATGCTCCCCCTGCACAGGTGCATCTTTCTTTGGCGTAGTCACCACATTTTCAATAACATCAGAGTTTAATCCATCAAAGTTTGCAGTATCAGGATTTAGACTGTCAGGATTTACAGAATCAGAATTTAAAACTTCATTTTCGAATCTCAGCTGATCATGATCATTGAAATCTTCAAGTCCAGTAATCTTCTTATCATCAAAAGAGACATTGATAGATTCCATGACAACCCTTGTTCTTAAATTGTAGACTCTGAAGGCTTTTGTAGAAAGTGGATATCAACAAAAATTCCTTCATTAGCTTTTAGATCAAATTTGGATAGCTGTTCAGGATAAGTCTTAAGAACAAAACACTTGCATCCAAATACATGAAAATACTTCAGATTTGGCTTCTTTTTCTTCACCATCTCATATGGTGTTTTTCCATGCTTGTTGATAAGTGTAGCATTCTGAGTAAAACAAGCAGTCTGCACAGCTTCAGCCCAAAAGTAGGTTGGTAACTTTGCTTCATCAAGCATAGTTCGTGCAACTTCAATAAGAGTTCTATTCTTTCTTTCAACAACTCCATTTTGCTGTGGAGTTCCAAGAGCAGAAAATTCCTGCTTTATTCCATGGTTTTTGCTGAACTCTTCCATAATCAAATTCTTGAACTCGGTGCCATTATCACTCCTTATGATTTTCACAGAATCTTTGACCAATTTATCCAGTTGTTTGACATGATCAATCAAGAGAGATGCAGTTTCACTTTTTGTGTGAAAGTAATACACCCATGTGTATCTGGTGAACTCATCCACTATGACCATAAAATATTTCTTCTCTGCAATAGACATGACATTCACTGGACCAAATAGATCAACATGTAGTAGGTGATAAGGCTCAAGAATTAATCATTCAGTCTTGCTCTTGAAAGAAGATTTTCTTTGTTTTGCCTTCTGACATGAAACACAAAGGCCATCAGGAGCAAATACTGATTTTGGCAGTCCTCTCACAAGATCTTTCTTGATTAGTTCATTTATATTATTAAAATTTAAATAAGGGAGTTTCTTGTGCCAATCCCAGCTTTCTTTAATTGATGCTCTACTCAACAGACAGATTGCAGAACCATCAGTACTTGTTTAAAGCTTGGCTTCATAAATGTTACCATGCATGTATCCTTTCAGAACAACTTTGCCTGTAGATTTGCTCACAACTTCACAGTGTTCTTCAAAGAAATCCACATGATAACCTCTGTCAAAGATTTGACTAACACTCAGCAAATTGTGTTTAAGTCCTGAGACTAGAGCTGCTTTTTCAATGATGACATTCCCAAGATTGATATTGCCATATCCCAGAGTTTTTCCAATGTTGCCATCTCCATAAGAAATGCCTGGGCCAGCTTTCTCTACAAAGTCTGATAGCAGGGCTTTATTTCCAGTCATATGTCCTGAACATCCACTGTCCAGAACTAGGATGTTTTTCCTGTTGCCCTGCAATCTCAAAGACCACTAATGATTAGTTTTAAGGACCCATACTTGCTTGGATCCTTTGGCCTTATTAAGTTTGTTAACATTTGTAGCGGATTTAGCATCAGAGTTTATGTTAACAGTTTTCTTATCAGAAATTACATTATCAGACTTTGCATTAGAACTTACACTAGAAGGAACAATGCTAACTTTCTTGAAAGAAGGTTTTATTTGATAATAATCATAGTACAAACTATGATGTTCCTTACAAGTATAAATGGAATGATATAAACTACCACAATGAAAACAAGGATTTTGTGGCCTATATCTAACAGACTGACTCTTAACTCCTGACTTTGAAGGTAAGGAATTTATGTTCTTATTCTTCCTGCAAAAAGAAGCCAGATGGTTAGAATTTCCACAGTTATAACATTTCTTTCTAGGAGCATTAGGAATAGCCTTATAATCATTGCTTTTATTCACACCTTCCTTTCCATTCCTATTTTTCCTAGGTGGATTTACCTTGTTTACATTCTTAACATCTTTCAGCTTATGTTTAAGCTGCTTCTTAGTCATTAAGCCTATGTTAACTTCAGTTGGCTTATCCTATTTTGGTTTGTCAGAAGTTAATTTCTCTTTAACTTCTGATTTATCAATATCAGACTTTACAGCTATGAACTTAACAGGATTTACCTTGGGCTTTTGTTTAACAACTATAGGCTCAATTTCTACAGTTCCCTTATCATTCTTATCATCTCCATATTTTAAGCCCTCTTTCCAGTTTCCACTACTTAACAAATTCTGAGTTGTTCTGCCAGAGTTAGTCCAAGTCCTGATAATCTCTCTTTCCTTTTCTAACTCAATTTTTAGAGATTCATTCATGTTAAAAGGCATCATCTCTATCTTTCTGAGTTTGATGGAACATGACTAACTCTTTTTCTAAATAATCATTCCTCTTTTTATAAGCAAGATTTTCAGAAGTTAATCTTTCACATGTTAAATTTTGATCTCTGTAACTAATGAACATGGTTTTAAGATATCTTCTCAACTCAGTAATATCATCATTATGAAAGGCATAAGTAGTTTGAGGTACCTTTAAGTCAGCAGTATCAGAACTGCTATCAGCATTTACCATCAAGGCATAGTTCACCTCACTTTTAGAATCTGAAGTGTCTTTCCAGCTTTCCTTCTTTGTGACAAGAGCCTTGCATTTATCACTCTTCACTTTCTTGCAATCAGGAGATATGTAGCCTTTCTCACCACAGTTGTAGCATTTGATATTTGAGTAATCTCCTCTGTCAGACTTTCCTCCTTTGCCTTCGGATTTTCTGAAACTCTTCTTATCAGAACTTGCACCTTTCCTAGAAAATTTCTTTCCCTTTCTGAATTTCCTGTATGAAATCCTTGTGATTCCTTTCACCATAAGAGCACACAGCTTCATCATCTCTTCATCAGGATCCATCTCAGGTAAGTTTTCAGTTTCTGAGTCATCATCACTATCAGAACTTGATGACTCAGTATCAGACTTTGTGATGAGAGCTTTTCCCTTGCCTTTTATTGAGGCAGCTACTTTGGGGACATGCTCCTCAGCCTTAAGAGCAACTGTCCTTGACTTCCTTCCAAACCTCTTGCTTCTTTGTTCCATCTCAAGTTCATGAGTTCTGAGCATCCCATAAATTTCATCAAGAGTTGTTTCATCAAGATTATAGTTGTCTCTTATAGTGGTGGCCTTCAAATCCCAACATTCGGGAAGAGCTAACATGAATTTAAGATTTATATTTTCAAGATCATATTCCTTGTCAACTAGTGACAAATCATTCAAGAGTTTGACAAATCTATCATATAAACCAGTCAATGACTCATCAGGTTTTGAGTCAAAGTGCTCATACTCTTGAGTGAGTATAGTCTTCCTGTTCTTCTTAATTGAAACAGTTCCCTGACATCTTGTTTCCAAGGCATCCCATATCTCCTTTACAGTTTTACAGTTGATTACCCTGTTTGACATGACATTATCAATGGCACTATGCAGCAAGTGTCGTACCTTTGCATCCTTAGCAATAGATGAGATATCTTCAGCAGTGTAATCACTTTTCTCCTTTGGTACAGATTTTGTTGGTTCACCTGCAACTACAACAGAGAGCTTGATTGGCTTGTGTGGTCCTTCATTGATTCTGTCAAGATATTCTTGATCTGTTGCTTCCAGAAACATAGACATCATCACCTTCCATATGGGATATTCAGATGGTTTCAGTATGGGAACTCTAATAGTCTCATATCGATTATGGATTTGAGTCTTTGGAGGTTCTTCAGTTTTGGTGGGCTTGGTTGGAGTTTGTTCTTCTTCAGACATGATTGTTTTTGGATCTTAAACTGTTTGTGTGTTAACAGATCTGCTCTGATACCACTTGTTAGGTCACACACACTGTAGAAGGGGGTTGAATACAGTGTTTACTACAATCAAATCAAATTAAAGAACACAAGTAACATAACACAGATTTTATTCAACACAATAAACTCTCTTACAATATGGAACTGTCCTCTCTCAGTGATGAACAAATTATCACGACAGCTGCTAGGGTTACAATGAATAATAACTTCGATAATGATAACACGTATAGTGTAAACCTTATGTGTGTGTTTATATACTACACAGTTACAAGATAATGTTCTAATTGATATCGAATATAATTCTGCTTCCTAAAATATATCAATCAGTTATCTTTTCTTCCAAGTATTATATTCTTCATAGAATTCCTTCTTCATGCATATTTCTTCTTGCGTTTATCTTGATTTTCTTTCCTTTCAATCAACCGCCTGCCTTATCTGAAAGTCTCCTTAAGTCCAGATATTACCTCCTGATAAATATCTCTTGATAACTTAAGTTCTGATATCTTAAGTCCTGACTTCAGTATAAGTACTGATTTCCAGTTAAGTACTGATTTGTCCTGTTAGTTAAGATTAGAAAACTAAACACCAATCATTTTACACATGACATCACAAATATATCTAACATGGTGGAGGTACCAACTCCTGATGAGCTGACTCAGTTCATGGACTTTATCAATTATGGTGGGAGAATCAACCTGTCAAGCTTAAATAGAACCAATCTAAGGAAGGAGTGGTCATTCATCTTTGACTCTGTAGTAAGGGCCATTACTTGCAGAAAAACAGGATATGACAATATCTCAAGTGCTTTGCAAAAGCTGGTGTATTCAATTGCCCACAATAGACACCTGAATGTTGGTCTGCTGATCCTGGAAGAACTTGCAACCAGGCTGATTATGCCTCTGACAGCTAGAGGTAAGGAAATTTTCTTTCCTAGATTTATTATGTCCACTTTAAATAATAAAGTAGCTGACATACACCTACTGAATGGTATAGATAGTACTAAAATAGGCAACTATAAGCAAGTGTCCAAAATAATATTTGGCTCACTTACTACAAATAATAAGGTGAATGTAAGTCTGAAAATCTTTCCATTTATGTTGGAGAGATGTAGGACTTATCCTTATCCTATGTCTGACATGAGATCTAATGCACAATCTAGTACATCTATGATTCCTGAACCTGTGGAGGTACAAACACAGGATTACCAACAGGGATCTTCCCAAGCTGCAACCATACTTTCACAACCTTTAGAAGCTAGGAAAGCAACTACCTCATCTTCTAAAAAAGGTGAGGTCAAAAAGGAAGAGAAAGGGGATAAACCTAGCTGTGTTAACTGAGAGTGGTGAGGAGAGAGCTGAAAGAGAACCACCTCTGGTCAAAAGATCCAAAAGGAGTAAACAAACTGAGCTGACCACCTTATCCTCCTCTACATCCTCTCAACATGATGCAGTTGTAAAAATAACCAGGAGTAAGTCTGCACAACCTGCACAAGAAGCAATTCAAGTGTATGGTAAGAAAAATAAGGAAGGCACACATTGTGAGAGCACATCCCTTGAAGCTCCCTCATCTATTCAGGGGGAGCTGCCAACACTCACAATTGAACATCAATCTCTTCTATTCAATATTTCTTCTATTCCAATTCCAGTTGAATATATTTCTCAAGTGCACCAAAAATCGAGTGACTTAGCTCAAGAAGCTTTGCTCACCACCCAGACACCTCATTCAGATGGTGAGAGGCTACATATTGGGGTAGACCTTGATGACACCATCACAAACATGGGGGTTCATCAGTCTTTACTGAAGATCCCATGGATACCTCTAATGCACCTTCATGTGCAAAACAGTCTTCACAGACTGAAAGGTTTGAAGGTAGTACTCTTGAGGGGGAGCTATTTAAATCCTCTCACTACTAGAAAATGTCAATAGACATCGGCTAAAAACCGATGTCTATGAATGCAAAAATCCGATGTCTTCGTGGGTGATGTTAAAGACCCCCCATTTAACATCGGTTTTAAACTGATGTTAAAAACAACATATAACATCAGTTCTTTGTTTAAAACCGATTTCTGTATCTTGATATTAAAATTCTCATGCATATCTAATCTTCATATATCATCATAATATGATATTTTTGTCAATTTGAATATATGTGAGCTAAGCAAAATCTATCAATTTAACCAATAAACTGATGTTAGTAGTACCAGTAACAACAGTTTTCATCAAACAACCGATGTTAATAGTACCTTTGACATCAGTTCTTCATTGGTAACTGATGTCTATTTGTGACAAACTGATGTCTATAATGCTTAATTACATCAGTTTTTTGTTTCAAGATTTTTTGCTGTAGTCTTTAACATCGGTTTTTACTGATGTCAATGGTCAACTAGAACTGATGTATCAAGCTCTGATAGACATCATTTTTTTATTTTGTAGAAGATGTTTATAGTATTACATTAACATCAGTTTTATGTCAAAAATGATGATAAATGGCTTTGTTTTAAAATCAGTGGGTTTGTATAAAATGATGTCTGATCATCTGTTTTATCCATGCAAAAATCAGAAACATAGATGCCAAAAAATTGCCAGAAAACCAAGCAATTGTGTAACACCCCCAGATCCAGGGTCGGGGATCCGGGTCGTCACGGTCTTTCTTTCCACAATATCACTTCACTTAATTAATAATAAATAACCTTATGCTGTGACCCCACACTAACACACACCACAACCCGTTATAGTCTCAGAGATGAAATTTAAATAAGTACAAGTCTTTGAATCCACAATTTAAAAGTTATTACAACCCAAAATGATTACTTGATAAATTTACAGTTAATTGCCATTATCTGCCACAAGTTATAATTATACATAATTGATTCTCAAAAGTAGATGGTCTGATCTACAATAGGTCTACCTCTGCAGCTATAGCAGCTACAACATCAACGAGAAGACGCGGAACGCTTCCCACGCGCTTGCGCTGGGTCTGCTGGAGTCTGGCCATCTTTCCTAACTGTTGTTGTGTGATGAAAGAAGAAAGCAAGGGTGAGCAGCAAGCCCACCAAAATAATATGTATAAAGATTAACAATATATGAGCCTTCTCATAGCACTCATGAAAGTCTTGGTCAAAAGAAATGAACCAAGTTGATATCTTAATGCGATGAAGTCGCAAAATATTCAGTATATATATATATACATATATACTTTTCAAAATATGGGAAGTCCTCTTCCATGCATAATATACACAGAGTTCCAGTGTATAACTGTATAAAAATATCGTTGCAAGGTGATCTCATATATCTAACCTTGTCTCAACGTTTTTCTGAAAATCTTTGTCATGCATAAGATAATCATTTACTAGATATAAGTTTAAAAGATGAAGTTATAAGGTACTCCAATATACTTATATCTTTCCCAAATACTACTTGAACTACCCCCGTTCAAGTTATAATCAGTTTCAAAGGTTCATCACATAGATGAGACTACAAGACAAGATTTGAATAGATTCAATCTTTGAATATCATTATAAATAATGAAGTTACGAGATACTTCATTAAGTCCCGATATATAAATATATTCATATATATCTCCCATACATTTCCTGAAAACCTCTGTCATGTAAAGTATGAACAGAGTTGCAATATCCAATGAATTTGGAAGGAAAAGAATTTTGGCATAAACCAGATATCTTGCTGATCAGGCAAAGATACCAATAAGTAACCTTTTCTACTAGTAGATGGATGAATCCCCCACCGGTCATCATCCTGGCCACATAAGGACCTTGTGCTGGACCGCCACCCGGCCTCTTACGCGTTGATGGACTGCCACCCAGCCACTTACACTTTATAGACCGTACCCCGGCCTGTCGCTTATGCCGACTCAATCAGATGGACTTACTTCCCGAACATTGGGCAAGTAATCAAATTGTTTTCTCAAAACAGCAACCATGTTGCGAATATAAAATACACCACAGAGCCGGATCCCCGAGATTTTTGAGCGAATATTCAAGTCTACTTCGAAAGGAAGATCTTAAATCGGAAAACGAGTTTTGGGATCCGCTCTAACTTTTAAAATCATTTTGAAGACTCGAAAACACTTTAAAGAGTGTTTGGAATAATGCTGATTTAATAAAGTAAATCAGTCTCAATATAAAATAAATATCTGAATATTATTATTTAAATAATATTCCCATAAAGAATAATTGAGGTAGAAGTTGGAAAACTTATACTTGAAATGAGTATTAAATAACCAAAGATATACTTATACGAAAGTACTATGTTTATTTGAATAATCAAAAATAAGTTTGATTATCGACACCTTATTCTTTAATAAAATAAAGAAAATATCTTAGCAAATAATCGGAGTCATAGATCCTCAAATGAATATTCAAATAATATTCATTAAATAATATAAACTGAGTCATAAGCCCTCGAATGAATACTCAAATGATATTCAAATAATAAAATAAAATGAGTCATAAGCCCTCGAATGAATATTCAAATAATATTCAAATAATAAAATAAACTGAGTCATAAGCCCTCGAATGAATATTCGAAATAATATTCGATTAATAAAATAAAAGGAGTCATAAGTCCTCGGATGAATATTCAAGTAATATTCAATTAAGTAAAATAAAGGTATCGAATAAACCTTATTCGATCAATAGTTTTGAAAACCATATCCATATATATATAAATATATATATATATAATATACTCGGGAACATCGACTCCCGGTTTAGAAATATATTCACCTTTGGGTCCCCTATACTAAGGGTATACGCAACTACTGCTTATTTCTAGCATAGGTATTATGCAACTATAAGCATTGAAATCAACAGATAGATAACCAGATTACGAAACAGACATGCATATATACCATATCAGCATGCTCCAATATATCGCAAAAATTGCTAATAACAATCATGCACTTATCACAAGATAATGCATATACATATATTTACATCACAACAACAGTATAACGGGTAGAAAACTTGCCTGAGCGACTGGGGTTACGAATGGCTCGGGACGAGTCTGGTAACCTATAAACAACAAGTAAGTTGGAATTAAACCAAAGTCACTTGTAAATCTATACTTTAACTAACTTAGACTCTAACGCTTGTTTTGCGCTCACTGATTCGCTTAAGTCACTCGGGTTCCCTCGGCTCCACCATTTTTAATAATTTAACCTTTACGAGTTTTAAGGCGATTCCTTCGCGAGTGTCTTACTAACTGCCTAGCACACTTACCATAAATGTTTCATACATTAATTAACCCTTTTTGGTCTTTAACCTATGTTTCAAAGTAAGGCGAGGGGAAAAGTTTCGTTCGCGAAACGCCGTTACTTGAAACGGTCGTTTCTCCTAAACCGTGCATCGGAATCGAACGAACTACATCTCAAAACGAAGCTCGTAACATGAGCTATCTAAACATGGCAGTGGTCATAATCTAGCAGGGGGTTCTCGGGTCCTAATGTTATGCACAAAACAGTCCAAAGAAAATCGGACGTTACGACGGCTATGTTTACGCGATTTCCAATATTTTAAACCATTCAAACCCATTCCAAATCAACCTCAAATCCAACATACAACCAACATCCATCCTCATCACATCATAACAACCCCAACCAATTCAATTTAATCATTCATACTTATGCCTAAGCTTAACTTTAATCATACTTAAGTTCTTTTAATCAAAACAACAACATTTACCAATCCAACAACATCCCAAAACTCACTAATCTCTACATACACAACCATCGAGCCTCTCATGAACTAAAATACTCATATTATGCTCTTAACATTCAATAACAAAGCTTGGTTAAGAGATTATACCTTCCTTGAAGCTTTTTAACACAACACAAGAGCTTTGAATGCCTAAAGAACCTTGATCCTTGCTTGTATCACCTTAATCTTTCATAAAAATTCAAGAAAACTAAAGTTATTTCTTGAAGGTTACTATTCACCATCTTCTTCCTTGATTTATAGAAAAAGATTGGCTTGGAATTAGAAGCTTAAACTTATAGGAAGTATGTAACTATCCATGGGGAAGCTTAGATAATTACCTTGCTAAATAGTAAGTGGTGGAGCTTGGATCTTCAAATTTTAAGAAAGAAGCCGAGAGTTAGCTTGGGAAGAAAGAGGTTTTTGTGTTTTGTTTGATGAAAATGAAATGATTTGCTTGGTTGGTTGATTTTTTGTGTTGTTTTTGGTTAATGACTTAATTAACCTTGATTTTGTGTGGTTATAATTCAACCACACTTCCTTCCCTTCTATGTCATGCCTACATCACTTTGTGATGTCATCACCCCTCCTTTGTCCTCTTTCTATTGGTTGGATGACATCACCCCCACTAATCCCTTTGATTAGCTTTTAATTGTTTGCCTAATGACCGCTGATCTGTTATACGGTTCGCTTAACTTTCGTTTTCGTTTATCGTTCGAGGGATCATACCCGGGATCTTATTACTTAGGTTCCCTTAACCTTTCTCAATACATTAAATTCCTTTTTATGATCCTCTATTATAATCCTTTAATTTAAATCCTTTTATCCTGTTACCTTATACTCAATTCTTTCCGTATCTATTGGATTTCCGGGAAAAAATCAAAGTGTTCGGAATTGGATTCTGATGATCTTTACATACACTTATATACCACATAGAGTACTAATAATATTCCATAATAGCGTGGCATGAAAATTTTTCTCATTCAGCAAAAACACTATTCATAAGGGTTTCAAAAATTTCCAAAAATTGGGGTTATTACAGTCTCCCCTCCTTAAAAGGATTCCGTCCCGGAATTAGATAGAAAACAAATGGGGATACTTTCTTAGCATTACACTTTCTAACTCTCGAGTCAATTTTTCCACATTGTGGTTCTACCACCAAACTCTGTCTAGTTTGATAATCCTTCTCCTAAGCACTTGTTCCTTTTCACTCTATAACCCTTCCTGGTTGCTCCATATAGGTTACGTCAGGTTGCATATCTATGCGCTCATATGCCTCTATTTATCTGGCATCTGAATTACACTTCCTTAACATTGATACGTGAAACACGTTACGACCTGCTACATGTTCGGGGTTAGGGCTAGCTCATATGCTAACTTCCCAAATGTCTTAATATATCCAAGGGTCCAACCAATTGTTGACTTAGCTTTCCTTTCTTTCCGAACCTCATCAATCATTTCCAAGGGATACCTATAACATTACTAGGTCCCCTATTTCATACTCTTTATCCTTTCATGTCAAATCAACATACTTATCATGTCCATCTTGGGCTACTACCAGCCGTCCTCTGATTAGATCTATCATATCCTTGGTCCTTTGGACTACTGCGGGTCCGAGCATCTTGCGCTCTACAACTTCATCCTAACATAAGGGAGATCGACATTGTCTTCCCTCAAGGATCTCATAAGGCGACATCTCGATAATGACATATGATCTATTGTCGTAAGATAACTCAATACGAATTAAGTGATCATTCCAAATTCTTTCAAGTCTATTGCGCAGACTCTCATTATTGCTTTTAGCATTAGAGCTTCTGCTTCTCAATACCCATTCTTTTCCAGTTCGTAATCGCTACTACCTTCCGTTCCTAATATTATACTGGTTATACTTTTGCTCGTTAGCATTCTATAACCTTTTAATAACCACGTCAACCTTAGTATCACGAATGTGTTCCCATTCCGCATACTACCACCACTTTATTACTTCTTTTTCAGTTGTTTCTATTTTCCAAAATTTGATCAATCAAATAGAAGTAAAGGAATTTGTTGAGAGATCACTATGATCATGAACACTTGTTATATTGCATAGTTAGTACAGAAGGTGGCCAGCCTTTAGTACTTGACAAGCAATTAAACAATAGATGGTATCCTACTAGGCTTCTATCACACAGATAGATAGTCATTCGGCAATACCTCCCCTTCTGGAAGGGTTGTTCTTCTCAGATTACATGAAATGAAAAGAAGAGAAAAGAACGAACTGAAGAGAATTGTATATAAAAAAAATATATACTGCCACAAAATATCTGGCTTGGAACCTACCTCTGAATTATAGAGGTTTGTCATAGGAGAACAAAACATAAACGTATTTATATCAGCATCAAGTATTATAGCATCGTATTTCCCATGCCTAAATATTTCTATTCCGTCCATCATTCTATGGACCCATGCTCTTCCTCGAGCTTATACACAATCACCTTTGAAACTCCCTCGATATCGAAAATCGAATCTGGGATCTCATTCTAGACCTCATCGTTACTAGAATCCATTTCTATACCGCAACCTTCTTCGTATAATAATACGACTCTCTATTGATAAGAACGAATAATTATTCACCAGGTAGATACTCTACTTAATTAGTCTATCAATGATAACTTATACACTACCACGACCCGATTAGTGGTACTCAATCTCAACACCCATTCCAGTACAACTCTCATGGTTGTAATCAGCTCACTACTCGCAGAATCATTGCTGCCTTACTATGGTCCACCACTGACCTACTGTAGTCATTCATTTTCCATGAAGTCTTAATAGCTAACCATACGGAGTCCATACATCTCGTATCAAATCCTTCTAAGGAGGTAACATAATCACCATTTCTGATTCATGAAGAACACTCCTGATCCTGACATACATACATGACATGAAGCAGATAAAATTTGCGGAAGAGTTTCGCTCAAAGCAACGATAGCAGGTTAATACCATTCTTAATCATATGCCTTCAATAGAAGACTTAACTCAAAGGTTTGTTTAGTCCTTTTTGAACTATGGTCCTGACTTATCTCAAGATAGTATCTTCTGAGATAGATAGCCCGCTCATGGCGATTACACGAATTAAACCTTTACTAACTACTATTACGGTTGGGTATTGCACAGTCATCAGAAGGAATGTCAATCTTCCAAACCATAATACAACCTTCACAGTTTTAACCATCATCACTATATTCCTCTGGCACAAGCGCCTATAATTATCCTTTTACCTTTAAAGTGTCGGCCACCTCTTTGGCCTTTCCTGATATTAAAATTTCCTTATAGTCAATGTCATTTTAACCACCTCCAAATAAATTTTCTACCTTATTTCAATCACTGCTTTTGTGAAGATGTATTCCTTAAAATCTGATGAGTAAAAAAAAATCACCATTTTTCCATAAGTTATTGCCTCAATCTTTAGAGGTTAATCACTGTCACGACTGACTCTCAATCATACTTAGAACATCTTTTATCTTAGGTCCTACTTGCCCTGAACAATTTTGACCTTTACTGGTTCGATCCATACTTTCTCGTGGTTGAACACGTGCCCCACTTGGCATCATTATAATTATGTCATATTTCCTTTATCAACATTTTTATTCTTGAGAATTTCGAATATTTCCTTTCTCCTTGTAAAACCTCTAAGGTTATCGTTCAATCGTTCCTCCTGTATTCCCTATATACAGGGCATATCAAAATACCATTTACTAATACTAGAACCATTGTCTATATACTTCTGAAAAATTTCTCCACTGATCCTTAAAGGTTATTATTACCTTAATCCTTTCCAATTCATACTGTCAAAACTCATACTATCCCTATTAAGGGTGAAATGCCAACCTTTATGCATTCCCCTAGGATTCATTTTAAGTTACCGATGTTCTATTCTTAATTCCACCTTTAAAAAGGTACATGCATCCTTCCATGGATAAATCAATTCATATATCCTTGATAGATTATCTTATTCATCATTCCCACCTCGATAGTCTATACCTAACTTCATAATAGCATCCTTATTCAAATTGAGGTCCATCCATATGGCCTTCAAAAGATAACAATGGTCATCCGCTTTTCTTTCCTGATTTGGTAATGATCACATGGATGATCTGGAAGATATTGGTCGTGTTCAACGTGAACTTCTTCTTAATAAATCCTTATTTACTTTTGTTGTTTATCTCAACAGTCATCTCAATGTTGGGATATCTCTCATACCTGGCGTCTCCCTTTCTGGGTATCGAGCCACCGGTCTTACATTTCACATTATTGAAGGTCACTTCCTTCATCCAATTTTTCCTGATTTCTTACTTTCTTGTCTCCTCAGTCTATCCGTGTCTCAATATTTATCCTTCGAACTATCTCAAGGTTTCCTCGAATCCTCCCAACTTAAAGGGGGTACAATATATGTATCTCTTATGCCTTCAACCATCAATTTTAACTCATGGTGAATCACCCTCATCCTGACGATTACATACTCTTCTATTTCTATTTCTACGAGTCTTTAGGGTTTCCTCATACCCAACTCCCTTATCATTCCTCAAACTCTCTTGCCTTTAGATTCCTTTCTCTTATCGTTATTTCATGAACCAACACAACATAAGCATTAATTTCAAACATCCCGTCATTCTGGATTCGTGTCTTCAGAACGAATCTTGATAACTTTTACAACTTAGATTCATAATTCATCATACTCGTCTGCCTTTGTTCTGGCTCTAAAGCTTTTACACTATTCCATAACCTTGGGAATTACTTTCCCGAAAATAATTGGCTGAACTTTAATCAGTTTATTATAATCTCTTGCTCCGTGCCTTCCTTGGCCTTTCACCAGCGGGTGGTCTCTCTCTTGGGAGGGTAAGTGACAAAAATAGTCCTTTTGAGATTCGTCAATCATTTAGAATCTCAAATGATTCATATATTTCCTTTAGCCAGGCTCTTGCCTCGGCTGGTTCAGCTTGTTCCTTGGAACTCTAAGGGCTTAGCGACTTAAAGGCCCTGAAAGAATTTCTCACCGCATTGTTTTCTCAAGGTGATGGTTGGGGATAGTAGTCTAAGTTCTTTTTAGACAGGTCCATGAATTTCCGTATAGGAGTACCGTCTCGGGTCTCCTTTCCTTACTCGTCTTTCTGTTTCCTTAGTATGAAATGTTTCATCCTACTCCCCATAATTGGGGTCATCTTTTAATTTAAAATCCTCATTTTCCACTCCATTATGTCATGGGTTCCTTCTATCTTGATGGCGACCTCCCTGACTATCACATTCAGGGTTTGCTCTAAATCTTATTCCTCAAACTATGGCTCTCATCTAAGTTCTCATCTTTACGCTCTTGAACTTTCGGAACCCAAGTTCTATAGGAATACCTCATTATTCCCTTATCATCTTTCTCGATATTAATCTTTTATCTAATTGTTGGCTCTCTGCCTTCATTCATCACTTTTTCTGGAACAATATGTTCTCTTCCGATAATTCGGACTGTATTGCAATCTCAAATATCTTTTCGGTACCGGCTCCGGTTACCTTCACTTCTATTTCCATTTTCTCAAAATCTCTTATAAACTCTCCAAAAGACATTATCATCTTGAGTCTCTCCTTTTTACTAAGGGCATCAGCCACCATATTGGTTTTCCCCGAATGATAAAGAATCTCCCAATCATTATTCTTGATTAGCTCTAACTGCCTCCTCTGGCATATGTTGAGCTCTTTCTACGTGAAAATATACTAGAGCACTTATGGCTTAGGTAATTCTCGCACTTCTCTCCATACAAGTAGTGCCTCCAATCTTTAGGGTAAAACTATTGCCACGAGCCTAAGCTCATGAGCGGGGATATCGAATTTTAAATTCCCTTAATTATCTTGACGCAGACGCGATTATCTTGCTGTGCTATATAAGAAGCACCCTAATTCCTTATGCGAAGCGTCACTACACTTCACAGAATCTCCTTTTTCCATCCGGCAACGCCAGCATAGGGGCCGTCACCAACCTTTGCTTCAGTTCTTGAAAGCTGTTCTCGCATTTCTCTGTCCATTCGAACTTCTCAGTCTTACGAGTAAGCCGCGTTAAAGGGGCTACTATCTTTACAACTTGAACGAACCTCCGGTAGTAACCGGCCAATCCTACCTCTGGTAGTCGACCAAACCATGGTCATCAATTCATCAGTGGTCCTTTATCCAATCCTGTCAGGATCCTCCATGGGATCCTCCTCAACAACTATCCCTTCTAGGACAACATCCTCAACCGCTAAATCCTCAATATCAACATCATCCGGTCCTGCATTAGGACACTCTATCGGATCCACAATCCGATCTCCAATTAGTAATAAAATATCATCGCGATGTTGCTCCTCAACCTCAGGGTTCGGAGTCCCGCTACCATATACGATAACGAACTACGCTCCTATCATGATATTTATAAGGGTTCCCATAAGGGTTTTAACTGTCAGTACTACGTTAGGTAGCCCGACTATGAACTTGGCAAGAGTTCTTATTATCTTAGTGAACTTATTATCTTAACGTCCCATCATCTCTGAGGTTTATAACGCTTAGCTCTGATACCATTTCTGTAACACCCCCAGATCCAGGGTCGGGGATCCGGGTCGTCACGGTCTTTCTTTCCACAATATCACTTCACTTAATTAATAATAAATAACCTTATGCTGTGACCCCACACTAACACACACCACAACCCGTTATAGTCTCAGAGATGAAATTTAAATAAGTACAAGTCTTTGAATCCACAATTTAAAAGTTATTACAACCCAAAATGATTACTTGATAAATTTACAGTTAATTGCCATTATCTGCCACAAGTTATAATTATACATAATTGATTCTCAAAAGTAGATGGTCTGATCTACAATAGGTCTACCTCTGCAGCTATAGCAGCTACAACATCAACGGGAAGACGCGGAACGCTTCCCACGCGCTTGCGCTGGGTCTGCTGGAGTCTGGCCATCTTTCCTAACTGTTGTTGTGTGATGAAAGAAGAAAGCAAGGGTGAGCAGCAAGCCCACCAAAATAATATGTATAAAGATTAACAATATATGAGCCTTCTCATAGCACTCATGAAAGTCTTGGTCAAAAGAAATGAACCAAGTTGATATCTTAATGCGATGAAGTCGCAAAATATTCAGTATATATATATACATATATACTTTTCAAAATATGGGAAGTCCTCTTCCATGCATAATATACACAGAGTTCCAGTGTATAACTGTATAAAAATATCGTTGCAAGGTGATCTCATATATCTAACCTTGTCTCAACATTTTTTTGAAAATCTTTGTCATGCATAAGATAATCATTTACTAGATATAAGTTTAAAAGATGAAGTTATAAGGTACTCCAATATACTTATATCTTTCCCAAATACTACTTGAACTACCCCCGTTCAAGTTATAATCAGTTTCAAAGGTTCATCACATAGATGAGACTACAAGACAAGATTTGAATAGATTCAATCTTTGAATATCATTATAAATAATGAAGTTACGAGATACTTCATTAAGTCACGATATATAAATATATTCATATATATCTCCCATACATTTCTTGAAAACCTCTGTCATGTAAAGTATGAACAGAGTTGCAATATCCAATGAATTTGGAAGGAAAAGAATTTTGGCATAAACCAGATATCTTGCTGATCAGGCAAAGATACCAATAAGTAACCTTTTCTACTAGTAGATGGATGAATCCCCCACCGGTCATCACCCTGGCCACATAAGGACCTTGTGCTGGACCGCCACCCGGCCTCTTACGCGTTGATGGACTGCCACCCAGCCACTTACACTTTATAGACCGTACCCCGGCCTGTCGCTTATGCCGACTCAATCAGATGGACTTACTTCCCGAACATTGGGCAAGTAATCAAATTGTTTTCTCAAAACAACAACCATGTTGCGAATATAAAATACACCACAGAGCCGGATCCCCGAGATTTTTGAGCGAATATTCAAGTCTCCTTCGAAAGGAAGATCTTAAATCGGAAAACGAGTTTTGGGATCCGCTCTAACTTTTAAAATCATTTTGAAGACTCGAAAACACTTTAAAGAGTGTTTGGAATAATGCTGATTTAATAAAGTAAATCAGTCTCAATATAAAAGAAATATTTGAATATTATTATTTAAATAATATTCCCATAAAGAATAATTGAGGTAGAAGTTGGAAAACTTATACTTGAAATGAGTATTAAATAACCAAAGATATACTTATACGAAAGTACTATCTTTATTTGAATAATCAAAAATAAGTTTGATTATCGACACCTTATTCTTTAATAAAATAAAGAAAATATTTTTAGCAAATAATCAGAGTCATAGATCCTCAAATGAATATTCAAATAATATTCATTAAATAATATAAACTGAGTCATAAGCCCTCGAATGAATACTCAAATGATATTCAAATAATAAAATAAAATGAGTCATAAGCTCTCGAATGAATATTCAAATAATATTCAAATAATAAAATAAACTGAGTCATAAGCCCTCGAATGAATATTCGAAATAATATTCGATTAATAAAATAAAAGGAGTCATAAGTCCTCGGATGAATATTCAAGTAATATTCAATTAAGTAAAATAAAGGTATCGAATAAACCTTATTCGATCAATAGTTTTGAAAACCATATCCATATATATATAAATATATATATATAATATACTCGGGAACATCGACTCCCGGTTTAGAAATATATTCACCTTTGGGTCCCCTATACTAAGGGTATACGCAACTACTGCTTATTTCTAGCATAGGTATTATGCAACTATAAGCATTGAAATCAACAGATAGATAACCAGATTACGAAACAGACATGCATATATACCATATCAGCATGCTCCAATATATCGCAAAAATTGCTAATAACAATCATGCACTTATCACAAGATAATGCATATATATATATTTACATCACAACAACAGTATAACGGGTAGAAAACTTGCCTGAGCGACTGGGGTTACGAATGGCTCGGGACGAGTCTGGTAACCTATAAACAACAAGTAAGTTGGAATTAAACCAAAGTCACTTGTAAATCTATACTTTAACTAACTTAGACTCTAACGCTTGTTTTGCGCTCACTGATTCGCTTAAGTCACTCGGGTACCCTCGGCTCCACCATTTTTAATAATTTAACCTTTACGAGTTTTAAGGCGATTCCTTCGCGAGTGTCTTACTAACTGCCTAGCACACTTACCATAAATATTTCATACATTAATTAACCCTTTTTGGTCTTTAACCTATGTTTCAAAGTAAGGCGAGGGGAAAAGTTTCGTTCGCGAAACGCCGTTACTTGAAACGGTCGTTTCTCCTAAACCGTGCATCGGAATCGAACGAACTACATCTCAAAACGAAGCTCGTAACATGAGCTATCTAAACAT
The DNA here is from genome assembly GCF_009905375.1 of Apium graveolens. NCBI lineage: Eukaryota > Viridiplantae > Streptophyta > Magnoliopsida > Apiales > Apiaceae > Apium > Apium graveolens. The sequence goes on along the minus strand of NC_133649.1, from coordinate 156,507,064 downwards.
GGCAGTGGTCATAATCTATCAGGGGGTTCTCGGGTCCTAATGTTATGCACAAAACAGTCCAAAGAAAATCGGACGTTACGACGACTATGTTTACGCGATTTCCAATATTTTAAACCATTCAAACCCATTCCAAATCAACCTCAAATCCAACATACAACCAACATCCATCCTCATCACATCATAACAACCCCAACCAATTCAATTTAATCATTCATACTTATGCCTAAGCTTAACTTTAATCATACTTAAGTTCTTTTAATCAAAACAACAACATTTACCAATCCAACAACATCCCAAAACTCACTAATCTCTACATACACAACCATCGAGCCTCTCATGAACTAAAATACTCATATTATGCTCTTAACATTCAATAACAAAGCTTGGTTAAGAGATTATACCTTCCTTGAAGCTTTTTAACATAACACAAGAGCTTTGAATGCCTAAAGAACCTTGATCCTTGCTTGTATCACCTTAATCTTTCATAAAAATTCAAGAAAACTAAAGTTATTTCTTGAAGGTTACTATTCACCATCTTCTTCCTTGATTTATAGAAAAAGATTGGCTTGGAATTAGAAGCTTAAACTTATAGGAAGTATGTAACTATCCATGGGGAAGCTTAGATAATTACCTTGCTAAATAGTAAGTGGTGGAGCTCGGATCTTCAAATTTTAAGAAAGAAGCCGAGAGTTAGCTTGGGAAGAAAGAGATTTTTGTGTTTTGTTTGATGAAAATGAAATGATTTGCTTGGTTGGTTGATTTTTTGTGTTGTTTTTGGTTAATGACTTAATTAACCTTGATTTTGTGTGGTTATAATTCAACCACACTTCCTTCCCTTTTATGTCATGCCTACATCACTTTGTGATGTCATCACCCCTCCTTTGTCCTCTTTCTATTGGTTGGATGACATCACCCCCACTAATCCCTTTGATTAGCTTTTAATTGTTTGCCTAATGACCGATGATCTGTTATACGGTTCGCTTAACTTTCGTTTTCGTTTATCGTTCGAGGGATCATACCCGGGATCTTATTACTTAGGTTCCCTTAACCTTTCTCAATACATTAAATTCCTTTTTATGATCCTCTATTATAATCCTTTAATTTAAATCCTTTTATCCTATTACCTTATACTCAATTCTTTCCGTATCTATTGGATTTCCGGGAAAAAATCAAAGTGTTCGGAATTGGATTCTGACGATCTTTACATACACTTATATACCACATAGAGTACTAATAATATTCCATAAGATCAATAACAGAACCCCTACATAGCGTGGCATGAAAATTTTTCTCATTCAGCAAAAACACTATTCATAAGGGTTTCAAAAATTTCCAAAAATTGGGGTTATTACAAATTGCCATTTAACAACCAAATTCAGCTCCAATATTTACCAAACTATTATTCCAATCTCCAACCATCCAAATTAACATCCCGATCTCCAAACATCCAAATTATCATCCCAACATACTAGCTACATAGTTTCAAATCTAAACTACCAAACATGAACTACTAGATATTCATCCATAATCTTTTCTAATTACTAGTTACAATCCGAATACATGCAACCAAAATAAAGGTGTTTTTCAGATTGTAATATAAGTACCAGTCGCCAAGCTAGAGTCGCCAATAGCTACATGATGGATTGGATATAATCAAGTGTCTCATAGCGAACGACATCAAGGTCCTCCTCTGTATAAGACTTGCGACTCTTGGAGGCCCACTGGAACACTAATAAACCTATGTCATTCCTCAACCAACTGAAAAGTAATATTCATAGAATTAAGAAAAGTAAAAAATGTACCTTGTCTAGCAGCTTCATCTCCTGGTCCTCAATTAAATCTTTCATATATCGCATGACCATATATCCACATTTTGTGCCACCTGGTTGTTTAGGGCATCCCTATACATTCCAATAAATTTTTGACAATTAGTGACATCGAAGATTAATCATAATTCCATATTTTACAAAAATGAAAAATTAAAAAATCGACTAAATACTCATAACAAGGTTTTTAACTTTGGGATTCTTTTTGACCCGTCCTTCCTGAGCATTAAAAGATGTCACTGCCCTGTAAATGTTATAATTATAAAATACAGTGTCAAATCCGTCAATTACCGATTACATTCAATATATAATTATAAATTGAAGTAAAAAATTACCACATTAAAGCCTTTTTAAGGTCCCGGGGATGAGGATTATGAGGCAATGGATTAAGGATGAAAATTTCTGATTCCCAAAACACAATCAAAATCCAATGTAAACTATTTTCATTATAAACAAATTAAAGTGAGCAAAATGCAATTTAAAAAAATACATATCCGACAAATTAAAAAGTTACATATCCGAAAATTTAAAAAATTACATATCCGATAATTTTGCATACATTATAATTAATTTACCAACAACTATATGACTAATCAAGGCCATACAATATTTTAAAATAGGACGCACAAAAAGAGACATACTTGTAGTTATAAGGCATAAAGTTCATCCGAAGAACTCCATCGTTCAGCCTTTACACAACATATTCATTAAATTCATCATTCAGCTTGTATATGGACGGTTGAAGAAAAGCAAACATCGCTGACAAATCTCTACTCGGCGTATCCTGAAACACTGAATACAAATACCAAAAAAATAATAAAAAAATTAAAAATTACATTTTCTGTAAATAGATCATTACTATATAAAATGAGACCAGATTCTAAAAAAGTATAAAAAGAAGTTTACGCCATGTATGTTGATATAGCAGACTGTCCGATCATTTTAAACTCTAGCAATTCAAGTATGTTCTCATGAAGTAAATATATAGTTCTTTCAATTCCAAAATTTGAAAATCACATGGAACCAATATCGAGTTTGAAAGAGATGTGTCCTAAGTCCAATCATGTATGATGATTTAGGAATAACTTTTATGTAATCTATTTTGATTTCATTGATATTAATAAAAGACTTGTTTTGGTTTTATTGCGGGCTTTATCTATTTAAGTATTTAAATAAGATATAACTCTGAACTTAAATATTTCCTGGTCATAGGATTACTAACTGGTAATTAGTAATCCACAAAGATCGGTACATACTATGCTTGCTTCATTATGAAGGATGTCTGTTCTCATAGACATTTGTGTGGTGACACTATAGCTAGTATGTAGGTGCTTATTATAGAATAAGTTCAATGAACATGACTCACACAGCTGAACAACTGATGGAGTTCACTCATGTGTCAGCAGATGTTCACATAGTGATAGTTGTACAAGTATCCTTAGACTTGAGGTCATTATAGTCATCTTGTGTACACTGAACTATACTTTGGTTTAGTTCTTAGTCTCCAGGGTCAATAATAAGGGCTCTACTGGGTGTAGGAATTTGTACACGAAGATAGTGTATGATCAATAAAGGATCTACCCCTTCCAGTGAAAGAAGAGAATGTTCAATGCTGATCCACTTATGCTAGTTCAGGAATCTCTGGCCAGAGTGAATGAAATTAGAAAGGAGTTTCTAATTCACATTAATTATAACTAAGCATAGTGAATGAGAAAGCATATGATTAAATAAGATAGGCTTGACACGAGTTCCATGCCTTGTATTTAATCATGACATTGCAGGGTAGATGGAATTAATTGTACGGTAACTATTCACTGAATAGGTTCTTGGTATTCTAAGCAGTGAATTCGTATTATCCGGATAGTCGCGATATGTTGACAAGTATCCCTCACGATGTAGAATAAATATGATTAATTTATTAATTAATCATATTTAATGAATTAGAGAATTTATATAAATAATGACAAAATAGTTTTATTATAATTTATTTCTACTACCGGCTTAATATTGAACCGACAGGGTCACACCATAAAAGAGAATGATTTAATGGTGGAGGAATTAATTAATAATGGCTAGTAATTATTTATTTGTGAAATAAATAATTAATTAGCAAATTTAATAATTGATTAAATAAGATTTAATTAATTATAAATTAATTAAGAAAAGTTCTTAATATTATTAATTAAGTATTTAATTTTTGGAAGTTAAATCAAGTGAGAGAATTATTTTCTAAAGTGTTTAGAAAAAGAATTAATAATTAAAAGGTGTTTTAATTATTAATTAATTGGTTAATGAGAATAATCAATTAAAGGGTTAATAATAATAATATTTTATGGGAAAATTTTCAGCTAAAAATTTTGCCTATAAATATACTATTATAAACCCTATTTGTCCTCAACCCAAAATAAAAAAAAAACCTAATTCTAAAAGAATAGAAAGGAAGGCAACTAATTCTCTCAACCTTCTTCCTCCCTCCATTATTTTGATCTCTTGGTGGATACCGGTGGAGTGCTTCACACTTGAGGAGCAGCTGCTAGGGATCTCCGTTCATCGTTCTTGGATCGCTATTAAAGGTTAGTAATCGATCCCTCGATTTATTCACGATTTATATGCGATTATAAGGATTTTATATCAAGAAAAAATGTTTTACCATACTTCTGTGATGTATAAAATCCTACAATGGTATCAGAGCTTAGGTTGTATGCATATAGATCTGTGATAAAAATTTCAGAAATTTATGATCTTGTATGAATTTATTATGATTTTTGCAAGTTATATCATGGATTAATTATGATTGATTAGAAATTGTTTCTTAAAATTGTTTTGACTGTAGATCTGGGTTCTACAAGTGTTGTAGATCGTCTTGGTATTTTTTTCATAATTTTCTGATGTATGGATTAATTATTATGAATTTTTAAAGTTATTTTAATTAAAATTCATAATAAAATATGTATATATATTCTATTATGTATATCTATATTGTATCCTGCTGTAAATCAAAAAGGGGGGGTACTGATATTGAGGGTTGGCACATCGTTCAATGGTGGCGGCAGAAGCTGACAGGCACAGAAGAGAAAGAAACAATTTTTTTTTTCTGTGTCGGCTGCTGCAGGCGCGTGCAGCGCACACGGGGAAGGGGGTGTCGCGCATTCCGGGAATGCGTTACACCCTGTGGCGCATTCACGGAATGCGTTACACCTTTTAATGGCTTAAAAGGGTTGTAACGCATTACCCAAATGCGTTACAGGGCTTGTAACGCGTTCCTGTAATGCGTTACAGGCCATCTATTTTTTTTAATTTGATTTCTGGGAGTTTCGTAACTCCGTTTTGGGCATACAATATATCGTTGGATTCGTTTTTTTGAGACGGATCTAATGGAGTGATTAATTGTTTTTTATATATAAAAGTTTTGAACTGTTTATATTCCCGAAAGTGTTTTAAAGCATGTTTTAATTGTTTTAATTGCTTTTAAATGCTATAATAAATCATACATCATTATATCAATGTGTCACATGATATTGCTTGCATGCTTACTTGTTTATTTATTTTTATATATGAGATGTATGCCTATGTTTACCATGCGATGATAGATTTAGGTATACTTAAATCAATATAAGGCGTGCTCTAGAAAATCTAGAATAGGAATCGTTTCTTGCCTTAACAATAATATTATGAATACAATCATGAGATTCTTGTGTTTATGAAACACGTAATTAAATATGAATTTTCAATATTGAGAGAAAGGATGATTCTGTCAAAAGCAGATTTCTATCTGTAAGAAAGGGGTATTAAGTGACGGCTCTTGACAATGCTCCCCCCGATCTGGGAATCATCTGATTATCGATTATTGATTTGAAATATTTAATTTAAAAGGAAGAATCTCTTTATAATATGATTATGATTGTAACATAATATAATCTCTCTAAAATTAAATAATATCAAGTAGTAATTGGCCAATGACACAACGGGCTTTTGTCAGTCAAAGCCTTCCAACATGGTAGAAAGTAGTTCTTATTTTTAAATCATTGTCATTTCGTGCTACAACCGAGGGCTTTGATTTCAAAATAAGAAATACTTTTCTATTACATAGAGATGTTTACATTGAATTAGAATCTGAAGGTCATTACGTGCTGCAGCCGTGGGCCGTTGGAGACTGATTCAATTGAACGAAATGTGGGGTTAGACTTGACTTAGAATATTGAGTCTGTCGTGCTACAGCCGTGACTCAATTATTCAAGAGGCTAAAGTTTTATTAGGGAATAACATAAGATGTAATTGACAAGAGTTGTCTGTCTATTGAACATCACATGACAGTTTCGTGCTACAGCCGAGGCTGTGTGATGGAATGTAGGTTCCCTATTCCCACTAGCATTATGAATGCTTAATTTTTCACTTAAGGGGGTTATATAATTTAGATAAACTAGTAGGAGCCACTTATGAATAAAGACCCGATTCATATAGTGTTTTGAAATGAAATTGAATATTTGCTAAGTGTTGTTATGTGTTCACCATTTACAGATTTACTATATGTCTTCTGCACTATCACTCCGGAGTATACTAGATGCTCACAAGTTGACTGGTCCTAATTTTGCTGACTGGTCCTAATTTTGCTGACTGGCTTCGAAACTTGAGAATTGTTCACAGGGTTGAGAAGCTGGAATATGTGCTTGACTCACCTAAGCCTACTGAACCTGCTAGTGATGCACATAATGATGAACATGTTGTGTATCGTAAGTGGATAGATGATGCAAATGTTGCTCAATGTATCATGCTAGCTTCCATGAACATTGAGCTACAGAAATAGCATGAGCATATGGATGCTCACACTATCCTTATGCATCTACAAGAGTTGTATGATGTGGCAGGGAGGACAACTCGATATGAGATATCGAAGGAGTTGTTCGGTTGTAGGATGTCTGAGGGATCATTTGTGAATGACCATGTACTTAAGATGATCAATTTGATTGAACGTCTTGGAAAACTTGGTTTTGCCATGGATGGGGAGCTGAGCCAAGACTTGGTCTTGCAATCACTTCCGGGTTCATTTTCGCAGTTTGTTATAAACTTTCACATGAATAACCTAGATGTCAGCCTGCCTGAACTCCATAACATGTTGAAGACTGTGGAATCAAATTTCCCCCCTAAGAAGAGTTCTGTTCTTCTAATTGGTGAAGGTTCCAATCCTAAGAAAAGGAAGAAGAACCCTTCCAAGAAGAAGAAAGTAGGTGAGAAAAAGCTGGTTCCACCAAAAGCTGAAGACCCCAAGAGCAAAGCTGTTTGCTTTCACTGTAACAAAATGGGGCACTGGAAGAGGAATGCAAGGTTTACCTTGCAGAATTGAAGAAGAAGAAGGGTAGTGAGACTACCGCTTCTGTTTCAGGTATGTTCATGATTGAATTGAATATGTCATTAAATCAAATTTCTACTTGGGTATTAGATACCGCCTGTGGTTCTCATATTTGCAATTCGTTGCAGGGACTAAGGAGAAGTAGGACTCTTGAAGAAGAGGAGGTGATTCTACGGATGGGAAATGGAGCAAGAGTTGCTGCTGAAGCTGTAGGATCATTTCATTTACATATGCCTACGGGCAAGACTATTATTTTAAATAATTGTTATTTTGTTCCCTCGATTGTGAGGAATATTATTTCTATTTCCATGTTAGACTTGGCTGGATTTTCGTTTGTTATTCAGAATAATAAATGTTCAATTCTTAGAGATAACGTTCTTTATGGAAGTGGTATTTTAAATAATGGTCTGTATGTATGTGATGTAGAGCATAATTTACTACAAATTGAACATACTAATAAAAGGAAAAAAGATGATGAAAATCTCACTTTCTTGTGGCACTGCAGACTTGGTCATATTAGTGAAAATACACTGCGGACGTTGCATAAGGAAGGGTTACTTGACCACTTTAATTTTGAATCATATCCTACATGCGAGTCTTGTCTATTGGGTAAAATGACCAAATCTCCATTAAGTGGACATGGAGAGAGGGCTGCAGATTTGCTAGGATTGGTACACACAGATGTATGTGGACCAATGTCTACGCAAGCCATGGGTGGATTTTCATACTTCATTACTTTCATAGATGATCGATCTAGATTCGGATATGTGTATTTGATGAAACACAAGTCTGAAACCTTTGAAAAGTTCAAAGAATATAAGTATGAAGTGGAGAAACAAACCAAACATAGTATTATAACTCTTCGATCAGATCGAGGTGGTGAATACTTGAATGGAGAGTTTCTAGCTTATCTCAAAGAAAATGGTATAGTCTCCCAGTAGACTCCTCCATATACTTCACAGTTGAATGGGGTATCGGAAAGGAGAAATCAAACTTTCTTAGACATGTTTCGGTCCATGATGAGCTATGTGAATCTTCCAGTATTCCTGTGGGGTTATGCATTGGAAACCTCAGCATATTTACTGAATAAGGTGCCTTCCAAATTTGTTCCTCAAACTCCATATGATATAGGAAAGAAAGGAAACCGAGTCTTAAACACGTTAAGATTTGGGGATGTCCAGCTTATGTCAAGAAAGTTGACCCAGATAAGCTGGAATCTCGATCCGTAAAATGTAATTTTGTGGGATATCCTAAAGAGACTTTAGGGTATTACTTTAACACCGATCATAGGGTGTTTGTCTCCAGACATGCTACCTTCTTGGAAAAGCAGTTTATCCTTGAAGGAAACAGTAGGAGCAAGATTGAACTTGATGAAGTTCAAGAAGCACAAACTACTACGGTTCAAGTGGAAACACCTATTCAGACTGAACAACCTTCTGTGGAACAGCCCATTCATAGAACAGGGAGAGTGTCTCGCCAACCTGAGAGGTATTATGGCCTTGTAATTGAGAATGACAATGAGTTGTCAATCATTGATGATGACGAACCTATGACCTATAATGAGGCTATGAGTAGTGTTGACTCATAGAAATGGCAAAGTGCCATGAAATCCGAAATGGAATCTATGTATACCAACCAAGTATGGACTGTGGTTGAAGCACCTGAGGGTATGAAGCCTATTGAGTGCAAATGGGTATAAAAAAGAAAGATTGGAGCAGATGGCCAGGTGGAGACCTATAAGTCCAGGCTCGTGGCAAAAGGATTCAAACAAAGGCAAGGGATTGACTTTGATGAAACTTTTTCACCTGTAGCCCTGTAAAAATCAATTCGGATTTTGCTTGCAATTGCTGCTTACTACGACTATAAGATCTGGCAAATTGACTTGAAAACGGCCTTCCTCAATGGGAAACTTGAAGAGGAAGTGTATATGACACAGCCAAAGGGTTTTCTTTCCAAGGGAAATGAACACCTAGTGTGTAAGCTGCTGCGAACCATATATGGTTTAAAGCAAGCTTCTCGTAGATGGAACATCCGTTTTGATGAGACAATCAAAGAGTTTGGTTTTATCAAAAACTATAGGTGAACCATGTGTCTACAAGAAGGTTAGTGGGAGCGTGGTGACATTTCTTGTATTGTATATGGATGACATACTTCTTATAGGAAATGATATACCGATGCTGCAATCAGTCAAAGTGTGGCTATCGAAGAACTTCACTATGAAGGACTTGGGAGAAGCATCCTACATTCTCGGTATGAACATCTATAGAGATAGATCTAGAAGAATGATAGGTCTTGCCCAGGGTACATACATCCAGAAAGTGCTTAAAAGGTTTAGCATGGAAAACTCCAAAAGAGGTCTCATACCGATGAGCCATGGAGTGTCCCTTTTGAAAGAGATATGTCCTAAGTCCTATCATGTATGAGGATTTAGGAATAACTTTTATGTAATCTGTTTTGATGTCATTGATATTAAGAAAAGACTTGTTTTGTTTTTATTGCGGGCTCTATCTATTTAAATATTTAAATAAGATATACCACAGTTTAGCGTAATGCTTTCTATGGATTGTGATGAGATCATAATAATGAGACCTAAAAGATGATAACTCTAAACTTAAATAGTTCCTGGTCGTAGGATTAATAACTGGTAATTAATAATCCGTAAAGATCGGTACATACTATGCTTGCTTCATTATGAAGGATGTCTATTCTCATAGACATTTGTGTGGTGACACTAAAGCTAGTATGTTGTTGCTTATTATAGAATAAGTTCACTGAACATGACTCACACAACTGAACAACAGATGGAGTTCACTCACATGTCAGCAGTTGTTCACATAGTGATAGTTGTACAAGTATCCTTAGACTTGAGGTCATTATAGTCATCTTGTGTACACTGAACTATGCTTTGGTTTAGTTCTTAGTCTCAAGGGACAATTATAAGGGCTCTACTGGGTATAGGAATTTGTACACGAAGATAGTGTATGATCAATAGAGGATCTACCCCTTCCAGTGAAGGAAGAGAATGTTCAATGCTGATCCACTTATGTTAGTTCAGGAATCTCTGGCCAGAGTGAATGAAATTATAAATGAGTTTCTAATTTACATTAAATAGAACTAAGCATAGTTAATGGGAAAGCAAGTGATTAAATAAGATAGGCTTGACACAAGTTTCATGCCTTATATTTAATCATGACATTGCAGGGTAGAAGGAATTAATTGTACGGTAACTACTCACTGAATAGGTTCTTGGTATTCTAAGCAGTGAATTCGTATTATCTGGATAGTCGCGATATGCTGAGAAGTATCCCTCACGATGTAGAATAAATATGATTAATTAATTAATCATATTTAATGAATTAGAGAATTTATATAAATAATGATAAAATAGTTTTATTATTATTTATTTCTACTACCGGCTTAATATTGAACCTACAGGGTCACACCATAAAAGAAAATGATTTAATGGTGGAGGAATTAATTAATAATGGCTGATAATTATTTATTTATGAAATAAATAATTAATTGGCAAATTTAATAATTGATTAAATGAGATTTAATTGATTATAAATTAATTAAGAAAAGGTTATTAATATTATTAATTAAGAATTTAATTTTTGGAAATTAAATCAAGAGAGAGAATTATTTCTAAAGTGTTTAGAAAAAGGATTAATAATTAAAAGGTGTTTAAATTATTAATGAGAATAATAAAGGGTTAATAATAATAATATTTTATGGGAAAATTTTCAGCTGAAAATTTTGCCTATAAATATACTATTATAAACCCTATTTTTGCCTCAACCTAATTTTTTTATAAAACTCTTATTCTCTCCACCTCCCCCTTCTCCATTACATCGTTTTCTTGGTGGATACCGGTGGAGTGCTTCACACTTGAGGAGCAGCTGTTAAGGATCTCCGTTCATCATTTTTGGATCGCCATTAAAGATCTCCATCTTTCCATTAATGTAAAACTTCTTAAGGTAAATATACTGAACTACGAATTAAATATTATTTTTCGCATGAATCCTGCGGAGGGTTTCGTTTTTTTTTTAAGATTTAAATTTACGTTTTCGCTGCGTTTATGTGCTAAAAACCCTTCAATGGCATCAGAGCTACTTGCGAAAAGTTTTAATTCGTTTATGTGTTTAACTGTTTTTGATATATGAGCATGTACGTGATTCGCCATGATTTGATGTTGATATAATATGCTTATATATGTATGGTTTTGAATATATGATATTCATGTGACTTGTATAATCATAAGATGATTATGTAATCTGTATATATAATGATATATACATGATTTATGTTTTTTCTAATTATGAGAATCATATTAGATACGGATTCTGAATTGGCTGCTGCAGATTTGATGAAATCTGGGTCTGGTGTCTGATTTATGCAAACGAATACCCTATTCCATAGGTAAACGAGCGTCTGAACAAAACTGATAGCTATAGCTATCAACGACTCGTCTGTAAGGCGTTTGACGTCGTTTATTGCCCATAAACAGTGATTCTTGTTTTTCTGATTTGATTCTGATTTTTCTGATTTTTGTCATATTTTCTTTTTATGATTAGATCATGGATAATATGATATGTTAAGATCAGATTATATGTTTTAACATGCTTTTATGTGTTGTATGAGCATGGTGGATGGTTATGGCCTTTCGACCTTAGTGTAATGGTTTTGGTTTTAGTTTTAAATACGACTTGCTTGTCGTCAATCTTTGTAATCATAAATCTCGAATGTAACTCGAGTTATTCTTGTAAGTTCATTAGATTAGTTTTACCTTCAATCATGTAATGTAATTGAAGACTCAAGAAGGCTATCCAATGGAGGTGATACAAAGAAGAAGACGAGGCATACAAGAAGTCTAAACAAAGAAGAAGACTTATGTAATAAGTAGTTGTATTTATTTCCATCACCATATTAGATTGACCTTGATCTTTATCATGAGCTTGATAAAGATCACATAGGATGGGGCCATAACCAAACACATTTACTTTATTGCACTTTACATTTACTTGTTTATTTAATTTTATATATGAGATATATGCCTATGTTTACCATGCGATGATAGATTTAGGTGAACTTAAATCAATATAAGGCGTGCTCTAGAAAATCTAGAATATGAATCATTTCTTGCCTTAACAATAAATATTATGAATACGATCATGAGATTCTTGTGTTTATGAAACACGTAATTGAATATGAATTTTCAATATTGAGAGAAAGGATGATTCTGTCAACAACAGATTTCTATCTATAAGAAAGGGTTATTAAGTGACACCTCTTGACAATGCTCCACCCGATCTGGGAATCATCTGATTATCGATTATTGATTTGAAATATTTAATTTAAAAGGAAGAATCTCTTTATAATATGATTATGATTGTAACGTAATATAATCACTCTAAAATTAAATAATATCAAGCAGTAATTGGCCAATGACACAATGGACTTGTGTCGGTCATAGCCTTTCAACATGGTAAAAAGTGGTTCTTATTTTTAAATCATTGTCATTTCGTGCTACAGCCGAGGGCTTTGATTTCGAAATAAGAAATACTTGTCTATTACATAGAGATGTGTACATTGAATTAGAGTCTAAAGGTCGGTACGTGCTACAGCCGTGGGCCGTTGGAGACTGATTCAATTGTACGAAATGTTGGGTTAGACTTGACTTAGAATATTGAGTTTGTCATGCCACAGTCGTGACTCAATTATTCAAGAGGCTAAACTTATATTAGGGAATAACATAAGATGTAATTGACAAGAGTTGTCTGCCTATTGAACATCACATGACGTTTGGTGCCACAACCGAGGTTGTGTGATAGAATGTAGGATCCCTATTCCCACTAGCATTATGAATCCTTAATTTTCACTTAGGGGGTTGAAAAAAAAATTAGATAAACTAGTGGGAGACACTTATTAATAAAGACCCGATTCATATAGTGTTTTTGAAATAAAATTGAATATTTGTTAAGTGTTGTTATGTGTTTATCATATACATATTTACTATATTCGTCATGTCTTCTGCACTATCACTCCGGAGCATACTAGATGCTCACAAGTTGACTGGTCCTAATTTAGCTGTTTGTTTTCACTGTAACAAGTTGGGGCACTGGAAGAGGAACTGCAAGGTTTACCTTGCAGAATTGATTCAGGCATGTTCATGATCGAAGTTAATATGTCACTAGGTCAAATTTCTACTTGGTTATTAGATACCGCATGTGTTTCTCATATTTGCAATCGTTGCAAGGACTAAAGGGAAGTAGGACTCTTGAAAAAGATGAGGTGATTCTACGTATAGGCAATGGAGCAAGGGTTGCGGCCATATCTGTAGGATCATTTAGTTTATATATGCCTACGGGCAAGACTATTATTTTGAATAATTGTTATTACATTCCCTCTATTGTGAGGAATATTGTTTCTATACCAATGTTGGATGTGGATGGTTTTTCATTTATTATTAAGAATAATGGATGTTCTATCCTTAGAGATAATGTTCTTTTTGGACGTGGCATTTTAAATGATGGTCTGTATGTATATGACGTATAACATGATTTACTTCAGATTGAACAAACTAATAAAAGAAAATGAGATGATGAAAATCTGACCTATTTATGGCAATGTAGGCTAGGTCATATTAGTGAAAATAGACTGCGGACATTGCATAAAGAAGGGTTACTTGACCCCTTTGATTTTGAATCATATCCTACATGCGAGTCTTGTCTATTGGGTAAAATGACCAAATCTCCATTTAGTGTACATGGAGAGAGGGCTGCAGATTTGCTAGGATTGGTACACACAGATGTATGTGGACCAATGTCTACGCAAGCCATGGGTGGATTTTTATACTTCATTACTTTCATAGATGATAGATCTAGATTCAGATATGTGTATTTTATGGAACACAAGTCTGAAGCCTTTGAAAAGTTCAAAGAATATAAACATGAAGTGGAGAAACAAACCAAACATAGTATTATAACTCTTCGATCAGATCGAGGTGGTGAATACTTGAATGGAAAGTTTCTAGATTATCTCAAAGAAAATGGTATAGTCTCCCAGTGGACTCCCCCATATACTCCACAGTTAAATGGGGTAACCGAAAGGAGAAATCGAACTTTGTTAGACATGGTTCGGTCCATGATGAGCTATGCGAATCTTCCAGTATTCCTATGGGGTTGTGCATTGGAAACCTCAGCATATTTACTGAATAAGGTGCCTTCCAAATCTGTTCCTCAAACACCATATGAGATATGGAAAGAAAGGAAACCGAGTCTTAAACACGTTAAGATTTGGGGATGTCCAGCTTATGTCAAGAAAGTTGACCCAGATAAGCTGGAATCTCGATCCGTAAAATGTAATTTTGTGGGATATCATAAAGAGACTTTGGGGTATTACTTTTACACCGATCATCGGGTGTTTGTCTCCAGACATGCTACGTTCTTGGAAAAGGAGTTTATCCTTGAAGGAAACAGTGGGAGCAAAATTGAACTTGATGAAGTTCAAGAAGCACAAACTACTACGGATCAAGTGGAAACACCTGTTCAGACTGAACAACCTTCTGTGGAACAGCCCATTCGTAGAACAGGGAGAGTTTCTCGCCAACCTGAGAGGTATTATGGCCTTGTCATTGAGAATGGCAATGAGTAGTCAATCATTGATGATGACGACCCTGTGACCTATAATGAGGCTATGAGTAGTGTTGACTCAGAAAAATGGCATAGTGCCATGAAATCCGAAATGGAATCTATGTATACCAACCAAGTATGGACTCGTGTTGAGGCGCCTTAAGGTGTTAAGCCTATTCGGTGCAAGTGGGTATACAAGAGAAAGATTGGAGCAGATGGCCAGGTGGAGACCTATAAGGCCTGGCTCGTGGCAAAAGGATTCAAACAAAGGCAAGGGATTGACTTTGATGAAACTTTTTCGCCTGTAGCCCTGTTAAAATTAATTCGGATTTTGCTTGCGATTGCTGCTTACTACGACTATGAGATCTGGAAAATGGACGTGAAAACGGCCTTCCTCAATGGGGAACTTGAGGAGGAAGTGTATATGACACAGCCAGAGGGTTTTCTTTCCAAGGAAAATGAACACCTAGAGTGTAAGCTGCTACGAACCATATATGGTTTAAGGCAAGCTTCTCGTAGATGGAACATCCGTTTTGATGAGACAATCAAAGAGTTTGATTTTATCAAAAACATAGATGAACCATGTGTCTACAAGAAGGTTAGTGGGAGTGCGGTAACATTTCTTGTATTGTATGTGGATGACATACTTCTTATAGGAAATGATATACCGATGCTACAATCAGTCAAAGTATGGATATCAAAGAACTTCACCATGAAGAAATTGGGAGAAGCATCCTACATTCTCGGTATGAAGATCTATAGAGATAGATCTAGAAGAATGATAGGTCTTACCCAGGGTACATACATCCTAGAAAGTGCTTAAAAGGTTTAGCATGGAAAACTCCAAAAGAAGTCTCATACCGATGAGCCATGGAAAGAGAGCGTATGAGTAAGATTCCTTATGCTTCAGCAATAAGATCTATCATTTACGCGATGTTGTGTACAAGGCCTGATGTTGCTTATTCAATTAGTATGACGAGCAGATATTACTCCAATCCAGGTGAAGACCACTGGAAAGCAGTGAAAAACATCCTTATGTACTTGCAAAGGACTCAGGACATTTTTCTTGTTTTTGGTGGTGAATCTGAGTTGAAAATAGAGGAGATGTCAACGTCGAGAGAGTTGACACACATAACAATGTAGCAGACCCACCCACAAAGCCACTTTCTCAGAGTAACTTTGATCGTCAAAAAGACAAGATGGGTATTATATACCAGAGTGATTGGCTTTAGTACAAGTGGGAGATTGAAAGAGATATGTCCAAAGTCTAATCATGTATGAGGATTTAGGAATAACATTTATGTAATCTGTTTTGATTTCATTGATATTAATAAAAGACTTGTTTTTTTTTATTACGGGCTCTAATTATTTAAATATTTAAATAAGATATACCACAGTTTAGAGTAAAGCTTTTTATGGATTGTGATGAGATAATAATAATGAGACCTAAAAGATGATAACTCTAAACTTAAATAGTTCCTGGTCGTAGGATAACTAACTGGTAATTAATAATCCGCAAAGATCGGTACATACTATGCTTACTTCATTATGAAGAATGTCTGTTCTTATAGACATTTGTGTGGTGACACTATAGCTAGTATGTAGGTGCTTATTATAGAATAAGTTCACTGAACATGACTCACACAGCTGAACAACTGATGGAGTTCACTCACGTGTCAGCAGTTGTTCACATAGTGATAGTTGTACAAGTATCCTTAGACTTGAGGTCATCATAGTCATCTTGTGTACACTGAACTATGCTTTGGTTTAGTTCTTAGTCTCAAGGGACAATTATAAGGGCTCTACTGGGTATAGAAATTTGTACACGAAGATAGTGTATGATCAATAAAGGATCTACCCCTTCCAGTGAAGGAAGAGAATGTTCAATGCTGATCCACTTATGTTAGTTCAGGAATCTCTGGCCAGAGTGAATGAAATTAGAAAGGAGTTTTTAATTTACATTAAATATAACTAAGCATAGTGAATGGGAAAGCAAGCTGATTAAATAAGATAGGTTTGACACAAGTTCCATACCTTATATTTAATCAGTGATATAGCAGGATAGAAGAAATTAATTATACGGTAACTACTCACTGAATAGGTTCTCCGTATTATAAGCAGTGAATTCGTATTATCCGGATAGTCGCGATATGCTGAGAAGTATCCCTCACGATGTAGAATAAATATGATTAATTAATTAATCATATTTAATGAATTAGATAATTTATATAAATAGTGATAAAATAGTTTTATTATTATTTATTTCTACTACCGGCTTAATATTGAACCTATAGGGTCACACTATAAAAGAGAATGATTTAATGGTGGAGGAATTAATTAATAATGGCTGATAATTATTTATTTATGAAATAAATTTAATATTTGATTAAATGAGATTTAATTGATTATAAATTAATTAAGAAAAGGTTCTTAATATTATTAATTAAGAATTTAATTTTTGGAAATTAAATCAAGAGAGAGAATTATTTCTAAAGTGTTTAGAAAAAGGATTAATAATTAAAAGGTGTTTTAATTATTAATGAGAATAATAAAGGGTTAATAATAATAATATTTTATGGGAAAATTTTCAGCTGAAAATTTTTCCTATAAATATACTATTATAAACCCTATTTTTGCCTCAACCTAAAAATTTTACAAAACCCTAATTCTCTCCACCTCTTCCTTCTCCATTACATCATTTTCTTGGTAGATACCGGTGGAGTGCTTCACACTTGAGGAGCAGCTGCTAAGGATCTCCGTTCATTGTTTTTGGATCGCCATTAAAGACCTTCATCTTTCCATTAACGTAAAGCTTCTTAAGGTAAACATACTGAACTACAAGTTAAATATTATTTTTCGCATTGATCCTACGGAGGGTTTCGGTTTTTTTAAGATTTAAATTTACGTTTTCGCTGCAGTTTATGTGCTAAAACCCCTTCACCTTTCCTGAAAAGATGTCTCCTAAGACACCTGAGGAAAGAGAGCGTATGAGTAAGATTCCTTATGCTTCAGCAATAGGATCTATCATGTACGCGATGTTATGTACTAGGCCTGATGTTGCTCATTAAATATGTGTGACGAGCAGATATCAGTCTGATCCAGGTGAAGACCATTGGAAAGCAGTGAAGAACATCCTTAAGTACTTGTGAAGGACTAAGGATATTTTTCTTATTTTTGGTGGTGAATCTGAGTTGAAAATAGAGGGTTATACTGACTCTAGTTTTCAATCAGAAAGTGATAGCAAATCCATGTCAGGGTACGTGTTTACTCTGAATGGTAGTGCGATTAGTTGGAAGAGTCTCAAAGAGTCTACAACGGCTGACTCCACTAGCAGAAGAAAAATATATAGTTGCAAGTGAGGCTGCAAAAGAAGCCGTTTGAATGAGGAAATTTGTGTCTGAGTTGGGAGTTGTTCCTAGCATTGAGGAGCCTATTGTGTTGTATTGTGATAACAATGCAGCAATAGCACAAGCTAAGGAACCAAGATCTCATAAGAATTCCAAGCATGTCCTGCGGTGCTTTCATCTGATTTGGGAGATTGTTGAAAAAGGAGATGTCAACGTCAAGAGAGTTGACACACATAGCAACATAGCAGACCCTTTGACAAAGCCACTTTCTCAAAGTCATTTAGATTGTCATAAAGACAAGATGGGTATTAGATACCAGAGTGATTGGCTTTAGTACAAGTGGGAAATTGAAAGAGATGTGTCCTAAGTCCAATCATGTATGATGATTTAGGAATAACTTTTATGTAATCTGTTTTGATTTCATTGATATTAATAAAAGACTTGTTTTAGTTTTATTGCGGGACTTTATCTATTTAAGTGTTTAAATAAGATATACCATAGTTTAGAGTAAAGCTTTTTATGGATTATGATGAGATCATAATAATGAGACCTAAAAGATGATAACTCTGAACTTAAATATTTCCTGGTCGTAGGATTACTAACTGGTAATTAGTAATTCGCAAAGATCGGTACATACTATGCTTGCTTCATTACGAAGGATGTCTGTTCTCATAGACATTTGTGTGGTGACACAATAGCTAGTATGTAGGTGCTTATTATAGAATAAGTTCACTGAACATGACTCACACAGCTGAACAACTGATGGAGTTCACTCACGTATCAGCAGATGTTCACATAGTGATAATTGTACATGTATCCTTAGACTTGAGGTCATCATAGTCATCTTGTGTACACTGAACTATACTTTGGTTTAGTTCTTAGTCTCCAGGGACAATAATAAGGGCTCTACTGGGTATAGGAATTTGTACACGAAGATAGTGTATGATCAATAAAGGATCTACCACTTCCAGTGAAGGAAGAGAATGTTCAATGCTGATCCACTTATGCTAGTTCAGGAATCTCTGGCCAGGGTGAATGAAATTAGAAAGGAGTTTCTAATTCACATTAATTAGAACTAAGCATAGTGAATGGGAAAGCATATGATTAAATAAGACAGGCTTGACACGAGTTCCATGCCTTGTATTTTATCATGATATTGCAGGGTAGAAGGAATTAATCGTACGGTAACTATTCACTGAATAGGTTCTTGGTATTCTAAGCAGTGAATTCGTATTATCCGGATAGTCGCGATATACTGAGAAGTATCCCTCACGATGTAGAATAAATATGATTAATTTATTAATTAATCATATTTAATGAATTAGAGAATTTATATAAATAATGACAAAATAGTTTTATTATTATTTATTTCTACTACCGGCTTAATATTGAACCTAAAGGGTCACACCATAAAAGAGAATGATTTAATGGTGGAGGAATTAATTAATAATGGCTGGTAATTATTTATTTGTGAAATAAATAATTAATTAGCAAATTTAATAATTGATTAAATGAGATTTAATTAATTATAAATTAATTAAGAAAAGTTCTTAATATTATTAATTAAGTATTTAATTTTTAGGAAATTAAATCAAGTGAGAGAATTATTTTCTAAAGTGTTTAGAAAAAGAATTAATGAATAAAAGGTGTTTTAATTATTAGGTAATTGGTTAATGAGAATAATCAATTAAAGGGTTAATAATAATAATAATATTTTATGGGAAAATTTGCAGCTAAAAATTTTGCTTATAAATATACTATTATAAACCCTATTTGGCCTCAACCCAAAATGAAAAAACCCTAATTCTAAAAGAATAGAAAGGGAGGCAACTAATTCTCTCAACCTTCTTCCTCCCTCCATTAGTTTGACCTCTTGGTGGATACCAGTGGAGTGCTTCACACTTGAGGAGCAGCTGCTAGGGATCTCCGTTCATCGTTCTTGGATCGCTATTAAAGGTTAGTTATCGATCCCTCGATTTATTCACGATTTATATGCAATTATATGGATTTTATATCAAGAAAAAATGTTTTACCATGCTTCTGTGATGTATAAAATCCTACAGAGTTTCCACTTTCCTTCATCACTGTCGATGCAAATTTGTACAACAGCCTAAAGCGAGGAGGCACATTGTCCTTTGGCTTCACAGAATTAAATGCATTATGCATTTTTTGCACCTCACTCACATTCCGCGCATTTTTCTTTTTCTGTAAATAAATATTTAAGCATATAACCGGTATTATTCACTTTAGTGCAAATTTGTACAACCTCCTAAAAATAATAACACTTGGTTTGTAATTAAATTATATACCTCGGAACCAGTAGTGGAGGTGTATATGATCATGTCTTTGGGCCATGCCAAATGAGAACCGATGGCTTGATGGACGGTTTTTATCTCACCAACCACAGGAACAGGCACCAAAGCATCGTCCTGGATGCTTCCGTCCACCCCAACACGAACAAATCCTGGTTCTAGAGGCACTCCATGAACCGATCTACTCATTCCATCTCCGTCATAAAAAATAACACCAAAAGCTACCTTGTTATCAATGCTCTCCACTGCCATTTCACATTTACGAGGACCCTATAGTTTATAATTATAAATCAAAATAGACACTAGCAGCTCAAACAATTTAATAACATGCAACATTATCATAGAAATCAATCAAGTATACACTGTAATTGTATACCTTTTGTCCCGGTGGACCAGGAGGAGGAATAATAACAACAAAATCTGCACAATCTTTATCCTCATCGGTCATCAATTCATCTTCCATCAAATCTTTTGCAACTTTCCTTCTGTTCTTTTGTTCTTGTTCTTGTTATTTTACCCCAGGACAACTTGCCTTTTTAGACATTGGTGAATGTAGATTGCCCCCAGCAACCAAAGCTTTCAACTCAATAATTTGCAACTTAAGATTATGAAACTGCTCTTTGGTAATGTGATTTCTTGTCTGTTTCGGTAAATCAAAGTACAATGTTGGAGGTATGAAGTTTCCAACCCCACGAACCCTTCTCGCATGCTCGGGAGTTTCCAATACAGTGGTGAGTACATCATTAGTTCCATCCGGCTTGAATTCACCATTTCTTTGCTTTATGAGTAAGGAATCCTGTTAAAACCATGAGAGTAATTAGGTATGATTGATAAATTAAAGAAGCAAAAAATTATAATAAGTCTTACAATTTATTGAATTTTTTCTGCCAGTTCTGGGTCAAGAGTCCCATCTTCTGTCATACGGGCTTTTTTCCATATAATTGCCCTATCTGGCCTTTCTTCAGGCTCCAACCTCCCCGAGCGTTTCTACAAAAAAATTAAGATACATTCATAAAATTGAAAATGTGAATACTACAAGAAAAATTATAAGACTCTTACTTCTTCTTCTTCCAATCCGATGTATCCTTTTCTTGATACTCGGTGTGGATATTTCCGTTGTCCCACTCTTTCACTCTGTTTTTATTCTCTTCCTGTATACAAAATAAATCTTGTTGATTACTATATTTTTACAATTAAATCTACTCCCAAAAAACCAAAAACAAATATGGTCCTAAATTTAAATATATATATAAGTAATGCATACCTCCCACTCTTTTGTGACTCTAGCTGCAACAAATCGTCTCCACACTTTCTTCCCGACAAAAGCATATTGCTTTGGTGGATTCTGTAGCTTCTTCTTCTGCCCAACAAAAGGCATCACATGTTCCGCTGTCAATTTAGCCTTAAAATTTCTCCATTTTGCGCCTGCCGACTGTAGAATCCTCTTGCGACTTTCAGGAATCAGTTCGAACGTATCCTGAAGCACAAATTTAACAAGTTCAAACAGTGCAAATTTTTTTAAATAAAAACCATGAGATTAATGTCAATTGCGATTGTAAATGACATACCTCAAGATCATTCTATATTTTTTGTTTCAGTTCAGGGTCAACCTTTGGCCAAGTCGAAATGTCAATTGGCACCATTGTCCCTACCAGCATACCTATGTAGGACTGCAGTTTGTGCCGTTCGTCTCCAACTGGAACTGCAACTCGATTGAACCGCAAATTCAATTTCTCTCCTCGCGCTTTCTTCATCACCACTTTATGCATAGCACAAACTGTAACGACCGGGAAATTTACGTTATATTCTATCATATTTATAATAAAATATGTGTATTAATATGTCATTTACGTGTGATTATCTGTTGAAATCTAACTGTTATGTGTTATGTGCATTTCGTGTCATTTCTGTATTTTTAAGGTATTTTTCAGATATTTTATTTGGCATTCATCGCTTTTATTTCAAACGTTTTACGACCTAAACAATGATTTTAAAGCCAGTATTTCAAATAAAATCGCATTATTCTGAACATCTAGATATTTTATAAAATTTTTCGTTTTACGAAAAATGACTTTTCCGGGCCCCATTGGGTGTTAAAAACCCCACAAAAATCACATTTTTATTTTTATAAAATTATAGGACTTTCATTTATATTATTTCTTTGCATTTTTGCAATATTCACAATTTTTGGGAAATTTTGGCATATATATTGCATATATAAAATAATTATAAATTAAATTTTAATACTCAAAAATGATAAAAATTAGGGCCAAATATTTTTATTAGATGTATAATTAGCCCCTTAATTTTATTTAGGAGTATTAATTTTACTACTATAAATAGCGTAATTATTATTTAATTATAATTAATAAATCATTAAAATCTGCAAAAATACACAAAATTCTCTAAAATCGGGTCAGGAAGAACCGACTCGGGTTGAAGAATCAAGCCGTGATTTCTCACTGATTACAGCATCAAATCGTGTTATTCAAGTACTCAAATCGAAGGTTTTGATCCGTTCTTTCTGTTTCTTGCATCAATTTCATGTTTTAATGCCTTGATTTTGATTTTCGATTTCTAGGGTTTATGCTCGAATTATGACTTTTTGATTCTAGGGTTATTTTGATGTTTTGATGATTGATATAGCTTTGTTAGATGATTTACAGTTGATTCATGGTGTTTAATTGATCGAACGATGTTTGTATAGTGATTCACGATTTCTAGGGTTTATGTCAGATTTTCAAAACACAGCTTGATGATTTCTGTGAATCTTTGGTTCCTGAAAGTTTAGGGCTTTGATTGTATGTGTTCATAGCTTTAATTTCCACTATAGAACGTTGAGTTTGGTTTACAGAATCAAAAGATGGGTTTTTGGCCGGAGTTGAAGTCGGTTTTGATCGGAGAAATTGTTGCAGGGATGTTTTTGGTCGATTTTGGCCTGAAACAGATTGGGGGAGTAATTTGGAATGATTTGGGATCAAAAATGGTACCAAACGGTGTCCGTTTGGCCAGGAACAGAGTCGCCGGAGTACCGGGAAACCCACCGGAATCTGGAAATTTTCCGGTGAGTTCATCCCCGACCCGGGATGTTCTTGGTGACCCGGTTGCAACCCGATTTGCAACCCGGGTTTGATCTGATTTTGTCAGGAATTGTTTTATGACATATGTTTCTGCAATTTTAATCTTAATTTTATTTTTACTAATTTTAAAAATAAGATTTATTTATTTTATAAATTGATTAATTAATTGTTTAATTAATTGATTTATATTATAAATAATCCTGAATTATTTTCTAAAAATCAGATTGAATTATTTTCTTAATTATTAATTATTTATTAACTATTTATTAATTATTTAAAAATGATTAATTATTTTGATAATTAATCAAATAATTTTCAATAAATCATAATAAATTCATTTTAATTCCAAAAATTATAGAAATATTATTTTTAATTCTGATTTTTCTTAAATAATGATTTAAAAATTATTTTTGAGTTTTAAAAATTAGTAATAATTATTTATAGTGAATAATAAATGGAATTATCAGTGTTTAATTGATAATAATTAGACCGTTAGTCCGATTCGAGTAAAATGAAAGCCTGTTGACTCAGAAAAATGAATTCTTTTCATTAAAAATAATATCAAAGCTTAATTTCTTCTAAAAATTAGTTGATTTTGTTACTTGTTTGATTATCAGTCGAAAATGCGTACCGAGATGAGTCCGAAAAATTCTGGAAAAATGGGAAACGAGTCAGATAACGATCAATTGAGCAATCAGCGAGTCGATTTTGGTTCTAAAAATTATTTTAACTATAAAAATGATTATGTGCTTATGTGCTTATGTGTATTACATGATTAATTGAGTCTTAATTGCTAATAAGTAATACATGAGTCGGTCATAAGCGCATGGGTAGATGTTAGGAATTGTGTGAAGTCGATTCAAGATGCAATTGAAGTACGAAGTAACTTAACCAGTCTGTTTTGCTAACAGAAGCTAAGCCAGCCAGGAAAGTTGAGTCGGTATTAGTCCTAAGGTGATAGACGAAAGTGATCTAATTGTAGTGAATCGCACAGAAGGCAAGTTTTTTTCCCTATTCTATTTTCAGAATAGTGATATTTCTTCAAATGCTTATCACATTTGCACTCTTTTGATTCTTGTTCTTAATCACTGATACACACTTGCTATTCCTTTGTTCATATTTCATTTCGATTCTTGATTTCTCCATTTCTTTGGATTCTTGATTCATATTCCATTAATGATACATTGAGATTGATATATTCTTGTATTTACATTATATCAAAGCATACCGATTGTACCGGCTGCTAAGCGATGGACTGGATAATGATATTTTTGGGATTGAGTGTGTCTTAATCCTGAGGACCGGGATGACTTGTGCCTCGACATGGGCCGTAGTGCCTGGGTACCCGACTGGATCTATATAGTGATATATAGATCTGCATTATATTCTGACTGATCAGCAGAATATAGATGCGAACTTGTGTCCAGTTTAGTTCATTTGTACTCGCCAGTAATGGCCTTCTTTCTATTCTCGTGAGGGTTATATCTTTGCAGATATACCTGGGATTACGGATTCATTTAAAATGCTTTAACACTGTTTATATTTTGTGGACTTGTTGAGCAATTTTTGGCTCACCCCTTTTTGTTGTTATCCACCTTATTGTTTTCAGTTAAGAAGGAATATGAAACCCATCAGGACTCGAGTGGTAAAGAAGCGGGTCAAGGCTCGGGATCCTCTTATACCCAAGGTGTTGATCCCAATCCAGGAAGAAAGCTTTGAGTTGCCCGAGCAGGTGGAGTGTTGATAAATAGTGTGTGTGTTTGAATAAAAGTTGAACATAGTTTATAATGAATTAGACAATGGCCTGTAATAAAGAGAGCTTGTGAGATTTTGAATTGGTTTGTAATAAAGTAGTTAGTGGTTCTTGTTTTCATACTTCAACCTAAAAAGATCATGGTTAGTGTTAACGGGGTTTAATTTTTTTTCTTTATTAATTGTTAATCAGATTGTACAGGTTTGATATTTAGCTAGTAACCCCCAGACTTATACCCCGGGTCTGGAGGGCGTTACAGTTTGGTATCAGAGCTGTAGGTTTGGTCCCTGAAAATAAGAACATTAGGATTAAGATAAGATGGGGAGATCACATAAGATAGGGATAGTCAAATTAGGAAGAATAATGTTAGGATTTCGGACAGATTAGAATAAGGAAGTATAAATCTTAGGATTGTCTAGTGACCTTTTCTTTTCTTTAGTATATTATCAGATGGCATCTTCTGGATATTCTGCATCTTCCGAGAGGACATACACTGGGCCAACAGCACCAGTTATACCTCCAGTATCTGAGTATATGTTTCCTCTACCACCTCCACCACCATTGCCACAGGAGCCGGTACCACCAGTACAGGGGATAGTTCATGACCCCATAGAGATGTTTGATCCCTTTGAGTTCTTTGAGCCGATGGTTCCTTTACCAGTTGAACATCAGTTTATACCGGGTATTGAGCAGGAGTTACCACCACCACCATTATTACCTCCTATACCAGTGCATGCCCCAGAGCCGGATATAGTTCAGATGATTCCAGTCGAGGGATGGTAGAGCATGATGTGGATCTACAGTTAGGTTTACCACAGCAGGGTGCAGGTATTCCGAGGGTTCCTTCACAGGAGTCAGTAGGTCAGGTTGCTCAGTCATATATGGTACCATACCATGAGTATAGAGTTATGAGGGATGATGTGGAGTATTGGAGGGCACAGTGTCGAGAGATCATGCATCTGTTTGATTAGAGGGACAGAGGACCGTTAGCGGCCCTACAACCGGATTATTATATGAGACAATAATTACAGTCAGTGTTGATGAGTGCCACTTGGGAGCTTGATGATTTGACCCATGATGGACCTCCTTCTTTCGCAGAGTTTTACAGGATATTCCGCTTAGCACAGACTTTGGTCCAGGCACTTAGAGAGGAGCTTAGGCGTATTCCACCTGGGTTTTGAGGCAGTGATAGTTTGAGACAGTGACTTCAGAGTACAGATGTATATAGAGGCAGCATAGTATAACCTAGTGAGTAGTGTGTACGTGTGTACTAGTAGTTTAACCTGTAGTAGTAGTTTGACCTGTAGCGGTAGTATGACTTGTAGCCGTAGTGATTACTAGTAGCCCGAGACTTTTTGTATCAAGCATTTACACCTGAGGCTGGTGTCACATATATATAAACTGAACTTTTCAAATTTCTTTTATTTAAATTTCAGTCTTTATAGTTTTACAGTATTTACTTTTAATTTATTGTTTTACAGCTTTCCATATTATAATTCCTGTTGAAAAAGAAAAGAGAAGAAAAAGAACAACCATTTTATTTAACTGGTGACATCTCCAGTTTTTACATTCAGCAACTGTTTTCTTTATATAAACCATGTTATTAATACATGATAAATTGTTTTCCTTACATCTTGTCAATTATTTATTAAATTGTTAAAGAAATATCACCTGTTTTATTATCAGAAAAAGATGGCTCAAAAAAGAAAGACTAGGACTGAGGCCTCTAACATCAATTCCGAAGATCAGACTAATGAGACCATGAACCAAATGTTCCATCTGATGCAATAACAGATGGTAATGATGCAGCAGCAGATGCAGCATCAACAACAGCAGATACAACAATAAATGTTACAACAGCCACCTCGTCCTGAGCCTCAATTACTACAAGTATTACCTGTTGTTACTTTTAAGCAGTTTCAGTCAGTTAAACCTCCGGAATTTGAAGGGTCTACTGATCCTATTAAAGCTATCACCTGGTTAAAAGAGATAGAGAAAGCGTTTGCACTAGTGAAGATATGTGAGGACCAGAAGACTAATTTTGCTAGTTACTTGTTGAAAGGAGAGGCAAATTATTGGTGGGAATCTAAAAAGGCTTTAGAGGGTAAAGAAGTTGTTGTTTGGGATAGGTTTAAAGAATTGTTTTTAGAAAAATATTTTCCTCGCTATGTGAAGAATCAAATGCAGATTAAGTTTTTAGAACTGAAGCAGGGAAATATGTCTGTGGCAGAATATGAGGCCAAATTTACTGAGTTGGCTAGGTTTATCCCAGAACAAGTCGATACTAAAGAGAAGTTAGTTCAACGATTTCAGGAAGGATTACGACCATGGATTCGTGGCCAAGTTGCAGTTTTTGAGTTGACAACGTATACCGCCGTAGTCCAGAAAGCTTTGATTATCGAAGGGGAAAGTGAAAGATCTCAGCAAGACAAAGGACATGGAAGTTTCCAAGAGCGCTCCAGCAGAAAGTCGGGATTCCAAGCCCGGGCAAATTTGAATTTTAAAAGGATAGGACAAGGTCCACAGAAAGCAGGTAATCGTTTCCAAACCTCCAGTCAGCAGGGAATGGTCAGAGTTCCAGTGTCATACTGCAAGACATGTAATCGAAAGCATACCGGTGTATGTATTAAAAGGGATGTAACGTGTTATTGGTGTAAGCATAAAGGGCATTATTCTAACGAATGTCCAGCAGGTAGAACAACGGAAATGACTTGTTTCCAGTGTGGAAAGAAAGGGCATATCGCCAGAAATTACAAAGGACCAGCTATGGCAGCCAGTATTCCAAGAGTGTTGGCATTACCTCCGCCGCCGCCTAATCAACCCAATGCAAGGACTTTTAACATGACAATGAAAGAAGCAGTGCAGAGTCTGAGTGTTATTGCAGGTACGCTTTTGGTGAATGCCGTAAATTCAAAAGTATTAATTAATTCTGGAGCTACTCGTTCATTTATTTCTGAAGAATTTCTTGATAAGTTACATTGTAAAATCGAATGGTTGGGCGAGACGTTAATTATAAAATTAGCGAATGACGACCAAGTTCCAGTAGATCGAGTATGTCCTGCGTGTGATATAGAAATAGCCGGACATCATTTTTCGGTAGATTTGATTCCTTTAAGCTAGGAGAATTCGATGTCATTTTGGGAATGGATTGGTTAGCTTGTCATAATGCTCAGATAGATTGCGCGAATAAGAAAGTCAAATTGTGAACTCCGAAAAATGCAACAGTAATATTCAAAGGCGAAAAATAGCGGAAGAAATTTCTCACCGTGATGCAGACTAAACGATTGCTTCGACAAGGATGTGAGGCGTACATAGCTTACGCTGTTAGATACTGAAAAAGGAAGTCCTAAGATAGAATATATTCCAGTTGTGTGTGAATTTCCGAACAGTCTTTCCAGACGAGCTTCCAGGGTTACCGCCAGATCGAGAAATTGAATTTACGATTGATCTAGAACCAGGCACTAGAACCAGTTTCGAAAGCTCCATATCGAATGGCTCCAGTCGAAATGAAGGAATTGTCAACGCAACTGTAAGATCTTTTAGGCCGAGGTATTATACGACCTAGTGTATCGCCATGGGGTGCACCGGTGTTGTTTGTAAAGAAGAAGGACGGCAGCATGCGACTGTGCATCGACTATCGGGAATTGAATAAACTCACTATCAAGAACAAGTATCCTTTACCGAGAATTGACGATTTGTTCGATCAGCTAAAAGGAGTCGCATGGTTTTCGAAGATAGATTTGCGATCAGGCTATCATCAATTGAAGATTAAAGCCGAAGATATACCCAGATGGCATTTTACACGAGATATGGACATTACGAGTTTTTGATAATGGCATTCGGTTTGACAAATACGCCAGCAGCATTCATGGATTTGATGAACAGAGTATTCAAGAGATACTTGGACAAATTTATGATTATATTTATTGATGACATCTTGATTTACTCAAGGACAGAAGAAGAGCATGCAGAACACTTGATGATAGATTTGGAAACTCTGAGGAAAGAGCAACTGTACACGAAATTCTCAAAATGTGACTTCTGGTTAAAGGAAGTACAATTTCTAGGGCATATCATCAGTAGAGAAGGCATCCAAGTCGATCCAGCGAAGATCAAAGCTGTGTTCAATTGGGAAACACCAAAGACACCGATAGAAGTTCGAAGTTTCTTGGGATTGGCCGAGTATTATCAAAGATTTGTCAAAGATTTTGCGAAAATAACAACGCCGCTGACCAAGTTAACTCGAAAAAGTGAGAAGTTTGTATGGAATGGTAAGTGTGAAGAAAGTTTCCAAAAGTTGAAGAATCGGTTAGTAACTGCACCAGTACTAGATTGCCAGACGAGCAAGGGAATTTTGTCATTTACAGCGACGCTTCGTATCGCGGGCTAGGATGTGTATTGATGCAACACGGTAACGTCATCGCATATGCTTCGAGACAACTTAAACCTCATGAACAGAAATATCCTACGCATGACCTGGAATTGGCAGCGATCATATATTGCGTTGAAGCTTTGGAGACATTATCTCTACGGTGAAAAATGTGAAATCTACACAGATCATAAAAGTCTGAAATATATCTTTACGCAGAAGGAGCTGAACATGCGACAACGTCGATGGCTGGAATTGATAAAGGATTACGATATCACGATCAGTTATCATACAGGGAAAGCAAATGTTGTAGCAGATGCTGCTGAGCAGGAAAGAAAGATTGAATCGGTTAACTTCATGTGAAGAATTAGTCAAGGAATTCGATAAATTGGAAATCGAGATTCGTATTCCTGATGAATCTGCAGAAGCTATCTACACTATGACTTTCCAACCGGAGTTGTTACAGAAGATTCGCCGCTGTCAAGATGAAGTGATGAGTCAAGATGACGACCTAACGGGAGAAGAGATCACAACTCAGAAAGATAATGAAGGAATTTCACGCTTTGCGTCGAGAATCTGGATCCCTAACGTGGTAGAATTAAAAGAAGAAATATTGCAAGATGCGCACAATTCAAAGTATTCCATTCATCCAGGGAGCACAAAAATGTATCGCGATCTGAAGGAAAACTTCTGGTGGTCGAACATGAAGAAGGAAATAGCAGAATGGGTGAGTAAATGCTACACATGCCAGCGAGTTAAAGCGGAACATCAACGTCTGAGCAGATTATTACAACCTTTAGATATTCCGGAATGGAAATGGGAACATCTAGCGATGGATTTTGTAGTAGGACTATCGAGGACTAGGGCAAATCATGATGCGATATGGGTAATCATTGACAGACTCACGAAGTCGGCACATTTTCTACCAATTAATGAAAGATTTTCACTCGACAAGTTAGTGCATTTGTATCTCAAGGAAATTGTGATGCGACATGGAGTTCCAATATCTATCGTGTCTGATCGAGATCCTCATTTTAACTCAAGATTTTGGAGGCAATTTCAAGA
Organism: Apium graveolens; assembly: GCF_009905375.1. Taxonomy (NCBI): domain Eukaryota; kingdom Viridiplantae; phylum Streptophyta; class Magnoliopsida; order Apiales; family Apiaceae; genus Apium; species Apium graveolens. Next base: position 156,476,334 of record NC_133649.1, on the reverse strand, counting down.
ATGTCTTGGAACTAAATTGAACATGAGTGCCGCTTATCATCCGCAAACTGATGGGCAAAGTGAAAGAACTATCCAAACGATTGAAGATATGTTACGAGTTTGTGCGATCGATTTTGAAGGCAGTTGGGATGAGCATTTACCTTTAGTGGAATTTTCTTATAATAACAACTATCACGCCAGCATTGGAATGCCACCGTATGAAGCACTATACGGGAGAAAATGCAGATCACCAATACATTGGGATGAAGTTGGAGAACGCAAGATTTTGGGTCCAGAAATAATTCAACAGACAAAAGAAAAGATTGAACTCATTCGAAAACTGACTCGATGCAGCGCAAAATAGGCAACGCAAACATGCAGACCAGGCGAGAAAAGATATGGACTATTAGGAAGGAGAAAATGTATTACTCAAAATATCGCCATGGAAAGGATTGACCAGATTTGGCAGTAAGGGTAAATTGAAGCCACGATACGTCGGACCGTTTGAAATTTTGAAGAAAGTGGGAAAACTTGCGTACGAATTGGCCTTGCCGCCTCATATGCAGCATATTCACAATGTGTTTTACGTGTCAATGCTTAAGCGATATTATCCTGATTCTAGGAATATAATAGAGTATGAGCCGATAGAAATCCAACCTGATTTGTCTTTTGTAGAGCAGCCGGTAAGAATTTTAGATCGGCGAGAGAAAGTGTTGAGAAATAAGTCTGTATATTTAGTACGAGTATTGTGGAGAAACCCTATGGTTGATAAATCAACCTGGGAACTTGAAAATGAAATGTTAGAGAAATACCCTCATTTGTTTCATAAAAGATTCTGAGGACAGAATCCTATTAAGGGGGGGAGAATGTAACGACCGGGAAATTTACATTATATTCTATCATATTTATAATAAAATATGTTTATTAATATGTCATTTACGTGTGATTATCTGTTCAAATCTAACTGTTATGTGTTATGTGCATTTCGTGTCATTTCTGTATTTTTAAGGTATTTTTCAGATATTTTATTTGGCATTCATCGCTTTCATTTCAAACGTTCTACGACCTAAACAATGATTTTAAAGCCAGTATTTCAAATAAAATAATGGGCCTTATTTTTCATCAAACGGCTTTTACAATCGCATTATTCTGAACATCTAGATATTTTATAAATTTTCTCGTTTTACGAAAAATGACTTTTCCGGGCCCCATTGGGTGTTAAAAACCCCACAAAAATAACATTTTTATTTTTATAAAATTATAGGACTTTCATTTATATTATTTCTTTGCATTTTTGCAATATTCACAATTTTTGTGAAATTTTGGCATATATATTGTATATATAAAATAATAATAAATTAAATTTTAATACTAAAAAATTATAAAAATTAGGGCCAAATATTTTTATTAGATGTGTAATTAGCCCCTTAATTTTATTTAGGAGTATTAATTTTACTACTATAAATAGCCTAATTATTATTTAATTATAATTAATAAATCATTAAAATCTGCAAAAATACACAAAATTCTCTAAAATCGGGTCAGGAAGAACCGAGCCGGGTTGAAGAATCAAGCCGTGATTTCTCACTGATTACAGCATCAAATCGTGTGATTCAAGTACTCAAATCGAAGGTTTTGATCCGTTCTTTCTGTTTCTTGCATCAATTTCATGTTTTAATGCCTTGATTTTGATTTTCGATTTCTAGGGTTTATGCTCGAATTAGGACTTTTTGATTCTAGGGTTATTTTGATGATTGATATAGCTTTGTTAGATGATTTACAGTTGATTCATGGTGTTTAATTGATCGAACGATGTCTGTATAGTGATTCACGATTTCTAGGGTTTATGTCAGATTTTCAAAACACAACTCGATGATTTATGTGAATCTTTGGTTCCTGAAAGTTTAGGGCTTTGATTGTATGCGTTCATAGCTTTAATTTCCACTATAGAACGTTGAGTTTGGTTTACAGAATCAAAAGATGGGTTTTTGGCCGGAGTTGAAGTCGGTTTTGATCGGAGAAATTGTTGCAGGGATATTTTTGGTCGATTTTGGCCTGAAACAGATTGGGGGAGTAATTTGGAATGATTTGGGATCAAAAACTGGTACCAAACGGTGTCCGTTTGGCCAGGAACAGAGTCGCCGGAGTCCGGGAAACCCACCGGAATCTGGAAATTTTTCGGTGAGTTCATCCCTGACCCGGGATGTTCTTGGTGACCCGGTTGCAACCTGATTTGCAACCCGGGTTTGATCTGATTTTGTCAGGAATTGTTTTCTGACATATGTTTCTGGAATTTTAATTTTAATTTTATTTTTACTAATTTTAAAAATCAGATTTATTTATTTTATAAATTGATTAATTAATTGTTTAATTAATTGATTTATATTATAAATAATTCTGAATTATTTTCTAAAAATCAGATTGAATTATTTTCTTAATTATTTATTATTTATTAACTATTTATTAATTATTTAAAAATGATTAATTATTTTGATAATTAATCAAATAATTTTCAATAAATCATAATAAATTCATTTTAATTCCAAAAATTATAAAAATATTATTTTTAATTCTGATTTTTCTGAAATAATGATTTAAAAATTATTTTTGAGTTTTAAAAATTAGTAATAATTATTTATAGTGAATAATAAATGGAATTATCAGTGTTTAATTGATAATAATTAGACCGTTAATCCGATTCGAGTAAAACGAAAGCCTGTTGACTCAGAAAAATGAATTCTTTTCATTAAAAATAATATCAAAGCTTAATTTCTTCTAAAAATTAGTTGATTTTGTTACTTGTTTGATTATCAGTCAAAAATGCGTACCGAGACGAGTCCGAAAAATTCTGGAAAAATGGGAAACGAGTCAGATAACGATTAGTTGAGCAATCAGCTAGTCGATTTTGGTTCTAAAAATTATTTTAACTATAAAAATGATTATGTGCTTATGTGCTTATGTGTATTACATGATTAATTGAGTCTTAATTGCTAATAAGTAATACATGAGTCGGTCATAAGTGCATGGGTAGATGTTAGGAACGGTGTGAAGTCGATTCAAGATGCAATTGAAGTACGAAGTGACTTAACCAGTCTGGTTTGCTAACAGAAGCTAAGCCAGCCAGGCAAGTTGAGTCGGTATTAGTCCAAGGTGATAGACGAAAAGTGATCTAATTGCAGTGAATCGCACAGAAGGCAAGTTTTTTTCCCTATTCTATTTTCAGAATATTGATATTTCTTCAAATGCTTATCACATTTCCACTCTTTTGATTCTTGTTCTTAATCACTGATACACACTTTCTATTCCTTTGTTCATATTTCATTTCGATTCTTGATTTCTCCGTTTCTTTGGATTCTTGATTTATATTCCATTAATGATACATTGAGATTGATATATTCTGGTGTTTAGAATATATCAAAGCATACCGATTGTTCCGGTTGCTAAGCGATGGACTGATAATGATATTTTTGGGATTGAGTGTGTCTTAATCCTGAGGACCGGGATAACTGGTGCCTCGACATGGGCCGTAGTGCCTGGGTTCCCGACTCGATCTATATATTGAGATATAGATCTGCATTATATTCTGACTGATCAGCAGAATATAGATGCGAACTTGTGTCCAGTTTAGTTCATTTTTACTCGCCAGTAATGGCCTTCTTTCTATTCTCGTGAGGGTTATATCTTTGCAGATATACCCGGGATTACGGATTCATTTAAAATGCTTTAACACTGTTTATATTTTGTGGACTTGTTGAGCAATTTTTGGCTTACCCCTTTTTGTTGTTATTCACCTTATTGTTTTCAGTTAAGAAGGAATATGAAACCCATCAGGACTCGAGTGGTAAAGAAGCGGGTCAAGCCTCGGGATCCTCTTATACCCAAGGTGTTGATCCCAATCCAGGAAGAAAGCTTTGAGTTGCCCGAGCAGGTGGAGTGTTGATAAATAGTGTGTGTGTTTGAATAAAAGTTAAACTTAGTTTAAAATGAATTAGACAATGGCCTGTAATAAAGAGAGCTTTTGAGATTTTGAATTGGTTTGTAATAAAGTAGTTAGTGGTTCTTGTTTTCATACTTCAACCTAAAAAGATCTTGGTTAGTGTTAAAGGGGTTTAATTTCTTTTCTTTATTAATTGTTAATCAGATTGTACATGTTTGATATTTAGCTAGTAACCCCCAGACTTATACCCCGGGTCTGGAGGGCGTTACACAAACGTTTCGTGCTGCTCCAGATGTTCCTGCTTTTGGTAGATTGTGTAGTACTTTCAGTGTGTTGTGGAGCTGTCTGATGGGGAACAATGGTATCCGCTAGAGAAACCGGTTCAGGATCTGGTACCGCTGGAACAATGGTGTCCGCTGGAACAATGTGATTCTCATCCAATGATTCTTTAGACTGTTTTTTAGATCTTTTTCCTTTCTTTACCATCTTTCCTGCATTAACCAAAAGGAGTAGGAATAAGAGATAAGATTATCATCATACTAAGATTATCATAATCATTCTAGCACAACACATATCTAATGCAACATATATAATTAACTACACAATCTCCTTTTCAACGCATAACAATATACATCAGAACACATAAAGCATTTACATATTTTTATTAGTTGCTTCTACAAATTCTAATACTTGCACTCATAATAAAACTCCAAGTAATTATATCATACATTTCTACAATAAAAGGTTGATAAATAAACTCCAAGTTTTTTCGATACCATCCATAATTCTACAATACATCACTTAATTTTGCATAAATCTGAGAAGCCTATTTTTAAACAAAACTGTAAATCAAGTGAATATGATTTTTAATCCTTTGATCGCTTCTTCAGCCAGATTCATTCGCCATCATTTCTTTTATTGCCAACATTAGACTCTTCATCTTCATCAACATCAAAATCAACTATGGGGATGTTAGAGCAGAATGGAGGGTTTTCTAGAATTGTGTCTCTAAGATCATCATCATTATATATCTCGTGATAGTCTCTGGTCGTTGAGGTCAATACGACTGACCACTTGGAATCAACAGGATCTTCGACATAGAAAACTTGTTTCACTTGATCAACAGACACATATTTGTCATTCTTGTGGCCTTGTCGACTAAGGTCCACAAGTGTGAAGCCAAGTTCATCAGCCTTGACGCCTCTGTCACAGTCTACCCATTTGCACAAGAACAACGGGGCTTTAAATGAGTGGTAATCCAATTCCCATATTTCTTCAATCCTCCCGTAAAATGTCATATCACTCTCTACGGGATTTAAATCCTTAGCACTAGAAACTTGGACAGTCTTAGCAACTAACGAGACTCCACTATTTTAAACAACCCTAGCATCGTCTCGCTCCTTTGTGAAGTATTGGATCCCGTCAACTAGATAGCTATCAAAAGTCAAAACAGTAAACGATGGTTTTCCTGCTAGCCACCTTATCGTTTCAGAAACACCTTCGACTTTCTCGTTCAATTCAGTCATAACTTTGTTCTCAAACCAATCAGCAAATAGCCTATTATGCTCCCCAATCATCCACTGAATAGTCTTTTTTTTCCTTCATAATTTTTTTCAAGCAACTCCTTATGCATCCTTTAAAAATACATAAATTTTTTGGTTACAAACTCAAATAATGTTTATACAAAATTAATCAAGAAAAGAAAAAGAAAAGTGACTTACTTAATATATGAAAACACTTTACTGTTGTTTAAGAGGACGTGTAAATGCGCCTCATCTCGTTCATTCTCTTCAACAGATTTAACTGTTGCAGCCGATAATGGACTAGAAAGTTTGCCTTGGTCCTTCGGAAGACCGACAGTTGTGAAACTATTTCTAGAAAACTCAGCGCAAAATTCTACAGATTCTTCTTTCAAGTATGCTTCGGCTATACAACCTTCTGGAAAATAACGGCTTCGCACGTAACTTTTCAACACTTTATTAAAACGCTCAAATGGATACATCCATCTTTAGAAAACTGGTCCACATAAACATAATTCCCTGACCAGATGTACTATTAGAAGTATCATTATATCAAAAAAAAGGCGGAAATATTTTTCGATCTCATATAAGGTTAATACCACATCGGCTTGCAATTTATCAAGTTTTGATACGTCAACAATTTTATTGCATAAAGTGTTGAAAAAGAAGCAGAGTCTTATTATGCTAACTCTAACATTCTTTGGAAGTACAGAATGAATTGCGACCGTGATTAATTGTTGAAGGAGTACATGGCAGTCGTGATACTTCATCCCAAATATCTTTAAATCCGCCATGGATACACAATTTCTGATGTTTAAGGAATGCCCATATGGCAACTTCATTGATGAGAGTGATTTCAACACTTTTTTTCCCAGCTTTTGTTAGAGTAAAACTGGAAGGAGGCAAATAAGTTCTTTTTTCTCCTACTTCTGGAGCTAAATCAGTTCTAACCCCCATTTCCATCATATCTAGCCGAGATGCCTCACTATCTTTGGACTTGTGTTTTAAATTCAGTAACGTCCCAACTAGACTATCACACATATTTTTCTCAATATGCATAATATCGAGGCAGTGACGAACATGATGGAATTTCCAGTATTCCAACTCAAAAAATACCGACTTCTTCTTCCAAGAATAATCCACCTTCTTCGACTTCTTTACTTCCTTTCCATAAGAAAATTTAATGTTTTCTTGTTGTGCCAACACCTCTTGTCCGGAAAGGGGTTGCCTTGGTTGTCCAAACTCTTGTTGACCATTAAAGGCTGCCTTCTTCTTCCTGTATGGATGATGCCTAGGCAAATACCGGCGATGACCTTGGTAACATATTTTCCTACTATAAGGTAAATAGTTAGCAACGATATCATCACCACACACTGGATAACCTAAATAACCCTTGTTGACACAGCCAGACAAATTACCATATGCCGGGAAATCGTTAATCGTCCATAACGTCGCCCTTAAAGTGAAAAAAGTTTTTGTGAAGGCATCTTATACATTCAGTTCACCTTATTCCCAAAGCTTTTTCAAATCATCAACTAATGCTTGTAAGAACACATCAAGGTTGTTACCTGGTTCATGTGGACCAGAGACTAATATAGTTAACATCATAAATTTCCTCTTCATACATAACCACGGAGGAAGATTATATGTTACCAATACTACCGGCCAACAAGGATACCGATTGGTCAGCCCATTATTATGTGGGTTAATACCATCAGCCGAAAAAACTAGTCGAAGATTTCTTGGCTCACTTCTGAAGGCAGGCCACCTGTAATCGATATTCCGCCAAGAAGGAGAGTCGGCAGGGTGGCGCATCTGGCCATCATGAATTCTTTGGTTGGAATGCCATGTCAACAACTCAGCTATCGAAAAAGATTTAAACATCCGTTTGAATCTCGGGATGATCAGGAAAGTATCACATAACTTTTGCCGAGATTTTATACCTTTCTCTACCATCCTTACCCACCTTCCAGTGAGATAGCTTGCACTTTGGACACTCCGAAGCAGTCTCATTTACACCCCTGTATAGAACACATTCATTGGGACACACGTGGAATTTTTTATACTCGAGGCCTAAATTCGAAAGAGTCTTCTTTGCTTCATATACGTTAACAAATAATGCATTATCCTGAGGTAGGAATGAGCCAACTATAGAGAGAAGATCGCTAAATGTGCTATCACTCACACCGAATCTCGCTTTCTAGTTATGTAATTTTAACACCTGAATCTAATTTTGTGCAGTCGCTGCCCTCAAATAAAGGTTGTTGAGCATCAACCACAAACCTCTTAAAATCATGCGAGTCTTTATCGTAGTCATCACCCCCTGATTTACCCCCCGGATTACGATATGCTGCTTCACAAACCACAGCAGCTTGTGAAGCACCAGCAGCCGCCGCTTCCGATGCAGCAGCCGCTTCTGATGCAGCTTCAAAGGCTGATTTAAATGCATCTGCATTCTGCTCCTCTTCATGTGGGGGCACTGTGCTACCAACAGACGACCTACCAGTCTTGGATCTGTGCCAAATCAAATTAATATACCCAAGACTAAAACCATTCTCGTAGAGATGACCCCTTATTACTTTGACCGGAAATTTCTTGAAATTAACACATTTACAGCAGGGGCAAGGTATGTTTTTAGGATTTTTACAATTTTCTTCGGCGTAAATCAAAAACTTTTCAACCCCGACTTCATATTCCAACGAATCCCTCTCTTTTGAAATCCAATCTTTCTCCATATTCGTAGGATAACCTATTTCCTACCTAATTTTCATATCAAATATTTTAAAAAAAGCAACGTACAATTAGTAATATATATGTATTACTATGTATAATTACCGGCAAAGCAGAACACTGCACTGATTGATTAAAATGATGAAACGAAACACATAACAAAGCTGAGCACGACACTAGACAATAAACATAGCAAATTAATATAATTTGTAATGAGCAGAATCAACCACCACCCGACGCCGATGCTCATAAAGAATTAGCTTCCATAGGCCGAGAAAACTCCATTCACATGCTAACTATCATTTCTCAAACAAGAATCAGAACTTTTAGTGGGTTTATTAATACTTGCTCAAAGATTACATTCCCAAACCAACCACTTCTGCTTTTCTAACTCCTCCCAGGTGACCCTTCTTCTCTACCAGGTAATTATTTTCTTTATAAGCACCATATGTATGTGTTAGTGAAGTGTTCGTTTAGAAATTTTTTTATTCCACGTATGAAATCAAAAATCAAAGTTGATTTTTATTACTGAAAATGTAATGTCATTATCCTTTTCAGTAATCTGCTTGTATCGATTTGCTAGTACAAGACAGGGCATGCATTTTAATGTTTACATTATACTATCAATAGATTAAAGATGTTTACATTATACTATAAATTCTACACAGAACCATCTTCCTGTCATTTTATATGTAAAATATATGCTGTAACAACATATACAGAACAAAAAGCGAATTTCGTCTATCATCCCCTTACTATAAAATAATGTTTACATTATTCAACTAAAAATAACATGCATTTCCTAGAGAAAACAGAGAAAAGAGCAACAAAAATTCTATTATTTAAACAAAATAAAATAAATAAAGATACAAGCATAATCAAATTAGGGTTTGCTATATGACAAACAACTAATTTCGATACTATAGAATATGTAACAAGCAACTCAAACAAGCAGATGCAGATAGTTCAAGCTTAAACTAATTAAAAATTAAAAAATTAGGGTTTCAAATTGAAACCCCCAATTCTGAAATTAGGGTTTAAAACTTACCTAATTCAAGCTTTAACCTCCAACTTAGCTTCAATCTCCGACTTGAACTCCATCCTTAAACTCCGAGTTGAACTTAAACTCCGACTTCGACTTAATGCAATGAAACCCCCAAATCTACGAGAGCAATGAGGGAAATGAGAGCAACCTTGATGAGAGCAACAAGGTGAAATCTACACAGGAAGGTGAAATGAGAGCTGAGAGAGGGATAAAATGAGAGATGAGAGAGTGATGAAATGAGAGATGAGAGAGTGATGAAATGATGAAATGATGAATATGTTTTTTGTTTTTGTTTTTGTTTGTTTTTAGTTTTTGATTTTAATTTTAATTTTTTTTAATAAAAAAGAGGGGGAAGATGTGGGTGAAAAAAGGGGGAAAATTTTACTAAGTCAAAAAACAAGGGGGGAAACTCTTGGAGGGAATGAATAATTTGGTTAAGGGGGGAAACGGGGAAGGCGTGTTGATTAATTTTTTTAAAACAGACATATAACATCGGTTGGGCTAAAAAACTGATGTTTATAACAATAAAAGACATCGGTTGCCAAAAATCGATGTAGAAAACACCTTTTACATCGGTCAAAAAAGCAATTGATATCTAAGAGGTGATGTCTATTCGACAAGTCATCAACTTTTACTATAAATACCCAGAGTTCTCGATACATACTCTTACGTACAGCTTTCGAGATCTAAAGTGACCTAGCTCTCACTCCAAAACCATTTTCTCTCTCGTTTCTCATCCTTTCTCAGAAATTTTTCTTACCCATCCATTCTCATCAATCAACTGGCCCAAAATGGTGCTAGGACATTTATCCCAGAGAAAGGAACCAACTGATGTAAACCAAGATCCTGATAGTTTCAAGGGGTTTGTGAAGCTGTTGTCTGAAACCTATCTTGCAGGTGCTTTGACTACAAATCCAGTACTGTATCTAGATGTGCTGCATGAATTTTGGACTACAGCTGTAGTGAGGACTGATGTTAACAACAAATCTCTCTCTCTGGTGGTGACATGCACAATTTGAGGCCAACAAATAGAATTCAATGACCAAGATATAAATAGAGCTTTGGGGCTGCCAACTGAGAATTTGGTGGAGGTGCCAACTCCTGATGAGCTGACTGAGTTAATGGACTTTATCAATTATGGTGGGAGAATCAACCTGTCAAGTTTAAACAGAACCAATCTAAGGAAGGAGTGGTCATTCATCTTTGACTCTGTAGTAAGGGCCTTTACTTGCATAAAAACAGGATATGACAGTATCTTAAGTGATGTGCAAAAGCTGGTGTATTCAATTACCCCAACAAACACCTGAATGTTGGTCTGCTGATCCTGGAAGAACTTGCAACCAGGCTGATTATGCCTCTGACAGCTAGAGGTAAGGAAATTTTCTTTCCTAGATTTATTATGTCCACTTTAAATAATAAAGTAGCTGACATACACCTACTGAATGGTATAGATAGTACTAAAATAGGCAACTATAAGCAAGTGTCCAAAATAATATTTGGCTCACTTACTACAAAGAATAAGGTGAATGTAAGTCTGAAAAATCACTCCATTTATGTTGGAGAGATTTAGGACTTATCCTTATCCTATGTCTGACATGAGATCTAATACACAATCTAGTACATCTATGATTCCTGAACCTGTGGAAGTACAAACACATGATTACCAACGGGTATCTTCCCAAGCTGCAACCATACTTTCACAACCTTTAGAAGCTAGGAAACCAACTACCTCATCTTCTCAAAAAGGTGAGGTCAAAAAGGAAGAGAAAGGGGATAAACCTAGCTGTGTTAACTGAGAGTGGTGAGGAGAGAGCTGAAAGAGAACCACATCTGGTCAAAAGATCCAAAAGGAGTAAACAAACTGAGCTGACCACCCTATCCTCCTCTACATCCTCTCAACATGATGCAGTTGTAAAAATAACCAGGAGTAAGTCTGCACAAGAAGCAATTTAAGTGTATGGTAGGAGAAATTAGGAAGGCACACATTGCGAGAGCACATCCTTTGAAGCTCCCTCATCTATTCAGGGGGAGCTGCCAAAACTCACAACTGAACATCAATCTCTTCTATCTAATATTTCTCTTATTCCAATTCCACTTGAATCTATTTCTCAAGTGCACCAAAAATCAAGTGACTTAGCTCAAGAAGCTTTGCTGACCACCCAGACACCTCATTCAGATGGTGAGAGGCTACATGCTGGGGTAGACCTTGATGACACCATCATAAACATGGGGGTTCATCAGTCTTTACTGAAGATCCCATGGATACCTCTAATGCACCTTCATATGCAAAACAGTCTTCACAGACTGAAAGGTTTGAGGGTAGTACTCCTGAGGGGGAGCTATCTAAATCCTCTCTAATTTAATTGGAGGTTCCTTATGAAGGAACAACTCCCCTCATAACCCTAGCAGAAATTGCCTCTGTAGTTGAAGCTAGGAGTACACTTGCCCATGATCCTGTCATAGGGGAGGCAAGCATAGCACATTCAAGTGCCAGTGTGTTGCAAGACACACAAGGGTTTGAGGCTGGCGTACATGACGGTAACCCAGTTGAATCCCCTCCAATTCAATTAGAGGTTCCCACTACAAGTGGAGGACAACACACTGTCAAAACCATAGAGCAATCTGTGAGTCAAACTGTGATCTCAGTCACAGGAGTTTCTGATGAACCATCCACCTCTCAACCTCAATAACCTCACATACTCTCTCAATGACTCAGGGACAGACAGGTGTATGCAGGTGTCCCTCAATTGCATTGTCTCAAGGAGGGCATCTGAGTTAGATATCTTTATCAGCAAAGTTAAAGCAATAACTCGTGATGATACCAAGCTATTAGCTGCACTGAAAGATGCTCATGTAGTTGCCTTTCCTGAAGCATATCTACAGCCAAACAAGGGAATAGCATACATCTGTCCATCAACCTAACAATTCAGATTTTTCAATATCCCTAAACAATATGTCAGGAGCAATGAAAAGCTTATCATGATCCTTGGAACTGGTCTAAAAGCTAAGAAAAACAAGAACCATGATGATATGGATATGATAAAGCTACTAAGGAGATATCTGGATAATGCAGAAGTCAATCTGCCCAAAACTCAATTTAACAATGATGACTTGGATGTTGATGAGCAAAAGAAGAGTGATCAGAATCCTTCTGGCTTAAATCCGAGTCATTCTAGTAAGCCATCTGGTAGCAAGGGTGGAGAGAAGAAGAAGGAGAATGACATGAAAAATGAAGAGAAGAAGAGAAGAGGGCAAAGGAAAAGCAAAAAACCTCAAGATGATTCAGGAACTCAAACAACCCTAAAAATCCAAATACAACCATCTCAAACCTTGGCTCAACCCATAACATTAACTATCTCTAACATCAAACATTCCCAAACACCTAAGCCAAAATTTCTTTACAGACAAACTGCCAACTCCTTTCTAAAAATTCCAATCACCTCAAGCCACACAAATCTCAAGAAATTGACAATCCTACCTTTAGCCAAACCTTCACTAAAATTCAAGCTCAAATCTGTTAGGAGAAAGCCTAAAAAAATCAAGCCTGCAAAGGACGTGGAAGTCTCTCAAAGGGCCATCTTTAATTGCTTTAAGGACTCTGACTTTCTACCTCTAAATTGGTGCACCTCAGATGAAGACCATTACCAACATCCAGCTGAGGAATTTGTTAAAATATGGACTGTATCTCTGAGAGAAGTTAGAGTTTATTTTAGGGATGGTACATTCACTCTTCTAGACAAAAAGTTAATGGATTCTTTGACTATTGCAGAAATAAGAGAGTGTCAAGTTTGTGAAAAGGCAAGGACACTGTCACAAGGACTTGGAGATCATCTTTGGCCGAATGGTTGATTGAAAGGGAGGAAACAAAGAAAAGAGATAAGGCTGAAGCTGAAGAAAGAAGAAAGAGACATGATGAAGAAATAAATATATTTATAAAAAGATCAGAAGAGTTGAAAGCAAAAGGAATGAGCATAATTTCTAAAGATGGTAGATTTCTAAACATCAAAGTTGGTGGATTCTCAAGATTCAGCTTAGAGCATCTGGACCAGGGCTATCCTAAGGCAGCAAGGCAAAAACTTGTGGAAGCTCTAAGTGGAACACTCATCATAGAAGAACTTGAAATTCTTGATCACTTGAAGGATAAACTTAGAGAAGAAGCAGATGTAAAAACTGTTTTTACCTGACTCTTGTAATCAAGGAACCTGGTGAATCTTATGTTGTACAGACTGAAATTCTATCAAGCTTTATGTTTAAATTTTATCCTCCATCAATTTTAAACTTAGGATTAGTCTTGTTAACAGGCATGAATTTGTTTTAAGCAATCTTCTCACAAATTGGGGGAGATTGTTATAAAAGACATGCTTGTACTTTAACAAGACTAAGACAATTTCTCAACCCAGAGTAAGTTGTATTGTTATCTAAATTTGTATTTTGTACTTGTAACACTTAAAGTCTGTAAGAATGCAAAGAAGCAGACTAGAGTCTTTTTCCTAAAACAGTATTAAGCCTAAGGATTCTATCTGGAAGAAGATCAAGAAGATCATGCCTCAGAAGAATTTTGAAGAAGCTTGGAGTTGAATAAATCTGTTTGGAGAAAAATACTCTAAGTCAAGATCTCTACAAGTCAAAAATTTAATGTTATAGAGAAGTCATTTGAGGACTCCAGAGAGTACCGATGGATGAGGAACATCCATCGGGATAGTAGTTTGGCTAGCCAACGGATGAGCAATATCTACTCGATGGATGAGCAATATCTACTCGATGGATGAACAATATCTACTAGACGGATGAGCAATATCTACTCGATAGATGAGCAATCACTACTCGATGGATGAGAAACATCCACCAGGAGTAGAGAAGTCAGGAAAGCTACTCGAGAACTCAAGAAGATATCAAAAATCCAATTTGAAGAACTGAAGATTGGAGATATCGACAAGTCATTCCTTCACTAGAGAACTCAGACTTTTCGACAAGCCTACATTCATTCGAGAACTCAGAGATATCTACAAGTCAAAGTGAAGATATGAAGACTAGAGATCTCGTCAAGCTGAAGACCTCTACAAGCCAAACTCAATATGGAGTACTAGAGATCTCGATAAGCCTATGTACTTATCGAGATGTCAAGTGTTCAATTAATTCAAAATGGAGATCTCGAGGTACAGTCTCAAAGTATAAAATTGCAGATCAGTTCAATATCCAAGATAATCAATCAACAAACAATCCAACAGCTGGATTGACAAGTCTACAAAAAGCAGCTTGAAGAGTGTGCAAGATCAATGGCAAAGATTAACTGACAAATGAAGATTAAAGTAAACACGAGATGCTAAAGATATGCTAAGTCAGAAATGGAAGATTTGCTTTTCTAGAAATAGAAATGACAAGTGACAGTTTAGAAAAGCTAATAGCATGTTTGTTATCCACAGTATAAACCATCAGTTAACTGAGTTATAAAGTTAACACTTGTCCTCTAGTTAGAGGTAACAATTTAGATCAAATCTTTTGTATCACTCTTAAGAAGAAGCTGAGCTCTTTAACATCAAAGAGCTTAGAAATTTTGTAGCAAAACAGTCTTAATTTTTAATATAAAAATTAAGTGAGTTTTGAAGATTTGTATTCTTTATTTTCTGCAAGTTTAAATTCTGCTATGAACACTTTTCTATACAAGATTTAATTTACTTTGTTCAACCATTAAATTTCAAGAAAAGCCTAAAATCAGAAAAAACACATTCACCCCCCTGTGTGTGATTCATTACCTAACACGAGGCATTCAAAGCCAGGCGAAGATTGTAAAAGTAAAGCCTGATTACGTGTAGAATTGAAACGAGTGGATTCAGAATAGATATAAACCTAAAGTGGTGATTGACATGAAAGGTCAAGTCGCCTGTCAATGGAAATGCAAATACATCAGGACTGAGTGATATGGCAGATAGTTAAAGATCAGAGGGTTATCAATTGAGGCAAGTATTCCTAAACTTTCTTCTAAAATACTGCAAATATTTCTTCATTCCTATTCTAAGTTCAGAATAGTTAAATGTTTTTATATTTCGCTGTAATTACTCTTATTTATGCAAGTACCTCTTTGATCTTGTTCCTTGATTATCGATTGATCTCTTGAGCAAATACCCATTATTTCGGGTTATTTGCGAACCCTGAATTGGGATTTTTTTAAAATCAAAATGATTTGATATCAAAATACTCTACGGACTGGATGGTTACGATGAGGGCCAGTGATGGACTGGACCCTAAGGGCCAGAGATGGCTGGACCCTTGATTACTAGGCCATAGTGCCTGGGTACCCTATATATGTTGGTGGGTCTATGCAGTTGGGTATAGATCTGGACTGTATCCTGACCGATCAGCAGGTTATAATGCATATGTTGGTTTCTAGTGTCCAGTCTAATTTATTGTTGATCTCCATTAACGGCATTCCTTCTCAGAAAGTTTATGATTACGAAAATAAACAAATATTTGATTCAAGAAATGAATCAGTAAAACGTTCACTGTTCTTTTACAGGGAAATGTGATTTATGATTAAAGGCCAATGAGGGCCGATGCTTTTATTCGCTCAACTGTTTTAAATAAATAAAAGTGTTTTGAAATCATTTAAAGGTTGTTTCCAGAAGTTTATTTGATCTAATACCTGGAAACCATTTATGATACTTGATGGGCATTTTTGGCTCATTCTTGCTTTGTGAATTCTTATTTCTTTCAGTATCAAATGAGGACAAGAGCAAATAACTTTTAATAGATAACAAAAATGGAGAGATTCCAGCTGAAGGAATTTGGAGGTGACAGAGTGAATAATACGAGGAAGTTAGTAAAGAGGTAATGAAATTGTATTTAGTTATTATAATTTTAGAAGGTTAGATTCTTGTTTCATACCATAACCTCTAAGCGATCCGGAATAATGGGGGGTAATCTGTATATTTATTTTAATATACAGGTTTATATTGTTTAAAGTTGTTTAGTGACACCCAATCCAGACCCCGGATTTGGGGATGTTACAATTTTGAGTGTCATAAAATACATGTCATGACAAATTTCCCTTTAAGAATTATTTTAAGTAAGCCCGAGTTGATGGGAATGATGGCTAAATGGGCCATCCATATAAGTACATATGATATCGTATACGACACTAGAACTGCCATAAAATCGTAAGCTTTAGCTGACTTTGTGGCTAATTCAGTACAGGCCAAATGACAGCAGCTGAAGAGGAGTTCCAATAAGTTATTTCGAGAACTGATGTCAAGCCATGGACGTTGTACACTGATGGGGCTTAGAACGTGAATAGAACATGTTCAGGGATCGTACTAAAATCGCCACAGGGGGATATAATAGCATATTCAATATATTATAATTTTAAAGCTACTATTAATGAGGCTGAGTACGAGGCATTAATCTTGGGATTGGCGACTGCCAAAGACATGAAGGTTAGACACATCGACGTAAACTGTGACTCACTATTGATTGTCAATCATGTTAACGGTTCTTATGAAGCTAAAGATCACAAGATTACATACATAGATGTCACTAAAAAAGTGACAAATCATTTTGACACTTTCAACATACAACAGGTGCCAAAGGAGAATAATGTTCAAGCTGACGCACTAGCTGGTCTTGGGGCTATTTTCAAAGGTGTTAGTTTGAACAACATCCTGGTTGTACACATTATGAAGCCTGCTAGTCGAAATTCTAGCTCATGAAGCAGATGTGTTGGTCCTTAATCCACAAAATAGCAGTGGAGATGAAATTATGGACAATTGGATTCAAGTGTACAAAGAATACTTGTAACATGGAATTCAACTTGTTAACACAATGAAGCCAGGGTTCTCCGGGTGAAAGCATCAAGATTCACTATTGTGAACAATATGTTGTTCAAAAAATCATCTACATGACTACTTCAAAGATGTTTGAAAAAGCACGAGGCTGACATGGTTTTGAGGGATGCACGTGAAGGAGAATATGGAAATCATACCAATAAGAGAAACCTTTTATTAAAGATATTACACTTGGGTTATTATTGGCCAATATTAAGGAAAAATGCCTCAGAGTACACGAATAAATGTGACGCTTGTCAAATACATGCTCCTGTAATACATCAACCATCTGAGCTTCTAAATATGTCTATTCCTTTTTGGCCCTTCATGAAGTGAGGAATAAATATTATGGGAAAGATGCCACCTACACCTGGACAGAAAGTCTTTATATTAGCCATGACAAATTATTTTTCTAAATGGATTGAAGTAGAAGGCATTCAAGCAAGTCACGTCAAAGGAAGTGATATCATTCATCAAGAGGAATATCCTATGCAAGTTTGGTGTACCGCTGAGATCGTTTGTAACAATGGATCATAATTCATAAGCGATAAGACAAAAACATTTTGCAAACAATGAAACAACAAATTAATCAAGTCGACACCGAGATACCCCCAAGCTAATGGTCAGGATGAATCAAGTAATAAATCATAATCAACAACCTCAAAAAAGAAATGGGCTGAAAAATTGCCTTGGGTATTATGGTTAGACAGGACTACTCTAAAGACGTCGACATGACAGACGCCTTATAAATTGGTATAAGAAACTGAAACTGTCTTACCAACTGAGGTCATGATGCCCACTGCCAGATATGGGTTGTTGATAACGGATATGAATGACAAAGAATTGGCACATAACATAGACACAATAGATGAACTTCGAGAAATGGCAAGGATACATATGGTGTCCTATCAACAAAGGATTACCAATAATTACAAAAAAACATGTTCATTTGAGAGCATTCTATGTTGGTGACTTGGTATTGATGAAGACATTCCAGAATACCATAGATATGACAAAAGGAAAATTTGCTGACACTTGGGAAGGTCCATACCTCATAGATGCAGTCGTCGGATGTGGGGCTTATCAATTGTCAATCTTGTATAGCAATCGAGTACCAAGGAGTTGGAATGCTTTACACCTGAAACTTTATCACATGTAAAGTTTTCTAATACCTCTTATGTCTCACCCCCAACTTAACCAGCAAATTAAATATAACTATTACAATATTTAAAAATAAGTAAATACAACATAATCCAAGATCTTACAGTTTAGGGTTTGGAACAGCCCAACACTACCATCTATTACAACTGATTTTAATATCGAGTCCTCACACAAAGCTATCTCTTATTCTACCTGAGCTCGAACATATGCATCAACGTCATAGGTCTTACGGGCGGTCTGCTTGAATCTAACCATAGCTGCTAGCTGAAATATCAGGGTAAGCAAGGAGTGAGCCAAATGCTCAACAAGTGCTAAACAATACGATACAAAACATAAATAGAGATATATAATAAAGAATGTGAAGACATAACCAATAATAACAAGTGATAAAACTTTGGGTGATGGCATTATTTGCTTGTATCAAAACATTTTCAAAATCATATCTTAATCAAAATCATTTTATGACGCTACGGATTACAGCCGGTGATCAGCCGCGAAGTAATCCCGAACCTCGCTGGGTTCTAAAACATTAATGGGATCCCTAGGCAACTTTTAAGCCTACATAATAAGTGTGGAAAGGACTCGCATCTCAGTCCAGATCTACTATTCAGAGAAAACATTTATCCCCCTTTGGGACTAAAAATCCACATTTTAATCATTTTAAAAACTGATGCCGATTTATGACAAAATTTGTTTTGACTGTAAACATTTTTATCAAGGGATTATAGATCAACTTGAAACACTGGAAATATGTCACAAAATCTCAAGGCCATGATCCACTAGACTTTACTCTATTAGGGTAACTGAAAGGTTTCCATATACAAGAAATTGGACAAGGAAATTTAGTAAGGCTATTGGATATTATGAAAGAGTAATGCCAAACTAGGCTTAAAGCAATGGTTTTCGATAAGGTACAAGTACTAGAACATCAAGAAGATAAGCTTCATGAATACTAAGGGTGTTAAGGTATGAAGAAATAATCTTTAACTCAGGATATATCAGAATTGTCAAGCTTTAGGATAGGAAAGAGGGTTATCAATCAATTAGGGACAACTTTGATAAATATCTGGCTTTCAGGTATCAAGGTAAGGTTCTATAGGGGTTCAAGCATCAGGATGAGATATCAATACTTAGGAATCATTATCATGTTAATCAAGAGGATCGACCAAGTGTTGTAACAACTCTTTATTTTAATCATGGCATTCAAATTACTTTAACATACTATCATGATAAGACTTTTGAACTACTTGCAATACGTACTCGAGGGTTCATGGCATTTCTATATGATTTAAAGATAAGCATAAGATACGCTTGATTCAAATATATCAAAATGACTCAGGATAGTTGCATCAATATATATGAACTATTTGTAGTGAATACGAAAGACAAGTTGAATCACTTGCCTTGAGAAAGGCTGGTCTGGTCTGACTGGTAGGAGCAACTGGAAGCTTCACTCGACCTTTATGGCAAGTTTACCCTAGTCTCGAGATCCTACATAAATAATAATAATCCTCATTATAATATATTCTCACCAACTTAACCTATCTACAATCCAAATTTAAACATGAATGGCACTTAGGCCTATATGCACTTAATTTATATTCACCTTCAAAATATAATTGCACACAAAACCACATATACTCACATATCATATTTTAATACCAAATAATACCACATACACCATAATGCAACACTAGGCTTGGATGATCTCGACTCACAACTTAAGTCACTTAGTCACTATACTAGACAAAGTCTCCAAATTTTGGCTTCCTAACTCAATGTGCCTTTAATAAAATATTCAAGACCTACTGACCCTCACTTGGGCCTTCTGCTCTACTGACTTTATACTATCTCACAACCATGGTGGTCCACCTAAATCTCACTCCTAAGTGTTCTAAAACTATGTGATAAGTGAAAGTGCTCACTGGTGTAAATTTCAGAATGACATCTATGGTTTCTTGAGTGCATTAGACACCCTTAAACTACAAGTTTTCCTCCAAAACTCTTACACAAGACTCTACTGACCTTAGGGCATCTACCAAACTTGATGTGGCTCAAGGGCCTGGCTTGGGCCTCCTTGGGCCTAAGTTTAATGTCCATGGTTCCCCTGTTTTTCTGGGCATAAAATACCCTGACTTGAATTAACTTGTGACACATGGTTCTAACTCATATCCCATGAAATATGGTTGGGAAAACTTCTCTGACACTCCCTATAACTAAGGCCCAACAGGGCCTAATGAGGGTCTACTAATGACATGGTCAAATCTCCCTATTTCTAAGTTGCAACAAAACTGTCCCCTGCTGGACAGATTTTGTTATTCCACTTGTGCACCTAACCAAACGACATGCAAACCTCCAACCAACTCCTAAAACCTTTTATATACTCCTAATACTAACTTCTGGTGGCTTGGGCCTCAAAGTGCACATCAATGACATGGTCAAAACTCACTTTAAACCTTATGGTACTAAACTGATTTTCTGCAGAAACTATGACTCTCCTTTCTCCAAGGTTTTTACTTGACAAACTCAACCACCAACAACCCAATACCCAAACCAAGACTTAAACATGGTGATCTACTGAACTAACTCCCTTACACTCAAAGTAATCTTGGTAGAGATCATCCTTACCTAAGGTGTATCATGGCAAAACAAAGGAAATCACATTTCACAACTCACAAATCATCAAGTTTTTGAAAATAACAATGTTATATATTTTTATAAAATATATACACGAATTATTACCATTCATCAAGGAGCACTTAATCAAGATTAACACCTTATCCCTACTGAAATTAAAGCTTATTAACAAAATCTTTCCAAATGACCAAAATCTTCTAACATTCTAAGAGAAATCCACATGCATGCATAACTTCTAGTTTTACATAGCCAAAATAACTATATTTTCTAAATATATTCTATCATGGAATTGACATGCAAGCCTAGCATAAGCTATATCTAGATGATCACTTAGCATGCAAAGAGTTTCATCAAGTTTTCACTACAAAATTCATGCCATTACCACATAAACATACAAGAATTGAACAAAGCAACAAGTATGATCTCAAGGACCATTCATTCGGCTCCCTTAAGGTCATGGCCGAATGAAATGGAAGGGAAATGCCCATTCAACATCAAGAGTTTCTTCCTCAAGACTTGGCATTTCACCATTCCTTGTAGTCCTCTCAAAAACAACCTTAAATCCATAAGAATCAAGATTGTACTTTGAGTTCCAACTAAAACCTTAACATGCAACCTTAAAACTTAAACTTTTTACTCAAAACTCTTTGAAATATATATGGACATCATGTAGGGAGTAAGTTTACTTGAATATAAGATGGATGTTTGAGTGAAATAATGGAGAAAAGAAAGGGGATGGGGGCTTCGGCTATCGTGATTGCCGAGAGGGAGAAAAAGCCGAGAGGTGAGGGAGGAGGGAGGGAGGAGAGAGTGAGGGTGGAGTGTGGAGTGGGGTGAATGATCACTACACTTTGCACTTTGGGTTTTTTTATGATTTTGATTGATTGAAATAAGTGAGTGGAAATGAGAATTGACAAGATTAACCTTCCCACATACTAAGACCATTTTGCATGCAAGGACAAAGGAGTCAAGATGAGAGTTAGTGGGGTTGTAATTGTCTTTTTTAGCCCTTTAGTTGAATAGAAGAGAGTTTGCATGCAAGGATATTCATGTAATTTGATAATTATCAAGCAACAATTTTCAAAGATTTATTTTTATATAATAAAATAAAAGTTCGAAAATTATAAAATTTATACCATAAAATAATTTGGATTTTTAGAAATGTTATAAAACGACTTTCAAAATTTGTGAACAAAGTATCTTTTAAAAGAAAATTTCTCCAAGGCTTAGTATATTCCTTATAAATTAAAAATAAAGGAAATAATTAAACTTTTACTTTGAAAAATCATGTACTATACTTAAAAATTTTATAATGCAGAAATTCTCACCAACACATCGTGAAATCATTGATCATATTTACTTTCGACTTTAATATTATACCAAAACCACAAATAATATTACACGAAAAATGTCGATCGTAACATCTTATTATTTTAATTCTTAGGAAATTAGGAGAATAAGTCATTAGGACATAGCTATAATCTTTCTTGAATTTTGTTCTATGCTTTTAAATATGACTTCTCTCTTGAAGGAACTGTTTTTCTTTATCATCTTGCATTATGTGTTCCATGATTATTTGAATTATTCCTACCAAACATGCTTGCTTTTGTGGTCTACATGTTACATGATGATTACTTAAATGTACTTTTCTATGATTTAATTAAGTTTGCATTTATGATTATCGTGTCTGCCGACTTACTTAATTAAGTATTACTACAGTTGCGAGGGCTGATCACCCTAGTATGATTACAAAATAAAGTATGAAATAAAAAAAAACAAAATAACATTAGCCTAAAAATACTACAAGAACTTAGTCTATTTCATCAAAACAAAAACAACACAACAACACTAGAATACCTCTTTAACTTGATAACACATGACATGAATATTTGGTGAGTTCCAAGAGGGATGAAGGCCTCTTAACCATTCCACGAGTGCATGCACCAACGCATTATAATGAAAATGATACAAGTCTTAAGATACACCTTGTCAACCAACAAGTATTTTATTGGCGACAAGATTTGGCAATTAAATTACAAAAATAATATATTAAGTAAGATAGTTAGAAATAGAAGTCTACTTGCATAGAGTGTAAATGCTATTATTCTGAAAGTCTCGTCACAATTTACAACGTACAATTGAATATAAGTTTTACGTCAACTTGTCACACAAAAATCTTATAAAAATTACGTGCGGTCATATCTTGAAGAAAAACTTTAAGATGCACAATTTATTGGTTTATCTTTTGATGGTATACTACTTGGCTTCATCAATCCTAGAGAACAACAAATCAACAAAGTATTATGTTTCACTTAGGAGCTAATGGATCCAACAAGATCACAAAGGGGATAGAAATTAATAAGCAACGAAAAGGAAAATTTATAAGGGAACGGTGATATATTTAAAAAGCACATCAAGTCATCATACGAATTCAGCAAAATTAAACCAACATTGCCCGCAACAAAGCAAAACAGGGATTAAAATGTAGCAAAACCCATGAAGTACAGAAACATGAGAGACTTAGTTCGAAGGATAAAACGAGTTCAAAGAAAAAGTACGGAATGAAAACACGGAAATATAATCACTCGTCATCAGGATCACCATCTCTAGGGGACTTCATCTCCGTGTCGCCATCACCAGGATTGTTGAATTCATCAAGGGGAAAAACATCATCGAAGAAAGCTTCATTACAAATCTTCATGGTTTCAAGTAAGTCCCATGAGCTCCACTCACCCCTGTAATACTCGAGCATCATGTCAACACGTATTCTCATGATCTGTTATGGACTGACCTTCTCCGCTTTCTCACGTATATCCTTCTCCAAAGACTGAACTTTCGTAGCAAAATCCTTGAGCTTTTTATGCACTTCATCTTTGGATCTGAGGTTCTGCTTTGCCAACTCCTCAGCAACTTGGATTTTGGAAGCACACCCTTTGTGTTCAGCTTCAATATCCCTGAGGATATTGGACTCATGTTTACACACTTCATGGGAAACCAAGATGCTTTACAAAACCTGGGAAAATGAGAAAAAGCAATGAGCGATAGCAAAGCAAAAATTATATGAGAAATAATTAGTGTCTCAGCAAATAAATTACTTACATGAAAGGAATAACTAGCATCATAGTCCATAATAGATCCAATAGGTTTTGCATAGTGGCCCTCCATTGATTGAGGAAGGATCATATCTCCCAACAAGTGTGCAAATTTGGATGGATTAGCTCCAATACTATAAGCCTGAGCAGCAAGGGGAGTGAACTGAATACTAGTGTCTTAACTAGATAGGGGTATCCTTGACTTTCTTTATAGGGGCGTGTAATAGGACTTGCTAAAAAGGGAGATTTAAAGGATTCAGTTTCAGTAGGCTTGTTCTCACGAGACCTCTTAAACAATTCCTTAATATATATGAATAATGGCTTGATGACCAGGGGTTTGAATTCTATAATTAGGAAGCATGGATCAATGCGTGTTGAGAAAATTAACAAGGAGCAACAAGAAATAAGAAGATACGTCAAAAGGAGGAATATTCAACGTATACCTCTAGCATAATTGAGTCCTGAGCTCATCTCATTCTCATTCATATTTTTCAGACTTTTCATAGAATTTGAAGAAATATCGTGGACAGACAAAGAGGGATTAAGGGTAGGAGTAGACAACTTACTGCTAGTCCTTGTTGCGACACCCTTGTTCCAGGAACCTCAGAAACTCATCCTTCTTCTTTGTCAATACCTTTCCTCATCTTGACAACAAATTATTCGACATTCACTCTGCTAGCGTTACGAATGGGACGGTCTAAATAGTTGGGCCATAGTCTGTCACCAACATGGAGAGCACAGATTTTCACAATAATCTCCTTTATAGCGAGATTGCTTTTATCACTTTCAAATTCACAGTCTGTGATAAAAAAGAAAGGATCAGTGAAATTTAGAAAGAAAAATGTGACAAAATAAATTCTTGACACTATGACTTAGATACAAGAAGTAACGGGATTGTGAAAGAACGAAATCAAAAAATAATGGAAGTAATAGAGTTGTATGAAATAAAGGCGATGTGCAAGTCAAAATAAGTATGAAATATGTATAAACCTAACGCTGATAAGTCAATGCATTAATAACATATGTTGTGCAAGACATGCTTGTACAATAACAAGACTAAGTAAAATTGACAACCCTAACTAAGTTATATTGTAATCTTAGTTTGCATTTTGTATTATAATATTTAAAGTCTGTAAAAATGTCAAAGAGCAGACTAAAGTCTTTTTCTGTAAATAGTATCAAGCCTAAGAATTCTATCTAGAAGAAGATCAGGAAGATCATGTCTCAGAAGAGTTATGAAGAAGCTTGGAGTTGAATAAATATGTTTTAAGAAAAATGTTCTAAGTCAAGATCTCTACAAGTCACAGATTTAGTATTATAGAGAAGTCATTCGAGAACTCCAGAATGACTTACAGAGAAGTCAGGAAAGCTACTAGAGAATCAGAGATATCGACAAGCAAAATTGAAGACATGAAGATTGGAGATATCGACAAGTCATTTCTTCACTAGAAAACTCGAAGTTATCGACAAGTTAAATATCACTAGTGAACTCTGAGTTATCGACAAGTCAAAAATCACTAGAGGACTCTGAGTTATCGACAAGTCAAATATAATTAGAGAACCCTGAGATATCGACAAGTCAAATATCACTAGAGAACCCTGAGATATCGACAAGTCAATTAGTCACTAGAGAACTCAGGGATATCTATAAGCCAAAGTAAAGACATGAAGTGGAGAGATCTCGACAAGCTAAATTCTCTTATAGAGAACTCAGAGACCTCTACAAGTCAAAACAACTATAGAAAAATGAGATATCTCGATAAGCCAATATACTTATCGAGGTGTCAAGTTCTCTATATACCAAACTGGAGATCTTGAGGTAAAACTCAAAATACAAAGTGCATACTAGTTCAATATCCAAGATTAAAAATCAACAAACAATCCAATCAGTTGGATTGACAAGTCTACAAAAAGCAGCTTGAAGAGTGAAAGATCAAGGGTGAAGATTAACTGACAAAGGAAGATCAAAGTTAACACAGTATGCAAAGATATGCTAAGCCAGAAATGGAAGATATGCTTTTCCTGAAATGGAATGATTAGTGACAGTTTACTATAGTGAATAGAATCTCTTATTATATACTGTATAAACCAGTATTTAACTATAATATTAAGTTAACACTGGTCCTTTGTTAGATGTAAAAACTTAGATAAGAAAAATCTTGTATTCTCTCATGGAAGAAGCTAAGCTCTTTTTCAACAAAGAGCCTAAAAATTTTGTAGCAAAACATTCTTAATTTTAATATAAAATTAAGTGAGTTTTGAAAAATTTGTGTTCACTATTATTGCTTGTTTAATTTCAGTATTAACACATCTCACTGCAAGATTTAATTTACTTTGTTCACAACCATAAAAACTTCAAGAAAAGCATAAAAACACAAAAATACATTCACCCCCCTCTGTGTGTAATTCATTATCTAACAAGTGGTAACAGAGCAAAATCTGAAAGCAAACAGATTCAAGATCTTGGAAGAATGAATACACAGAAAATCAGTAGCATTAAATTCCCTACTTTTGATAAAACTAACTACACTCTTTGGAATAATAAAATGTTGTTGTTTACTAGAATGGCCAATCCACTATACATTCAGATTCTAAAAAATGGGCCCTTCACTCCTATGGTTAGAGTTGAGGAATCTACAGATAGAGACATGGTCATCCCATCTCATTATGCTCCTAAACATCCTTCAGAGTACACTAAGCCTGAGAAAGAAAAAGTTTCCTTGGATAGTGGCTTGCAGTTGATCCTAATAGAGTCACTTGACAATGTAATGTACAAAAACATTGTCAATTATGACACGGCTAAGCAGATCTGGGAAAAGATAGAGATATTGTGTGAAGGAACTGAGGAAGTTAGGTCAAATCAAAGAAGGATATTGATTCACAGTATGGGGGTTTAATGGCTAAGCCAAAAGAAAGTATCATTATTGTGTTTGAAAGGTTTAACAAGCTGATAAATGACTTGTAGCTGCATGACAAATACTATGAAGCCGAAGAAGTGAACTTGAAGTTTTTTCTCACATTCCCTGATCATTTGGAACAAGAAAATTTCAGCAATCAGAGAAGAGAGAGACCTGAGTAGAATAACTCTGGAAGTTCTGTATGGAATCTTAAAAACATATGAATTGGAAATAATTCAAAGAAAGTCATTAAGGGCTGGTCAAGGGCATGTTGTAGATGGTTCAAGTGCTCTAATTATCAATGAAAGCCAGGCCTCTAATGATGAGCAAAGATCCCAGACTCCAGTTGCCTCAACAAGTGAGCAAAGAAACAATGAATCACAGGAACAAGTCATACTAGAATCGGAAGAAGATGAGTTCTACACCCTGGATGAACTTGATGAGCTTGATCAGTTAATGGCCTATCTGGCAAAAAAGTTCTCTAACATTAGAGTAAAGAAGCCAAGATTCTTCAAGGGTAAATGACAATCATTCAACAAAGACAGCAGCTGGAAAGGAAAAGGGAAGTACACATCTGATAGCAAAAATGGTCACAAAACTGGATCTGTTGATAGATCAAAGATAATGTGCTATAATTGTGATGAGCTAGGCCATTTTGGCTACAAAATGCAGGAAACCCAAGAAAGCAAAGAAAGACAAAGCTTATCTTGAACTGGAAGCAAAGTATGAAGCTCTTCTGAAGAAACAACAAAGTAAAGCTTATATTGCAGAGGGAAAGAGTTGGGATGATTTTGATAATGATGAAGATGAGGATGTTAGAAATTATGCACCAATGGCTTTGGATCAAGGAGAGTCATCCTCATCAAAATCACAGGTATCAACTCTCACCACTATTGATTTAAATGTGAGTCAATACAAGGAAACTGTAGAAAAGATGAGCACAGAAATGTTTCACATTCATACAAGTATGGTTGCTGCTAATGAAGAGGTTAGCAAACTGACAAAGATAAATGAGAAGCTCGGAAATGAGAAACTAAGAAACTGAGTTGTTGATGGTAGAGCTTGAAGCTGTGAGACAAGAGAATGCATATCTAAAGAATAAGCTCAAGTGTGCAAGTAAGATTGAAGCAGTGTTAAGGGAGAAGCTGGAAAAGAATGAAGTCAAGTTAAAGTCCTTCAAGAATGCATCTGAGTTGGTTGGAAAATACCATGAGAAGAACAAGCCATGTGCAAATATTGCTATTGGTCTTGATTATGATGCCTTGAACATCAAGAAGAAAGATATAAGTGACAAAGGAAAAGCAACAAAAAATGAAAATGTTCCATCTATGCTGAAAAAGGTTGTTTCACCTATGTTCAAGGCATATGAAGTTAACTTCAGTGAAGAAGAGTTTATTATAAAGCAAGAAATTGATGATGAAGACAATGAGAAGAAAAATGCAGAAGCAACTCAATCTTCCAAAGCTGAAGAGAAGCTTATGGACAACCAAGGTTCGAAGACACCTGTTAAAGAAACAAAAGCTGTAGATGCAAGAAAGAAAAAGAAAAATAGAAATGGGAAGATTGAGATAAACAAAAGCAATAATTTTGCTTATGTTGTAGATGCTCCAAGAAAGAAATGTGAGAAATGTGGCTCTGTGAATCACCTAACTCACCTTTGTAAAAAGGTTGTTAGCAAGCCAGTTGAAGGAGCCTACAAATACAATGAAGTAGATGCAAATGATCCCTACTCATTCTGTGATAAGTTTGATTGCATCCCTTACAAATTGAAAGTAATTAAAAGTTATCACTAAGCTGAGAGTAGACCTCAAAGAAACAAAAATCGGGTCTGCAACAAATAGGGAAAATGCACAACAGTCAATGAATTTTATTTTATCTAAGACAACTCATTCTACTTTTGCTAAATCAGTTAACAAGAAGAAAATGCCCAACACTGCTTGGGTTGCTAAACACACTTAAAACTCATTGTGTGCAGGGCAAAATGAAGAAGGTCATATGGATCATAAACAGTGGATGTTCCAGACATATGACAGGTGATAAGGCCCTGCTATCATAATTTGAGGAGAAAGCCGGCCCCTTGGTGACCTTTGGAGATAATAACAAAGGATTCACAATGGGATATGGCAAGATTGTTTCTGGAAATGTTGTCATTGATGATGTAGCATTGGTAGCTGGTCTTGAAGTAAATCTTCTCAGTGTCATCCAGTTTGCAGACAAAGGTTTTAAAGTTCTATTTGACAAAGAAGAATGTATTTTCATTAGCAAGAAAACCAATGAAGTTGCTCTAAAAGGAGCAAGAAAAGGAAGCTTGTTTGTTGCAGACTTGGACTCAACTAAATGAGGATGGTATTTGTTGCTTCTACACCAAGGCATCTATAGAACAAAGCAACTTATGGCATAAGAAACTCTCACATCTGAACATCAAGGCAATCAACACCTTGGTCAAGAAAGAGTTAGTGAGAGACATGCCAAAACTAGAGTTTGCTCAAATTGAAGTTTGTGAAGCTTGTCAGAAAGGATAAATGAAAAGATCAAGTCACAAGTCAAAAACTGTGAATTCCATAAGTGCACCAATTGTAACTTATTCACATGGACTTGTTTGGTCCAGTAAATGTCTTATCAATTTCAAGAAACAAATATGTACTTGTGATGGTGGATAATTTCTCAAGATACACTTAGGTAGAATTCATGCACTCTAAAGATGAAACTCCACACATCATAATTGAGCACATCAAGAAGATAGAAAAATAGGCTGAAGATCATAATTGTGTAAAGAGATTGAGAAGTGATAATGGGAACAGAATTCAGAAATGCAACATTGAGTGAATTATGCAAAAACAAAGGCATTGTTCAAGAATTCTCAGCTGCTAGAACACCTCAACAAAATGGGGTAGTTGAAAGAAAGAATAGAACATTGGTAGAAGTTGCTAGGATAATGTTGCAAGATGCCAAGTTGCCAACAAGTTTTTAGGAAGAAGTTGTTAACACTGCATGCTAGACTCAAAACTAGATATCTCATTACAAGGTACATGGGAAATCACCTTACTCAATCATGTCTAAGAGAAAACCTACTGTAAAGAATCTTCATGTGTTTGGAAGCAAGTGTTATATTTTGAAAGATAACTCTGAATATGTGGGAAAATTTGACTCAAAGGTTTTTGAAGCAATTTTTCTAGGATGTTCATTGGAAAGAACTGCCTACAGGTCTATTTAATTGATCAAAAGAAGATCATGGAAAGCAAATATGTGACTTTTGATGATGACAAGTGTCCAGGCTTTGAATGCCTTGATGATAATGAAGCGGAAGCCCTTGAATTTGAAAACCTCAACATTAACAGTGATTCTGATGAAGAAGATGAAGTCAATGCACAATAAATGAATAATGAAGAGATTAATGAACAAGAAAATCATGAAAATGGAAGCTCATCTCAAACACCTGAATTTGATAACACAAACTCAGTGGGAGAAAGAGAAGAAGGATCTACAAATCATACCAATGATGAAGAAAATGATGAAGGCACGAGTCAATAAACTCACACAAGGAAGTGGGTTAGAAGTCACACTAGAGAAGCAATTATTGGTGATCCAAGTTTTGGTGTGAAAACTAGAAGTGAAACTGCTAAAGAGTGCCTACATGCATGCTCTCTGTCTCAAGTAGAGCCTAAGAAAATTGAAGAAGCTCTAATGGATCCTGATTGGATATCTACCATGAAGGAAGAACTGAATCAGTTTGAAAGAAACAAAGTTTGGGAGTTAGTTCCTGCATCAAAGAACAGGAGTGTAATTGGAACAAAATGGGTGTTCAGGAACAAGATGGATGAAAATGGTGTAGTTACCAGAAACAAGGCAAGGTTGGTTGCAAAAGGCTACTCACAGGAAAAAGGAATTTATTATGATGAAACTTTTGCTCCAGTTGCAAGACTTGAGGCAATAAGGATTTTTCTAGCATTTGATGCACATTCAAATTTCAAGTGTATCAAATGGATGTCAAGAGTGCCTTCCCTAAATGATGAGCTAGAAGAAGAAGTTTATGTGCAACAGCCACCTGGCTTTGAAGATCCAGAATTTCCAGATTTTGTGTACAAGTTACTCAAGGCTCTATATGGACTAAAACATGGTTTTACTAGAGGAACTATAGACAAAACTCTCTTCTACAAGAAGCATGGTGATGATATGATCCGTAGTTCAGATTTATATGGATGATATCATTTTTAGTTCTACAAAGTTTTGCCAAAGATTTTCCAGGCTTATGCAGAGTGAATATGAAATGAGTATGATGGGGGAATTAAGTTACTTTATTGGACTTCAAATCAGTCAAAGAAGTGATGGAATCTTCATCAGCCAAACTGAGTATATTAAAGATTTATTGAAAAGGTTTGGCATGGTTGATTGTTCACCTGCATCTACACCTATGTCTACAACAACAAACTTGGATGAAGATAAACGGGGCAAGAGTGTAGATATTTCAAGCTATAGAGGGATGATTGAATCATTGCTTTACTTAGCTGCAAGTAGACAAGACATCATGTCTACTACATGTCTGTGTGCAAGATTTCAAGTCAATCCAAATGAATCGTATTTGATGGCTGTAAAGAGAATTTTCAGATACTTGAAGGGGACTCCAAACTTGGGATTATGGTATCCTAAGGGAACTGGTTTTGAAGCTGTTGGCTACACAGATGCATATTTTGCTGGATGCAGGGTTGACAGAAAGAGTACTAGTGGAAGCTGTCAATTTCTTAGACAAAGATTTGTATCCTGGTTTAGCAAGAAACAACAATCTATGTTAATTTGCACAACTGAAGCTGAATACATAGCTGCTGAAAGTTGTTGTGCTCAAGTGCTTTGGATTAGAAATCAGCTAATGAACTATGGTCTAGTGTTACACAAAATTCCAATTATATGTGACAATACTAGTGCTATATCTATAGTGGCTAATCCAGTTAATCATTCTAGAACAAAGCACATTAATGTAAGGTACCATTTTATTAGTGAACATGCTATAAATGGTACCATTGAGCTCATTTTTGTACCAACTGGAAAAACAGTTAGCTGACATTTTTATTAAACCTTTGGATGAAGCAACTTTCACTAGACTTGTAGGTGAAATTGGTATGCTTAATTCTTCATCCCAAGGCAAGAACTCAGCTAATGTTTTGAAGCAAATTAATTTCTGGTAAATCAACATATATTTGATTTAATTGAAAATTAACTGAAATATGAATTATAAATATTTCAGAAATCTCTGTATATTTATTTTTCAAAATTCAAAATTTAGCTTGGAATTTTTCAAACTCTAAGCAAACTGCTCAATTGTTGATTTACATCCTCAATATGTAAAATTAACATAAGGCAGAATCAAAGTGATCAAAAGTATGTAGAGACCTGAGTTCTCGATAAGTCTAACTAACTTATCG
This sequence comes from Apium graveolens, assembly GCF_009905375.1. NCBI lineage: Eukaryota > Viridiplantae > Streptophyta > Magnoliopsida > Apiales > Apiaceae > Apium > Apium graveolens. Next base: position 156,444,102 of record NC_133649.1, on the reverse strand, counting down.
ACAAGTCATTTTAAGACTTCTCGAGTGAATTCTCGATAAATAAATTTACTGACTTCTCGATAAGCTTTATTATGACTTGTCGATAAGTCATTGTAGAGTTCTCTATATGTATTAACTTACGGAGTTCTCTACAAGTATCTTTTAGATTTATGAATAACTCAGAACTGAAATAATTTAATTCAATAAATTATTTTAGTAAATACTTTGGCAACATTATTCTGATTTCATTTTGATTTATTCAAATAAATTGGAAACAATTCAGTCCAGTTTGGACAAACTGGGTATTTATTTGACATCTCGATAAGTTTATTTTTAGTTCTCTACAAGAATAAAAAAATGACTTATCGATATGTTTTTCATATTTCAAAATGATTTATCGATAAGTATACTCCAAACGTCTATTTTTGACTTCTCAACAAGTCATTTGCTTTTACTATAAATACCCAAACATCTTGATACATATACATACTTACACCTTCGAGAACACAAGTGACCTAGCTTTTCAATCCAAAACCGATTTCTCTCTCGTTTCAACTCCTTTCTCACTAATGTTTCTTACCCATTAACTCTCACTAAACAACAATGGCACTCAATATTGTTAGAGCTACTATCCCAGAGAAAGGAACCAATTACCTAGCTTTTATTGATACTAACCAAGCCCCTGATAGTTTCAAGAGGCTTGTGAAATTCTTGTCTGAATCTTACATTGCAGGAGCTTTAACTGCTAACCCAGACCTGTACTTGGATGTTCTGCATGAGTTTTGGACAACAGCTGTGGTAAGGACTGTTATGAATGACAACTCTGTATCTTTGGTGGTAACTTGCACAATTGGAGGCCAACAGATAGAGTTCAATGAATAAGATGTGAATATAGCTTTGGGTCTACCAACTGCAAACTTAGTGGAGGTGCCAACCCAGGATGAACTTACCGAGTTCATGGATTTCATCAACTATGGTGGAAGAATCAACCAGTCAAGCTTGAACATAACAAACTTAAGGAAGGAATGGTCCTTTATATTTGATTATGTAGTGAGGGAATTCACATGCAGGAAGACAGGATATGACAATATTTTAAGTGTGGTGCAGAAGCTGGTGTACTCAATAGCCCATAACAGACACTTGAATGTTGGTCTATTAATTCTGGAAGAACTTGCAACCAGGCTGACCATGCCCCAATCTGCTAGAGGTAAGGAATTTTTCTTTCCTAGATTCATTATGTCTACTTTAAGTCAGAAAGTAACAGACACACATTTGTTGAATGGTATAGATAACACTAAAATAGGAAATTATAAGCAAGTTCCAAAATAATATTTGGTTCACTTACTACAAAGAACAAGGTAAATGTAAGTCTGAAAATCACTCAATTCATGATGGAAAGGTTTAGGACTTAGCCTTACCCAATGCTTGACATAAGATCAAATGCATAGTCTAGCACAGCTTTGATCCCTGAACCTGTGGAAGTACAAACACAGGAACACCCACAGGGACCTTCCTAAGCTGAAACCATTTCTTCACAACCATTAGCAGCTAGGAAACCAACCACTCCATCCTCTCAAAAGGGTGAAGTGAGTAAAAAGAAGATAAAGGAGATAACCTTAACTGTTATGAATGAGAGTGCTGAGGAACAAATAAAAGCTGAGTCACCATTGATTAAAAGGACAAAGAAGGCTAAGAAATCTGAGCTGACCACTCAAACCACCTCTGTATCCTCCCAAAAGGATGCAGTTGTAAAAATTAGGACAAAACAGTCTCTAGATACGTCCTCTCAACATGGTGTGTCTATTGAAAAGAGCATTCTCCCCAATGCACCTTGTGAAGAGTCTGAACAACCAACACTTGATCAAATTCAAGTGTATGGTAGAAGAAATAAGGATGGCACACATAGTGAGAGCACATCTATTGAAGCTCCCTCATCCATTTAGGGGGAGCTACTAACACTCACTTCTGAACAACAAATCTTTATCTCAAAAATTTCTTCTTCACATACAGCACTTGAATCCATTCCTCAAGTGCAAGCTCAATCAAGTGACTTGGTTCAAGAAACCTTTCTCACCATCCAGACACTACAATCAGATGGTGAGAGGCTACTAGCTGGGACAGACCTTGATGACACCATCAAAACCATGGGAGATTCATTAATTTTTAATGAAGACCCCATGGATGTTACAAATGCACTTTCATGTGCAAATCAGCCTTCACATGCTGTTAGGTTTGAGGGTAGTACTCCTGAGTAGACCTGGCGAAATGGGCCTGGATCTAAAGAACCAAACCAAAATCTATGGATCCGAGATCCGATTCGAGATCCGAATTATATAAACCGATAATTATCCGAAAACCAAATTAAACCGATCCGAAAATTACCCGAACCAAAAATTTAACCAAAAATGATCTGAAATACTAGATCTGATTGTAAATTGGAACCAAACAAAACCGATCCATATAAAATTCGAACCGAATATGATCCGAAATAAGAGAAATTCATACTTAAATGTATCTTATATTCGTGATAATTTAATTATTTAATCATAAATTAATGTAAAAGTACATTATATTATATTAAAAGTACTACATTTAATAAAAAGATATTTTTAAGTCTTAAACATGAAAAAATATATAAGTTATGATCCAAAATATCCAAACCAAATTTAATCTGAACCGAATTTTGTCCGAATTTCATCCGCTTTTAATCCGAATTAGACCCGAACCGAATCACATCCGATCTGATCTGAATGGTCTCCAGTTATATAATAATCCGAAAGTGGAACCGATCCGAAATAGATCCGATCTGAAACCGATCCGGTTATCCAATTTGCCAGGTCTACTCCTGAGGGGAAGCTATTTAAATCTTCTCCAATTGAATTGGAGGTTCCTCATGTAGGAACAACTCCCCTCAAAACCCTGGATGAGATTGCCTTGACAATTAAAGTTGGGAGTAAAATTGCCAATGATCCTGTCATGGAGGAGGCAAGTATAGCACATTCAGGTGACAGTGTTGTGCAAGACACATAAGGGTTTGAGACTTGTGCACATGACAAGTAACCCATTCAAATCCCTTTCAATTCAATCGGAGGTTCCCACAACTAGTTTGGAACAACAACTTGTCATAACCACAATACTTACTGTGGGTCAAAGTGTGACTTCTGTCACAGGTGGTTCTGATCCCTCACAACAACCATCAACCTCACAACCTCAACAACCACATCTTGTTTCCAACTGGATCCAAGAAGTTGCATCTCAATCAAATCTTGAAGAGTTTAGGGTGGATTAGCTTGTAGGACTTCCCCAAATTTCTCAACAGTTACTGACATCTGATATGTCTAACCAGGACTATCAAGCCATTATGCTCTCCTATCAAACAGATGTCCAAGAACAACAAGATAAAAATTTTAATGAAGCTGAACAGAATGGCAGCTGTGATGTTTGGCTGAACAAGGACTACAATCTAGAGATAAAGGGTGTTTTAGCTAAGTTCAGGGAAGATTATTTGACAATTTTGGGCAGCAATGCTAAAGCATTGACTCCTGGTGAAGTTTATGATGCCATTAATGAGGTTTCCAAGGCTCAACTCAAAGCTTTCCATCTCTTTGGAAAAGAACTAGAACTTTAGATGGTTGGTCATGAAGACAAAATCAAGAAACTGGTGAAAGAGAAGATGGATGAGATCATACCATCATAAGTCAAGATCACTTCTAAATTCAAACATTTTGTTGTTCAAGTGGAAAGGATGAATCTGAATACTATTAGAAAGGAGGTTAAAAATCCGAAACAATCCTTCATTGCTCTGTATGAAGTGGTCCAACTGTAAATCACTAATTCAAATAATGCCAAGATCAAGCTGGACCAGCTTCACCAATCAAGTTATGAGACTTCTGCATTGCTTATGGATGGCATCAAACAAGCCGCGGAAGCAACTTTTGGCTCTTCAACTTTTACAAGTTCACATCAGCCTATCTCAACCTCTACAAATCTTCAGATCCAATCTCTTAAACAACAAGTTTCAGACTTGGAGACCTCAAATGCTTCCCTCAATGCTCAAGTTCAAGCCTAACTTCTCTAGTCAAGAGTCAAAAATCAGATATCCAGACCCTAGTGGACTCTCACAAGCATCTCCAAATGCAAAATTCTGTTGCTTTGGGGGCCATCATGGGGAAGCTCAATATACCATTACCATCTCTACCTAAACAAATAAGGCCAGAATTACCAACTCCCCTACTCATGCCTGTCACCAAGACTAAGGGGGAGATTAAAGATAGGAATCAATAATCCAGGGATGCTAAAGCTAAATCTAAAGAGCCTATTCAGGTTGGTCAAAGCTTAAGTGCTCAAATTGATGTTGGAAAAGAAAGACTTTCAAAAGGATGCAAAAGGACCCAATCAAGACCAGGAATTTAGTGAACTTCTTGCGCAGTCCTAAGAATGTCTCTTCATAACAATTATGTGACATACAAGAAAGCTTTGACCAAAAACATCAACTTCATTAGGGCAGTGGTTGTGAAAATTGATGACTTCTTGGAGAAAAGGATTGTTCGTGAACATTAATGATGGTGGTGTGGACAGGGTTCTTCAGGTGACTCTTTCAAATCTTCAAACTTTAAGGGCATCTGAACTGGATGTAATGATTGATAGAGTGAATCCAGTTATTCCTAAAAGACACTCAACTTCTCCATGAGCTTAAAAAGGCATAGATAGCAGCTTTTCTTGAAGCCTATCTATATCCAAACAAAGGAGTAGTCTATGTTTGTCCAACAACCAAACAAGCCAAACATCTCCTTGTTCCTAAACACCGTGTTAGATCAAATATGAACAGTCTGATCTAAAGTACAAAAGGAACAAGAAGCATGAAGATGTGGAGATGATACAAATCATGGACAGATATCTTGTAAATGCTGACACCATGTTGCCAAGTACTCAATACAATTTAAGAAAAGACAAGGATGATGATGAGCAGAAGGATGATAAACAAAAGCCTTCTGGCTCAAATCCAAGTCATTCTTCTAAAGCAACTGGCAGCAAGGACAAGAGTCAAGAAGAGAAAAATGAGGATGAGACGAAGGATGGTGACAAGAAAAGGAGAGTAGAAAGGAGAAGCAAATAAAGGCATGATGGCTCAGAACCATAACAAACCCTAAAAATCCAAACAACTCAAGCTCAATCTTCAAAACCAACAAACTGCAACATCAAACCACCTCAACCCTCTAAGCCTAAATTCCTATACAGACAAACTGCTAACACCTTTCAAAAATTCCAATCACCACAAGCCAAACATCTCTCAATAAAATCACAAACCTACCTTCTGTCAAGCCATCACACAAAACTCATTTCAAGTCTGTTTGGAGAAAACCTAAGAAGGCTAAGCCTACTGAAAAAGTAGAAGTCACTGAAAGGGCCATCTGGAATTGTTTCAAGCAGAATGATTTTCTACCTTTAAACTGGTGCATTTCAGATGAAGACTATTTTCAACAATTAGCTGAGGAAATAGTAAGAGTCTGGGTTGTTACTCTAAGGGAAGTGATAATCTACTATGAAGATGGATTCTTCACATTTTTATGTTGTACCTTAATGGACACTCTCTCTCCCATATAAATTAAAAGAGTGATAAGTTTACTTAAGGATAAGGATACTGCTACAAGAGCATGAAGATCTGTTTTGGCTGAATGGTTGATTGAAAGGGAGGAAAGAAGAGTAAGGAATAAAGCTGAATCTGAGGAGAGGATAAGGAAATATAATGAGGAGATTGAAATGTACATGAAAAGATCAGAAGAACTCAAGGCCAAAGGAATGAGCAGAATCTCTAAAGATAGAACATTTCTAAATATCAAAGCTGGCAAATTCACAAGATTTAGGATTGATTTACTAAATGGTTACCCAAAGACAGACACACTCAAACTTGTAGAAGCTCTAAGTAAGACACCAATCATAGGAGAACTTGAAATTCTTGTTTACTTGAAAGATCTCATAAGAGAAGAAACAGAAGCGCAAACTGTCTTTACCTAAATATTGTAACTATTTAAACTCAAAGAAATCTCCTAATGTATAAATGTTGTAATTGTGTCAATTTTTATGTATTAATCTTATTTTCCATTACAACTTGGGGTTAGTCTTGTTAACAGGCATGAATTTGTGTTAAGCAATCTTCTCACAAATTGGGGGAGATTGTTGTGCAAGACATGCCTGTACAATAACAAGATTAAGTCAAATTGACAACCCTAAGTAAGTTATTTTGTAATCTTACTTTGCATTTTGTATTGTCACATTTAAAGTCTGTAAAAATGTCAAAGAGCAGACTGGAGTCTTTTTCTGTAAACAGTATCAAGTCTAAGAATTCTATCTGGAAGAAGATCAAGAAGATCATGCCTTAGAAGAATTATGAAGAAGCTTGGAGTTGAACAAATCTCTATTAAGAAAAATGTTATAAGACAAGATCTCTACAAGTCACAGATTTAGTGTTATAGAGAAGTCATTACGAGAACTCCAGAATGACTTATAGAGAAGTCAAGGAAAGCTACTAGAGAACTCAGAGATATCGATAAGCCAAATTGAAGACATGAAGATTGGAAATATCGACAAGTCATTTCTTCACTAGAAAAATTAGAGTTATCGACAAGTCAAATATCACTAGAGAACTCTGAAGTTATCGACAAGTCAAAAATCACTAGAGAACTCTGAGTTATCGAAAAGTCAAATATCACTAGAGAACTCTGAGATATCGACAAGTCAAATATCACTAGAGAACTCTAAGTTATCGACAAGTCAATTAGTCACTAGAGAACTCAGAGATATCTATAAGACAAAGTGAATACATGAAGTGGAGAGATCTCGAAAAGCTAAATTCTCTTATGGAGAACTCAGAGACCTCTACAAGTCAAAATAACTACAGAGAAATGAGAGATCTCGATAAGCCAATATACTTATCGAGATGTCAAGTTCTCTATATACCAAACTGGAGATCTCGAGGTAAAATTCAAAATACAAAGTGCAGACCAGTTTAATATCCAAGATTAACAATCAAAAACAAACCAACCAGTTGGATTGACAAGTCTACAAAAAGCAACTAGAAGAGTGCAAGATCAAGGGTGAAGATTAACTGACGAAGGAAGATCAAACTTAACACAATATGCAAAGATATGCTAAGCCAAAAATGGAAGATATGCTTTTCCTAAAATGGAATGACTAGTGACTGTTAGGTCACACAACACTGTAGAAGGGGGTTGAATACAGTGTTAATACAATCGAATCGATTTAACACAAGTATATAACAAAGATCAAGTATATTGAATAAACTTTGTTATAATAAGAACTGTTGTTCTCTCTCAGTGATGAACAAATATCACTAAGAGCTGTTAGGTTACAATGTATAATCTTCTCGATAATGATAACATATATAGTGTAAACCCTAAGTCTGTGTTTATATAGTATACAATTACAAGATAACTTCTAATTGAAATGGAATACAATTTTGTCTCCTAAAATATATCAATCAGATATCTTCTACAAGTCTTCTAGTCTTCTGACTCTTTCCATGCATATCTTCTTTTGTTTTAGTCTCGATCTTCTACTGTAAATCAGCTTCCTCCCTTATATGAAAGTCTTCCCGCACTTAAGTTCTGATATGACCTTAAGTTCTGATATTAGTTCTGACTTCCAGTAAGTCCTGATTCCAGTAAGTCACGATTTGTCCTGTTGTTAAGTTCTGAAAACTAAACAGAAATCACATTAGACATGACATCTCAAATATATCTAACAATCTCCCCCAACTTGTAAATTATGCAAAATATACAAGTTGATAGATTTGATGATGTCAGAAACATTTAAGTACACATGCAAATAAGAGTTTAACTAGATAATTAACTACAACTTACAGTCCTTGTAGCTTTTACCAATCTCACTGAGTCAATCTGAATCCTAAATGATTCTTGACAAAGCTTGATATCAGCTTTTCTTCTTTAATCCTCAGGACTTGAGAGAGTGTAATCTTGACTTGCTTCATCTCTTCATTTTGACTTCCAATCTGATAGATTGCAGTCCTTAAAGTAGAGATATGGTTTTTTTCTAAGCCATCATTCAGTCTTATTACCCTAGGATGAGAAGAATCTTCATTGTAGCACAGACATTTCTCATTCAGTAACACTTCAAGCTTAGCAGTATTCTTCTTCATAGGAATTTCACTTCCATTATCTTCAACAATATTAGGAATGAATTCTGTAATCCTTGAACCAGAAATTCTTGCTTTATCTCTGATGGTCTTCAATATGAACTTTGACCATCTCCTAGTAATATCAGACTTTACTTCTAAAAGGTAATGAAAGAATTGAAGTTCTTTCAGTGATTTGTTTAGTACATCTAATTCTGACATTTGATATATCCTTCCATCTTCAAGAAATAGAATCAGATTTTCCTTGACATTGTGCTTGTCATGAGCATCCAGTACCACTTGAACAGAGATAACCTTATCAAGGTGTTTCTGTGTAACATCTTCAAGAGGTCTGTCAGTCAATAGAAATGGATCTCTAGTAGCAACTTCATGTCCTGTCATGATCTTAGCTTCATCAGAACCTAGCCCGGCCCTGTCTCTTGGTTCTCTAGCATTTAACCCAATAGTCATGAAAGTAGACAACAGTTGGCTTTTCTTTGGATCTGATGGTTTGACATTTTTCCACCGAAGTTTCTTTTTATCAGCTACTTCCATCTTGTCTAAATCAACTTGAGCACTGTCGGAGGTTGATGTCTTGATGACTTTATCAGAACTTGTTGTTTCTGTTGTAACTTGCAATTTTTCACTCTGAACAACTTGAGCCTTGTCAGAGGTTATCTTTGATTCTTCAGAAATCTTCATTCTTTTCAGAGTTTGAACATCTTTATCTTCAGCAAGAGTATCATCAATAACTTGAACCATTTTGCACACTGGCTTTATCAGAATTTGAGAAATTTTCATCTCCAGTGGCTTGGTTGGTTCATCAACTTTTCCCTTCCCTTTATCTTTGGGATCAATCTCAGATGTGATCTTGTTTTGGGCTTTGATGCCTCAGTTTGTGACTTATCCTTGATTACAATGCCTTTTTCCTTAGGCCTTGGAGGTTTCTTTGCAACAGAAGCTTTTGGCTTTAGATTTGTCTTTTCAGCTTTAAATCTAACTTCTTCCTCCTTGAGATTTTCTAAATCTATTCCTGGATTATGCTTCAGAAATAATCTTCTAGAAATTTCCTCATCAAGTGTCTGAATCTTGGGATCCTTGTAGTAGACAGTAGTCTGCTTTCCCTTGAGCTTCAGAGCTTGCATGAACTTTTGAGAATCTTGACTTCCACCTTGTATCAGAACATCAGGTTTTGTCACCAGACTTTGCTCATCAGAATTTGATATCAGATTTTGAGTTTCAGTACTTGCTATCAGATTTTGAGTTTGAGCAACTTCAGAACTTGTCTTCTTTTGAGTAGAAGATTTGCTTGCTTCAGTAATTAGTTTCCTTGAAGAAACCTTGCTGCTCTGCCCTTTATTTTGAGCTTGACCTCTACCCTTGCTAGGGTTTCCCTAGTCATCAGCTTCATCATCTTTCTTCTTCAGTATTTGATCATTAGAGCATTTGGACTTAACTATCTTCTCCCCCTTTTTGGCATCATCTGATAGTAGGAGTGAGAGAAGAAGTTCCACTGAAGATTGAATATCATTCAAGCCTGTTGAGAAGCTTGATTAGCCAGGACCTCAGAGATTTTGGCTTGTTGCTTCTCTTGAGCTTTCTCAATTGCTTCTACTTTCTTAAGTGTAACTCAGGATATGTCGATTCAAATTCAACATTTGTTTGTCAAATCAGCACAAAATTATTAGTAACCGTAATTTTAATCAAAACATTCATCAAGAAATACAGTTCAAGTAGATGAAGTAAAGATTAGCAGGCTTCAATGAGAACATTCACATGCACATAATACGAGATAAACAAAGACTAAATCTTGCAATCAAAAGAAATTTCATTAAAATATCAAAAGAGTACATTTTATGAAATTTGTAGATTACATGCAAAAGATTACAATATAATCCTAGTCTAAGATGGTGAAAATTAACAGCCTTGGTCTAAGAAGGAAAGCTATTGATTAGTTCCTCCTGCTGCTGACAATTAGAACTGCAAGACGGATGATCAGTTCTTGCTGAAGAAGAGCCTCTCTCCGTTCTTCTTCCAAGCGATCAAGATGGAGTTGATAGTCCATCTCAAAGAACAAGAGATTTGTCTGAACCTGTTGTGGAACCAAGTTCCATATCTCATCAGGAATGGCAGTGACGTGCCATTCCGATTCCCAGTCACCACAATTGAACTCGACATTGAAGTTTTCATAGTTCATAAACATGTTTACAAGAACCATTTTTATGAAGGAGGAAAATAGTGAGAATTAAAAGAGAGAGAATGATTTTGTGTGAGAATAGAAGATGATATGTCTGAGATGAAATGTCGGTTAAATAGCCAATGGAATATCAAGGGACTAGAGGACTGATTAATGATTAAGTGTAGAGTTAACTTAATGAGTGTCTCCCTAGACCGATGTGTAATGATTTAGGCAATATGTGAACAATCAATAGTTAAAGCAGGAGTTAATGGGCACTGGAAATAAGTAATAATTACTGTGCACATGCAGTTTTTCAAGACAAACACGTTTACCACTAACCCAAATGATTATGACTGTTTTTATCTCACCTAATTATATTCTGATTAATTATGACCGTTATAGTATTTACCACAAATAAGTCAAGTAAAAAATAATGCCACATAAGCATCAGAGTTTCCATCAAAATTTAATATCAGAACTTGACCATTATTAGATTTTAATAGTCATCAGAACATGGCTTATGTACTCAATAAGTGAATGTTTGTTACTGTGATTCTTCATACAAATACTGACTTATTTCTTCAGAGTTTAATCATCAGAACTTCCATCAGAACTTGTTCTCAGAATTTATGTAAATGACACTTAACTGTTTGTCAAAAACAACTTAATCACCACAGTAATTTTCATCATTCATATAGAGTTAGAGTGTGTGCTTTAGCAAAATATCAGATAAGATTAAAGTCTAATATACTTCAGTACTAAGAAAAGTGCTTAAAATCTGTCATTAATAATTAAGTCTACTACAGGATAAATTTGTGCATGAGTCCACCTTAACTGCTTATGCTCATTTTATGCATCTTTTTAGAATTCTTTTTCACAGTGGCTTCTCAGTGTAAATGAGTCACAACTGCTATCAGAATTTATGTTATTATCAGAGTATTTCTCCAGTAATCAGAGAATGTGAAATGTCACCAAGAAATATTTATTTGCTTTTCTAATACATATTACTTAATACCAGCAATGCACTTGGGTCTTCCCTTCCACATATTTACTCTAGATCTCAAAGGAGTACCTGACTTTAATTTTCTTTTCTTTTCTTAAGATAAGTGAGGCTTATCAGCATTTAGGTTATCCTTAAGATTTACTGACATCAAAATTTGACAGATAAGAAGCAAGAATCTAGTTTGTGACTTAGTAATAAGATACACAAAGTAAATTTGACTACGCTCAAAATCAGAATTTGCTTGTGTTAATGAATTTCCACATAAACAACTAATTCAGACATGGGATTTCTAGTATGTTAAAGACTACTAGGTCAGCATCTAGCACAGTAATCCTCATTGGATTGAATAGTCACAGAACATTCAAATCACTATCAGAATATATAGATCCACATCAGATAATAATCAGCATTTAATGTATTTCAATTTAAATACAGCTTACATGAAGATAAGACAATATGTAAACACTGATCATAAAGTCTGATGCATGAGAACAAAAACTAAGCAGATTTAGAGAAAGAACCTGAAACCATTCCAAGTTCATTTACCAGTCTTGTAAAAGTAGCTTCATATAGTGGTTTTGTGAAGATATCTGCTAGTTGTTGATCTGTTGGAATAAAATGCAATTCCACTGTACCTTCCATCACATGTTCCCTTATGAAATGGTACCTAATGCTGATGTGTTCACTCAATAAGTGTTGAACTGTATTTCTAGTCATAGAAATAACACTTTGATTATCACAGTAAGTAGGTATTTTAGAGAATTCTGACCCATAATCCAGTAACTGATTCTTCATCCAAAGAATTTGTGTACAACAGCTTCCTGCAGCAATATATTCTGCTTCTGCAGTTGATGTGGAAATTGATTTCTATTTCTTGCTAAACCAAGAAACCAATCTGCCTCCAAGAAATTGGCAGCTTCCACTTGTGCTTTTCCTGTCTATTTTGCATCCTACAAAATCTGCATCTGAGTAACCTATTAGCTTAAATTCTGATTCTCTAGGATACCACAATCCTAGATCAGCTGTACCCTTGAGATACTTGAAAATTCTTTTCATAGCTATTAAATGAGGTTCTCTTGGATCAGCCTGAAATCTTGTACAAAGACAGGTAGCATACATGATATCAGGTCTACTAGCAGTTAAATAGAGTAAAGAGCTAATCATACCTCTGTAGTTAGTAATATCTACTGATGAACCAGTATCTTTATCTAACTTGGTTGCAGTGGCCATGGGAGTGGATGCAGTTGAACAGTCTTGCATTCCAAATTTCTTCAGTAAATTTCTGGTGTACTTGGATTGATAGATAAAAGTACCTTCTTCATTTTGCTTGACTTGAAGTCCCAGAAAATAACTAAGTTCTCCAATCATACTCATTTGATATCTTGACTGCATTAGCTTTGCAAACCTTTCACAGAGTTTGGCATTTGTGGAACCAAATGTGATATCATCAACATATATCTGTACCAAAAGTAAGTCATTTCCATGGTTGAGGTAGAACAATGTTTTATCAATTGTACCTCTGTGAAATCCACTTTCCAGAAGGAATTGAGCTAAAGTCTCATACCATGCTCTTGGAGCTAGCTTAAGGCCATAAAGTGCTTTGTCAAGCCTATAGACATGATTTGGAAATTTTGAATCTACAAAGCCTCGAGGTTGTTCCACATAAACCTCTTCTTCCAATTCTCCATTGAGAAAATCACTTTTCACATCCATTTGAAAGACTTTAAACTTTTTATGAGCAACATAAGCTAGAAAGATTCTTATGACTTCCAATCTAGCAACTAGTGCAAATGTTTCATCATAATCAATACCCTCATGTTGAGAGTAGCATTTAGCAACCAGCCTTGCTTTGTTCCTTGTAATTATGCAATCACTGTCAGTTTTAGTTTCTGAACAACCACTTTGTGCCAACAACTGATCTGTTCTTTGATCTTGGTACTAGGGTCCAGATTTTATTTCTTTCAAATTCATTTAACTCTTCCTACATTGCTTGCACCCAATCAGCATCTTGAAGAGCTTCTTCTACTTTTATTGGTTCAGTCTGAGATAGAAAAGAATGATAGAGACATTCATTTGATGTTGCAGTTCTAGTTCTGACACCTGCTTCAGGATCTCCAATTATTAAGTCAGGTGTATGTAATTTGGTCCACTTCCTTGCAGATGTAAGTTGATTTCTAGAACTGGATCCTCCCACATGATCTATGCTATCTCCATCAGCATTTTCTAATGCTCCCCCTGTAGTTATGCTCTCTGAGACTTCAGAATTTGAGTTAGATCCTTCAGGATTTGAAGAATCAGAGTTTCCAGAATTATCAGAAGTTGGCTCATCAGAACTTGATGAATCAAAACTTGAAGAGCCAGTGACAGGTTCTGATACTTCTTGAGAGTCTTGAGTTGTGGTAGGATCTTCAGCTTGCTCCCCTGGATAGGTGCATTTTTCTTTGGAGTTGTTACCACAGTTTCAATGACATCAGAACTTAACCCGTCAGAACTTACATGATCAGAGTTTAAGTCATCAGAATTTACAGAATCAGAATTTAAATCTTCATTTTCAAATCTCAGTTGTACATGATCATTGAAATCTTCAAGTCCAGTAATCTTCTTATCATCAAAAGATACATTGATAGATTCCATGACAACCCTTGTTCTTAAATTGTAGACTCTGAAGGCTTTTGTGAAAAGTGGATATCCAACAAAAATTCCTTCATCAGCTTATATACAAATACATGAAAGTATTTCAGATTTGGTTTCTTTTTCTTCACCATCTCATATGGTGTTTTTCCATGCTTGTTTATGAGTGTAGCATTCTGTGTAAAACAAGCAGTCTACACAGCTTTAGCCCAAAAGTAGGTTGGTAGCTTTGCTTCATCAAGCATAAATCGTGCAGCTTCAATGAGAGTCCTGTTCTTTCTTTCTACAACTCCATTTTGATGTGGAGTTCCAGGTGCATAAAATTCCTGTTTGATTCCATGCTCTTTACAGAACTCTTCCATGATTTAATTATTAAACTCAGTGCCATTATCACTTCTTATAATTTTGACAGAATCTTTGACCAACTTATCCAGCTGTCTGACATGATCAGTTAGAGTAGATGCAGTTTCATTCTTCTTGTGCAAGAAATACACCCAAGTGTACCTTGTGAACTCATCCACTATAACCATAGCATATTTATTCTTTGCAATAGACATGACATTGACTGGACCAAATAGATCAACATGCAGTAGGTGATAAGGCTCAAGAATTGAAGATTCAATTTTGCTCTTAAAAGAAGATTTTCTTTGTTTTTCCTTTTGACATGAATCACAAAGGCCATCAGGAGCAAATACTGATTTTAGAAGTCCTCTCACAAGATCTTTCTTTACAAGCTCATTTATGTTGTTAAAATTTAAATAAGAGAGTCTTTTGTACCAATTCTAGCTTTCTTCAATTAATGCTCTACTTAACAGAAAGATTGCAGAACCATCAGAACTTGTTGAAAGTCTGGCTTCATAAATGTTACCATGCATGTAACCTTTCAGAACCACTTTGCCTGTAGAATTGCTTACAACTTCACAGTATTCTTCAAAAAAATCCACATGATAACCTCTGTCACAGATTTGACTCACACTTAGCAGATTGTGTTTAAGTCCTGAGACAAGAGCTACTGTTTCAATGATGACATTCCCAAGATTGATATTGCCATATCCCAGAGTTTTTCCCATGTTGCCATCTCCATAAGAAACTCCTGGGCCATCTTTCTCCACAAAGTCTTATAGCAGGGCTTTATTTCCAGTCATATGTCCTGAACATCCACTGTCCAGCACTAGGATATCTTTCATGTTGCCCTGCAATCACAAAGACCACTATTGGTTAGTTTTAAGGACCCAGACTTGCTTGGATCCTTTGGCCTTTTTAAGTTTGTTAGCATTTGCAGCGGATTTAATTTCAGAGTTTATGCTAACATGCTGTTTATCAAAACTTATATCAGACTTTGCATCAGACTTTACACTAGAAAGAATAATACTAACTTTCTTTAAAGAAGGTTTTATTTGATAATAATCATAGTACAAACTATGATATTCCTTACAAGTATAAATGGAATGCCATAAAATACCACATTGAAAACAAGGATTTTGTGGTTTAAACCTAACAGACTGACTCTTAACTCCTGAACTAGGAGGTAAAGGGTTTATATCTTTATTTTTCCTGCAAAAAGAAGCAAGATGGTTAGAGTTTCCACAGATATAACATTTCTTTCTAGGAGCATTAGGAACAGACATATAATTATTTCTTTTCTTCACACCTTCCTTTCCATTCCTATTTTTCCTAGCTTCCTTTACCTTGTTGACATTCCTAATCTCTTCCAGCATATGCTTAAGCTGCTTCTTCGTCATTAAGCCTATATTGACTTCAGCTGGTTGTTGACTTCAGCTGGTTTATCCTGTTTTAATTTGTCAGAAGTTGACTTATCTTTGACTTCTGTCACAGACTCTTTCATCTTTTCAGAATCAGACTTTACAGTTTTTGCTACAAACTTAACAGGATTTAACTGTGGCTTAGCAGTCTGTTTAACAACAATTGGCTCAATTTATTCAGTTTCTTTTTCACTTTTATCATCTCCATAACCTAAGCCCTCTTTCTAGTTTCCACTACTTAATAAATTCTGAGTTGTTCTGCCAGAGTTAGTCCAAGTTCTGATAATCTCTCTTTCCTTTTTTAAGTCAGCTTTTAGAGATTCATTCAATTTTAACACTTAATCTCTAACATATAAAGCATCATCTTTTTGTTTCTTAGTTTGATGAAGAAAAACTAACTCCTTTTCTAAATAATCATTTCTCTATTTATAAGCAAGATTTTCAGATGTTAATCTTTCACATGTTAAAGTCTGATCTCTATAACTAATGAACATGGTTTTAAGATACAATCTCAATTCAGTAATATCATCAGTATGAAAGGCATAAATTGTTTGAGGTACCTTCAATTCAGCAGTTTCAGGACTGCTATCAGCATTTTCATCAGGGCATAGTTCACCTCATGTTCAGAATCTGAAGTGTCTATCCAACTTTTCTTCTTTGTGATAAGTGCCTTGCTTTGTCACTTTTTCCTTTCTTGCAGTGAGGAGATATGTGGCCTCTTTCACCATAGTTGTAGCATTTGACATTTGAGTTGTCTCCTCTGTCAGACTTTCCTCTCTTGCCTTCAGACTTTCTGAACCCTTTCTTATCAGAACTTCCACTTTTCCTGGAAAACTTCTTGCCTTTTCTGAATTTCCTGTAGGCTATCTTTGTGATACCCTTTACCCTAAGAGCACACAATTTCATCATCTCTTCATCAGCATCTATTTCAGGTAAACTTTTAGTTTCTGAATCATCATCATCAGAATATGATGACTCTGAATCAGACTTTATGATGAGAGTCTTTCCTTTTCCCCTTTTTGAGGTAGCCATTTTAGGAGATTCCTCCTCAACCTTAAGAGCAAATGTCCTTGACTTTCTTCCATGCCTCTTGCTCCTTTGATCCATCTCAAGTTCATAAATCTTGAGCATACCATAAATTTCATCAAGAGTAGTTTCAGTAAGGTCATAGTTGTCTCTTATGGTAGTAGACTTCAAATCCCAATTTTCAGGAAGAGCTAAAAGGAATTTTATATTTAAATCTTCAAGATCATATTCCTTGTCCACCAGTGACAGATCATTCAAGAGTTTGACAAACCTGTCATATAAGTCAGTTAAAGACTCATCTTCTTTTGAGTCAAAGTGCTCATACTCTTGAGTGAGTATAGTTCTTCTATTGTTCTTGATTGCATCAGTTCCCTGGCATCTTGTCTCCAAAACATCCCATATCTCCTTTGCAGTTTTGCAATTAATTACCCTGTTTGACATGACATTATCAATGGCCCTATGCAACAAATGCCTTACCCTTGCATCCTTGGCAATAGATGAGATGTCTTCAGCTGTGTACTCACCTTTCTCCTTTGGTATGGTCTTTGCTGGTTGATCAGCAACTATAACAGAGAGCTTGGTAGGCTTATGTGGTCCTTCATTAATTCTGTCAAGGTATTCTGGATCTGTAGCTTCCAGAAACATAACCATCTTCACTTTTCATATGGGATACTCAGAAGGTCTCATTTATGGGAACCCTAATAGTCTCATATCGACTGTGGGTTTGAGTCTTTTGAGTTTCTTCAGTTTTGGTGGGCTTGGTTGGAGTTTGTGCTTCTTCAGACATGATTGTTTGGATCTTTACTGTATGTGTGTTAATAGAAAAGCTCTGATACCAATTGTTAGGTCACATAACACTGTAGAAGGGGGTTGAATACAGTGTTAATACAATCAAATCGATTTAACAAAAGTATGTAACAAAGATCAAGTATATTGAATAAATTCTGTTACAATAAGAATTGTTGTTCTCTCTCAGTGATGAACAAATATCACTAAGAGCTGCTACGTTAAAATGTATAATATTCTCGATAATGATAACACATATAGTGTAAACCCTAAGTCTTTGTTTATATAGTACACAGTTACAAGATAACTTCTAACTGATATGGAATACAATTTTGTCTCCTAAAATATATCAATCAGATATCTTCTGCAAGTCTTCCAGTCTTCTAACTCTTTCCATGCATATCTTATTTTGTTTTAGTCTCGATCTTCTACTGTAAATCAGCTTCCTTCCTTATATGAAAGTCTTCCCGCATTTAAGTTCTGATATTACCTTAAATTCTGATATTAAGTTCTGACTTCCAGTAAGTCCTGATTCCAGTAAGTCCTGATTTGTCCTATTGTTAAATTCTGAAAACTAAACACAAATCATATTAGACATGACATCTCAAATATATCTAACAGTGACAGTTTACTAAAGTGAATTGCATCTCTTATTATATACTGTGTAAACCAGTAGTTAACTATCATATAAAGTTAACACTGGTCCTTTGTTAGATGTAAGAATTTAGATAAGAAAAATCTTGTATTCTATCAAGGAAGAAGCTAAGCTCTTTATCAACAAAGAGCCTAGAAATTTTATAGCAAAATATTCTTAATTTTAATATAAAATTAAGTGAGTTTTGAAAGATTTATATTCACTGTTATTGCTTGTTTAATTTCAGTATTAATACATCTCACTGCAAGGTTTATTTACTTTGTTCACAACTATAAAAACTTCAGGAAAAGCATAAAAACACAAAAACACATTCACCCCCATGTGTGTAATTCATTATCTAACAACATATACGAAACTACAGATTAAGAAAGCATAAGAACAATGAAATCAAGATTAAAGACAAAGAGTACTGTTTGTGTTGGAAGTTCAAGAAAGTAATCGGCTCCATCTCCAAGGGACTTTTTTCTAAAAAAAAGTAATCATTTTTCCAGTTTCTATCATTCACAGTGTCATAGTTCAAGATCAGAGGGTCATCTGTGTTTTTATTCGAAAAATCAAAATGACAATTGCTGAAATTTTTAGAACTATATGCATGTTTAATCACCTCAAAATCGATTTTCAAGTGATGTTTACTTTCAATCGCATCAAGACAGGCAAGAGTCCTCCATGCAAGCGGTATAAGTTATCCAGGGGAAACATTCAAAGTCTTAAGCACATCAACGACTAACTGTGGGAAGGGGAAAGTGAAACCGATGTCAAACGGATATAAGTAAAAACATACCCAGTTAGCTCTTTGGAAATCTACACGAACACCAGTGTCGGGAACAAAAGTAAACGCTCTAGAAGGAAATAACAATTGGGCTTCATCAAATTTTTCAGGTTTCATAGAACTGGGCTGGCTATTGCGTGAATCCAACATGTTGGTGAAGATCTAACCCGAGGTATCAGAAGACGCAATGGGGTTATTGGTGTTTGAGTTCACATCATGCTTGGAGCTTTTCTTGGCCATGAATGTAGAGGCAATAAGAGTTTTTCCTTTCTTGGATATTGTGGTTTTGGAGAAGGCGGCTGATTTGGGTGAGGAGAATTAAATAATGAAAATCTACATGTAGGAAGAGTATATAGGGAATTCAAGGAGGTGTTGATAAGATCTTGGAAACAAAGTCTAGATAACTGAAGAGCCAATGCATGTTTATCACTGGGAAGATTACGCGATCCCCAAGGGGAGATAGATAGTCTTTCCACACATCCATTGTATCAACACAAATAAATGAATTTTACGTAATAATCTGTTAATATTAACGAGTGGAGATTTTATAGATTAATTAATTTAATTCAATAAAATATGGGATTATTGTTATGTCTTAAATTTTGCTATGACATAAAGAGATGTGGTAAGATAGGAAGGCATCAATGAAGGCTTGACATGAGGGAGCATAACGGAAAGGGATGAACCGGGATTGGACGACATCAACAGAAAATGGATAAGCCTGAAGAACAAGTCTTGTAACAACCCTAACTTGTAGGAACAAATTAAGCAACAAGAATGTGTCTGCATAAGGCACTTTCCGCAAGAGAAAAAGAAGGGGAGGTGGATGATGATGAATTCAAAAGAAAAGCATGAAAAGAGGAACGACCAAGGAAAAAGCACGGGGGAATACGTATAAAGTGGCAACACATACATTTTGCACACATGCATGAACACGATCATATCTCTTGTACTAAAAAACACTAACATGTAGCACAAATTCTATCTTGTAATTGATACCAAAATATAGTGAAATTTTTTAGGTTGGGTATACACTCTCACACACGATTTTTACTATTGACGGTTTTTCGTATCGCCAAATTCTTATGTTATTTACATTAATATTCTAGTTCATTTAGTTTGAATACTTGAATTTATCTCACTAATCCTTAACAATTAACCTATAATTTTGGTAAAAATAATACTCAAGATCAGTTTATACACACCGAGAATATTAGTGTGATTTTTTGGTTATATATGAGGTTTCAAGAATATGTGATAAACTTCGGTTAGAATTACTTAAATTTTTATGATTTTACCATATGATTTGACTTCAACCTCTATATAAAGAGCACATTATTTCTGGTTGCCAATTAAATTATCTAAAATTTTGAATGATATATGATAACCTCCACCTAAATTTGCGAATATTGTATGATTGTAAGAAAAAGATCAATATAAATCTATAATTACAGAGTATAACGTATATGGGCGTGCTAATTTGACCAATTATAAGATATTGAAAATTTTACAATAAATTTGCCTAAATTTACTGATTTTATAATCATATTTCGAGAATAAGGATCATATTAAACTCAGAAAATTTTCTTAATATTTTACCTTAGGCTACTTGGAACAACTCTAATAATATCTTAATTTTATTCCTAAATTTAATATAAAATATTATATTTTTATAATTTAAGATATCATAAACTATTTTCATCTCTAATACCAATATGGACATCCCTTTCATATACTAGTTTATATTAAGAAACACCAAGAGGAGATGAAGAGAGAGAAAGTGAGCTAAAAATAATCAAGGGGGAGAAGGTCAATCACTAAGCTATTTTTTTGGAGTGTTCTTTTTACCCCGTATTTTTTAAATGTTAGTTTACAACTCCAAATAATTTATTTATTGCAGTTGCTCTTAAATAAAATGAAATAACTATAATCATTTAATTGAAAAAACCTGATTTCTATTTTGAAAATCGGAAGACCCAGAAGACGACCTCAAAGGATAAACATAACCCCTGCCGCTCAATTTAGTTTACATGCACATTAGTAAATAGATCCCCACTACAAATATTCATATTTTTCCAAGTTAGATTTCTATCTTATCAACTACCGCATGAAAAACTGATAAAAATAATCAAATATTTTTAAAAAGTTAACCAAAATGATCAATTTTAGGGATTGAATACTCTATTGTCAGATGACTATCCTAATTTATATAAGATAATTCACTAATAATTGAATATTTAATATATAAGATACTCAACTGACAATTGAATATCTCATATAAAGTTGATCATTTTTTAAAAAATAATTTTTTTATTAATTTTATATAAAAAATAGGTTAAGATTGTCATTTACCGAAATGAACCCACATAAATTATATAGCACACGTGTAATGTATCTATCTATATATATAAAAGAAAATCACGGGTGCTTATATGGATGTCTGACGTGGCACAGTTTACAAGCCTTATACTTATTTCTCCCTTTCATATCTATATTGGCTTATACACTGGCTTAGCTAATCTGGCTTATTATCTTTTGATTGATATTTATTATTTATATTCTAATTAATTATTTAAATCTGTGTTATTATATATATAGATACAGAGATACACAAATTAATGTACTGCACCTTTTAGCCTTCTTAAACGTCGGAATTGAAAGCACTTCGCCGGTTACGTGTAACTGAACCCTCAATTGCTTGGCCATTAACATATAAATAATGGCATCATGCATGTTGTTCCTGTTGAATTTTACAATATTCTTCTGCGGCTCATCAAGCTCATAAAAAAGGTACCATTTTTCTCAATTGATTGTTTAAATGTTTTTTTTTCAGTTTTAAAATTTTAGACTCTTACTTTTAATTGTTAGGCACCATAGCGAGCTTATAAGTATGATTGGTAGCTTCCATTAATTCTGAGTTTATAATGGTTTAATTTGTTTGTATCTGTGATTTATGGTTTGACGGTTGTGTAAATTTTTTTGTCAGGTGTAAATTTAGTTGTGAGTTGTATGGGCTCGTGTTGTTATTATTTTTCTTGAATTAGACTTTTGTTATTGTGTTAGCTTTATAGTCATGATCGACATTGGCTCTGAGTATTCATTAGTAGTTACTATTCGTTGAATTCATTGGTGGTCACAGTAATTTTATTGTTTGATGTGGTTTTGGATTGTTTTTATCTTGGGTTGTATCTATTTATTTGTCATTTTTATACCCTTTGATTTGCCATAAGTTGATCGAAATATGATTACGGCCTTGGCCTTCAAGGCGTGATTAATAGCTCTGTTTTCAGTTTTAAAATTTTAGACTCTTACTTTTAATTGTTAGGCACCATAGCGAGCTTATAAGTATGATTAGTAGCTTCCATTAATTCCGAGTTTATAACGGTTTAATTTGTTTGTATCTGTGATTTATGGTTTAGCGGATTTGTAAATTTTGTTGCCAGATGTAAATTTAGTTGTGAGTTGTATGGGCTCGTGTTGTTATTATTTTTTTTGAATTAGACTTTTGTTATTGTGTTAGCTTTATAGTCATGATTGACATTGGTTCTAAGTATTCATTAGCAGTTACTAGTCGTTGAATTCATTGGTGGTCACAGTAATTTAATTGTTTGATGTGATTTTGGATTGTTTTAATCTTGGGTTGTATCTATTTATTTGCCATTTTTATGCTCTATGATTTTCCATAAGTTGATCGAACTATGATTACGGCCTTGGCCTTCAAAGCGTGATTAATAGCTCTGTTTTCAGTTTTAAAATTTTTTGCTCTTACTTTTAAGTGTTGGGCATCATAACAAGCTTATAAGTATGATTAGTAGCTTTCATTAATTCCGAGCTTATAATGATTTAATTTGTTTGTATCTGTGATTTATGGCTTGGGGGTTTTGTAAATTTTGTTGTCACATGTAAATTTAGTTGTGAGTTGTATGGGCTCGTGTTGTTATTATTTTTCTTGAATTAGACTTTTATTATTGTGTTAGCTTTATAGTCATGATCGACATTGGCTCAAAGTATTCATTAGTAGTTACTATTCGATGAATTCATTGGTGGTCACAGTAATTTTATTGTTTAATGTGGTTTTGGATTGTTTTTATCTTGGGTTGTATCTATTTATTTGTCATTTTTATGCTCTTTGATTTGCCATAAGTTGATCGAAATATGATTACGGCCTTGGCCTTCAAGGCGTGATTAATAGCTCTGTTTTCAGTTTTAAAATTTTTGGCTCTTACTTTTAAGTGTCTGGCATCATAACAAGCTTATAATTATGATTAATATCTTTCATTAATTCTGAGCTTATAATGTTTTAATTTGTTTGTATTATAGTTATCATCGATGTTATGATTAGGACCTTGAAGGCGTGATTAATAGCTTGTATTAATTTTGAGCTTGCAGTAGTACAATTTGTTGGAGTCCATTAGTTTGACAATGAATGCCTTTGTAAATTAAGTTATGAGTTGGTTTTTGTAGATTAGCAATTGGTACCTTTGTAAATTTAGTTGAATATTGTTAGTAATATTAGTTTTGTTTCACTAAACTGGTGTAGGCATGGAGTTCTCTTATCTTTCTGACATTGAGGGTGATGCGGAGGATTGGTTGATTAGGGTGCATGTTTTTAGGATCTGGGATGCCATCAACGCAAAGGATAACAACTTGATTAGCGTGGATATGATATTGATTGATGAAAAGGTAACGCCGCAACCTAGCCTATGATGACCTCTCATGCTTTTGTTGTTTTATTTAATATGTGTGATTGTGTCTTATTTCAGGCAAATCTTATGCATGCTGCTATTCGTAGGCATTTGTCCTCGGTTTAAACACCTTCTCAAAGAGGGGCTGGTCTATAGCCTCAGGAATGTTAAGGTTTCGCTAAATACCAACCAATACAGGCCTCTTGCTAGCAATAAGAGGCTGTTTTTCTTGGCAACGACCACTGGTTGTGAAACTGGACGGGGATGTTGTGGCAATACCTAAGTACGACTTCCAGTTTGTGGATCTGCCCATGCTTGAAAGTCGTGCTGACAACATGGACACTCTCTCGGGTATCTGTCTAAAATTAGGCTTCTTTATAATTTACGTGCTAAACTCTTCGTTGTTGTGCTAGCTTCATAAAAATCAATATTAATCTTGCATATTAATTTGGAGTAATATTAACTTTATTGTCTAATTTAGTTATAGAATGTTTGTTATCTTGTACTGTATCCATTTTTTTGTTGTTTAAGTTTTTATGCTCAACCTCCGTTTAAATTCTCCAGGAAAGCTACACTAAAACCACTTCCTGAATCTCTAATCTCCGGGCACTAAATCACTGTTTTTATTTTTCTTAATATTAATTTGTAGTGGTGTTAACTTTATTGTGTAATTTAGTTATAGAATAGTTTGTAATCTTGTGTTGTATCAATTTTTTTGTTATTTAGGCTTTTATGATCGAATCCCGTTTAAATTCTCCGAGAAAGCAACACTAATATCACTGTCATTTTTCTAGAATTTATGAAGTTAAAAAGTGCGAAATTCTAGCAGTACCAAGTTTTCAAATTGGCTGGTTGTAATGTTAGACTCTGGATATTAGTTCTTATTGTGGTTTTGATCATGTATGCAAAGGTATTCATTTTGACATCTAAAATAGGATGTACTTTTTCTAGGTGTTTCATACTCCTAACAAGATGCAATGTGCCAATGTAAATAAAATGATAGTGAGGATTGAGAACAAGGTGTTTGTGCATTGTTTACGTCATAATGACAACAATGACTTGTGAATAATTTATACCCTTTTTGTGGAATATTTTAACAACAATGTTTTTAAAATATTTTTGATATTTAAGAAAGAGATAATTGTTAATTTTCTAATTTTTAAGTATATATCATAATCCAAAATTATTACTATATTATATTATATATCTACAAATAATAGGGATATATTTTACTTGATAACTCATTCGTGCATTTTGTTTCAATTTTAGTGTTAACATAGGAATGCACAATATAAAAATAGGTTGATGGAAATGGAAAGAAGGCATGAGCATAGATATGATGAGAATTTTGTTGAATGTAGAGTATTAGTATTTTGGTCGTTTTTATAGCTGCTATTTGTACTTGTGTTCAAAAACAAAATTAAGGAAGCACGTGAATTATGCTGGACTTTTAAATTCTCCAAGGAAGCTACACTAAATTCCTGCTTTTCTTTTTCTGAAATTATCGTTTTAATTAAGCTGTAAGACTACTATGATCTCAATGTCATGTTCTACTGAACTATGTTTCAAACAATAGCCCAGTTTACAAGCCTTTTGCTCAGATAAATTTTATATATGTTAGCCTGACACATGCTTAGGTAATTTAATAACTCATTTATGTTCCTTCAAAACATGTTCATTTATACCGGATTAAAATGTTACCAACTGTGCAATAAATCTGCAGATATAGTGGGTTGCTTTTGTGGTTTTGGAGAGGTTGAGGTTGTCGGGGCTGGCTTCAAAAAAAGAGATATCCGAATTTTCACTGATTAGTAAGTAGCGATTGACGTTCCAAATTTTAATAATCTAGGAATTATTTATACTGGCATATATTTCTTCCTTACTTTTGTGTTAGCTCTGTCACTAGCACCGTCACACTTTGGGGCAAGCTGGGAGAGATGTTTGATCCCACACTATACATTGGAGATGATGCACCCTATGTTATTGTTGTGTCCTCTGTTATAGTGAAGACTTATTAACGTTAGTCATATGTTCCTAACTTGTGAAAATGCATAGTTTAGTTGTGGGAGAAAATGATTCTTTTTTGTTTGCTAGAAATTTCGTGTGGTTGTCCGCTAACCACTACACCCAATAATTTTATGCAGGTGCTCTGACTTTTGCTTCCACTAGTGCTACCAAGATTTATGTAAACCCCGATTTTGATCATGTCTCTTCAATAAGAGAGAGGTTCTGTGCTTTGCCTCCAAAGATCGTCGCTATTGAGGCCCCTACTTCTGCCAGGCTGCCTCCCGAGGAAGCCATGTTCGTTAGCCGCATGAACGTGGAGACCCTGGTGAGGGCTACCTGCCCCGGAGAGCTGAAGGTAAATGTTATTCCCAACTACGTACTTGAAAGATCTAGGCCGCATACCATTGCTCCATAATCCGCCTCTTAACTTTTTTCACCCGGCATTATGACAGGTTGATGTTGTCACATTGAAGGCTACAATGATTGCCATCAACAATCGCTTCAAATGGTATTATGTGTCATGCAAGGCATTTGTGAAGAAGGCCACTCCTCAGGATGGGGTTTTTATCTGCAACAGTTGCAGGAAGCCGGTTGACCAGCCGCTGGTAATGTAAGAAAATATATGTACTCGCTCTTGTGCCTGCATCTAGCATGTTCTTTTAGTGATTACAAATCTCCGTTTCCTTCTAGGTTTTGCATTAATGTTCACGTTGAGGATGGCACCGGAACTACAAATGTTGTTTTACTCAATTCTATTGCTGAGCACTTGCTAGACACCTCAGCCAATAAAAATATTAACAAAATACCACCAGGCGATGATACTGTGCCTCGAGAGCAGCAGGAACTTTTGGGTAGGGAATATGTGTTTAAACTGAAGTTGAACAAGTACAATTTGGTTGATGGGCTGTAGGATTATGGGGTATCATCTATTTTCACCCCTGTGCAAGACCTGGAGACTGCTTATGAAAATAAAATGCTAGAACAAGTAAGTGATTTCTATGATATATGTGCTTGCCTTCTTTCTAAAATCGTTATACTAAGCAATTTAGTCGACTCCCAATCTTTTTTACTGTCAGGCTACTCCCGGAATGATGACTTCTTCATCTAGTAGTGTTCCTAAAAGTAGCAACCAGCTGAAGAGGAAGTTGTCTCCTGTTATCCAGGCTGATGGAGACGGGATCATCAAGCCTTAGATTCCTAGCAATAAACTTTATCCCTGTAATATACTAAATCTTTTAATCCTCTGCAAAAATGGACTAATTTGAGCTTGTTTTTTTTTATTTACTAGCAATCTAATGTTTCCTTGCAACTATGTCAGTAAATTTTAGATGAAAGTTTAAGGTTTTCAAGAATCAGGGTGTCAAATTTTTTTACTGAAAAGTTGGTTTACTGTTGAACATGCTTCTTTTGCTTTGCACTTCTTCTTTATACATAATCAGCTCAATCCCTTTCATCAATCCCTTTCATGTATATGGTGGCTTTATTATTCACACACATTAATTGGTTATGAGTTTTTCAAAAAAAAATATTTGCTTTTTTATTTTTATCATCAAACTTTCTTTAAGTAATATTAGCAATTATTTAAAAAGTAAATATATAAGAGGTTCAAAATCAAGATATTTATGAATAAATCTGCTTACATTATATTTACCATTATACACAAAAGATATTATTATTCTTCACATTAAGGCCTACATAAACATATAATTCTAAAAATTTATATTAGTCAACTGAAACACAATAAAAAAAATTACCCTTGGCAACTTGGTCTCACATAAAATGAATAGATTTGCTAATTTTATTTTAAATTAAATTTACCCTTTTTCCAAAAAACATATTATTAACATTAAAGCCTATATAAACATATAATTTTAAAAATAGATATTATTCCTAAGTCTATCAAATATTATTTATCTTTGTAGGTATACTTATTTATGCATTTGGTGATTATTTTAATAGGTTGTATTTGGTAAATTAATTCTGTAAAATTAAGTTATACTAATTATTATTAATGCAATAGATAAAGAAATATTTTTTTCAAATTTGCCAATTTTTTGGGTGCATCACTGCTAATTTAAAGGGTTAAAAATGAAACATATCCAGTTACTTACAATAATTAATTTCTTGGATTAGAATAAAAATATATAAAAAAGAATAACAGCCTGCACCTTTAAATTTGAGATTTCATTTTAACCCAAATATAAAAAAAATAGCTCTGGATAACTTGGCCTCACTCAAATTTGAAAAATTGGTTTTGATTCTTCCAAAAAATAATCTATTTAGATTTTATCATAAAAGTATTATCACATTTGGTGTTTTTAGAAAAAAATGGTATATGGTAACTTAATTCTACAAAATTAAGCTTATAAAATATTTTACAGTTATTAAAAAGCTGTAAAGAAAATTCAACCAAGAGGGATCAAGTTAATTGTTTGGAGCAAAAATTAGTAGCCTATACCAACATATTGAAGAAAAAGAGTAATGTCATTGGATCCAATTTAAAAATAAGCCAACAGTCTGTATTTAGGTTCCTTTCTTGGAAATTTTTTAAAAGTAATTGTAGCATGTTGACCTCCCTCTTTGATTTCAGCACTTCATTTGTTTTACCAAAAAAAATTTCCCTAAGGCTCCTGCATCTATCTATTTGAAGTTAAATAAGGGAGGCATCGAGCATTTTGTTCCACCTAACCAAGATTATAACTCTTTGGGAGTTGTCTCGGTACAAAATACATCTTTCCAGCGCTGTTTGTGCTCACTGGCTAGGCATGAAAGGACTCTCAAAATCAGGCTTAGGCGACAAATGATAGCAGACTCTCATGGTGATAGTATTCAGACTAATTTGCTTAAGAAAAATATCGCCCAACAGGAAAGAATGAGAAGAAGGGTTGTTATGCTAACTAGAAAACTTACGACTGACCAAGGCCTGAATCCCTTCTCAGCACTACACATTATGTGCGCTTGCTCACTGGTTCCACTACAGACTCTACTTCCCCGACCTGAACCTGGGCTTGCAACATCGAATGGTATTTTTCCATTTTAAGTCCTAGGTATTGTTATTTTTGGAATAGGTTGTTGCTATATACTCAAGTGATTTGTTGGTTCTAAACCCTTTTAGTTATATTTTAAATATTAACTTCTAATGACATACTACTGATGTAGCAAACTTAGCTGCATTGTGTCATATGCTTCTCCTCTTTTACTAACCTTAATGATATTCCCGCCCATCTCTTACACAACATATTCTTACCACAGTGAATGTCAAGCTAACTTGCCTTCTTTTGTGTTCTTTTGTGTTCTAGGCATTGCCAATGGCTACATATAAAACGCATAAAAAATTTGTCAACAAAAAATCTAGACATCACAGATTCTACTATAGAAGAATAAACACCAAAATTACACAACATCACACTGCTTGGCATCTTAGTGGTTGATTGTTTTTTGACATGCCGGTTTTGCAACTTGCTATGAAATTGAGCAGCATAGTGCTTATGAAAATTATTATAAACTAGAAACAAATTTTAAAAGTTACAACAGATAACCCCATCACCAAATTTTCTTCATCTTCTTTTGCTTATAAAATGCATATTCATCCCTGCTCAACCTTTTTCAGATTCTTAGGATAATGCTTCTTTGCCAGTGTATCACACATCGGCCAAACGACCAGTTCCAACGGATTCCGTACTTGCAGCAGGTATTTTAATACATATGTTGCACCCCTGATCTCCTTCAAGATGTTTGGCATGTATCCTATGAAAACATATATGTGCTTTTGTATTATTGTGATTGTGAGGTATTGATAACACCATACCTCAAACCCCTGCTAATATATTCACTACCAGGGCAAAGGATGAAATACGAAAAGGTATCATGTCCCACAGACACTACTAAGTGTGCCCTCAGTGACAAACTATTAACAACTAATGCAGGAACAAGCAATGCCCCAGCAAGTTGGGCTGCATGTACTGATTTAATTAAATTTGATAATTACATCACACTCACTTCTTCACCCCTGTACTGGAATCATAGTAACTAAAGTTCTTAATAACATACCAGTTTTGCAACTTGCTCTGAAATTGAGCAGCATAGTGCTTATGAAATTATTATAAACTAAAAACAAGTTTTAAAGGTTACAACAAATAACCCCATCATCAAATTTTGTTCATCTTGTTTTGCTTATAAAATACATATTCATCCCTGCTCAACCTTTTTCAGATTCTCAGAATAATGCTTCTTTGTCAATGTATCACACACCAGCCAAAGGACCAGCGCCAACGGATTCTGTACTTGCAACAGGTATTTTAATACATATGTTGCACGCCTGGACTCCTTCAAGATGTTTGGCATGTATCCTATGCAAACATATATGTGCTTTTGTATTATTGTAATTGTGAGGTATTGATAACACCATACCTCATACCCCTGCTAATATATTTACTACCAGGGCAAAGTATGAAACAGGCAAAGGTATCATGTCCCACATAAACTACTAAGTGTGCCCTCAGTGACAAACTATTAACAATTAATGCAAGAACAAGCAATACCCCAGCAAGTTGGGTTGCAAGTACTAAATTAATTAAATTTGATAATTACATCACACTCACTTATTCACCCCTGTACTGGAATCATAGTAACTAAGGTTCTTATTATTAATGTTCTTTGCTTTTTGTACCATCACAGCTGAAAGGGCACTTCCATCATCTTTTGGGGCCCCATGCACAACTGTGTGCACTGTGGCGCCACACTATGGTATGAAGAGCGTATTAAAAGGAACAGGCACACCTCCAACCCACAATTTAAATTTTGTTGTATGGAAGGACGTGTGAAACTACCTCTCATGAAAGATCCACCCTCATTGCTCAAACATCTTCTTGGCCCCGATTCCGGCCAGCAGGATAGCAATTTCAGACGAAATATACGACCGTACAACTCCATGTTTGTTGTTGCGTCATTGGGGGTCCAAGTTGATAAATTAATTAACAAGTCAAGAGGACCCTATGTGTTTCGTGCTAGCGGACAGATTTACCACAACAAAAGCTCTTTGCTACCGCCAACGGGTAAAAAGCCGTTATTTGCACAACTTTACATATATGACACTGATCATGAGATTAGTAACAGAATTAACACATTCAAAAATGCAAAAAACACTCCAGCTATTGACAAGAATATAGTCCAAGGTTTAACACAAATGTTAGACGAGAATAACAATTTGGCGAGGTCTTATAGAAAGGCGAGGGACATGTTCGAAGCACAGCCCCAAACCACATTTCACCTGCGCCTGCCTGAGGCTCGGCACCAGAGATGGTAGATAATACAACATCCCAACAGAATCTGAAGTGGGCGACTTGATTGTGGGTGAGCTCACTGAGACAAAATTTGGGCGTGACGTTATTGTGCGCCACTGTACTAAAGGAATTACACATATTGATGAGTTGCACCCAAGTTATATGTCCATGACATATCCACTAATTCACCCTTATGGTGAAGATGGATATAGACTGGGTATACCCTTAGCAGACAGGGGCTCATAAACTTCAAAAAGACATGCATTGACGATGTGCCAATATTATTTCTTCAGGTTAGAGCAAAAAGCCAATGAGGGGCATACCTTACTTTTGGCGGGATGGCTCTTGCAACAGTATATAGTGGATGCTTACATGGCTGTTGAGCAAGAAAGGTTTAGGTGGCTTCGAACCCATCAAAACGAGCTCAGGACAAAATTATAGTCAGGCTTGATGGATGCGGTGCACCGTGGGGACTCTGACAGCTCTACAGTGGGGAAATCGGTTATCTTGCCATCATCGCATACTGGAGGTCCACATTACAGAGCTCATAATTACCAGGACACAATGGCTATTTGTAGGTCGGTTGAATGTCTAGATTTGTTCATCACATTCACATGTAACCCCAAATGGCCAGAGATAAATGACATGCTTGGACTGATCGGGCAAAAAGATGAGCGGAATAGAGTTGATATTGTGTGTCGGGTATTTGAGATAAAGTTACAACAACTCATGCACTACATCAAAAAGGAACAACCATTTGGCGAGATAATGGCATGTAAGATTATTGAGCCTATGTATTACCTCCAATTTTTAACAACCTATATTTTGGTACCAATTGAGCTCGCTTTATTTATTCCAGTAACTGGGAACATGCCTCTAGCATTCTAATAGTATTACAATTTTGATGCAGGCTTATATACCATAGAATTTCAGAAAAGAGGGGTGCCCCATGCACATATACTCCTTTTTTTGCACCCGTCGAAGAAGAATCCTTCACCGGAATATATTGACAGCATAATAAGCGCAGAGTTGCCAGACATCAATGTCGACCCCGATGCCTATAATGCGGTGAAGAAATCTATGATTCATGGGCCTTGTGGTCAGGCCAACACATCATCTCCTTGTATGCTCCAGGGAAGATGCAATAAGTTTTTCCCAAGAAATTTTAATGAGACCTCCACAATTGGAGAAGATGGCTACCCAATTTGCAGGCGCAGAAATACAGACATTACCATTGAGAAAAAGGGCACACTTCTGGACAATCATTTTGTCATCCCTTATAACAAAATTTATTGGTCAAGTTTGATGCTCATATTGATGTGGAGCTATGCAACAGTGCAAGGTCGATAAAATATTTATTCAAATATATTAATAAAGGGCCAGATAGAGTAACTGCAGTGATTGAGACTACCAATGAAAGGGATGAAATAAGAGCATATCTTGACTGCAGGTATGTACATGCAAAATTTTGTATTTCTATTTTTCTTCAATACGTGGTACATAGATATTTATTTTTAATAATAAAAGCATATTATTTAAGGTAATATATATTGCACAAAATCAGTCGGCTGACAGGAAAAATAAATTTAGATTTGAAATATGTAATCATCACAATTTCATGATATTATGGTAAATAAAAGATTTATGATTTACCATTGTTCCTCGGTACCAATGATATGACATCTATATCTAAATCTCAGGATGATCTGAAAATATGAACCATTCTGGTACAAGTAACTGTAGACATATAGCATTTAACTAGTATTTTCCAGGCAGTGTTTGGTTTGTAATTTTAAATTTATATCAAAAGCTGAAGATGATCACTTTTAGGCTACCAAACATTACTATCCCCTGGTGTTCAGTAAACTCATGAAAAGAATGTCCTTAAGTCTTTTTTAGATGATAATGATATATTGTGACTCCACCAAATCAGACATTGGGTTCCTGAAAATGGAGCAACATTATTTAAAATAGTTATAAAATACCATGGAAATGCACTTTTTGTTTGAGTTTACACAACCTAACGGTTTCCTGATAACTTTTGTGTAATATGTTTCTATAATGAGAGTAATAAAATAACATAAATGTTGCTTGAAGGTAGATATCAGCATGTGAGGCTTGCTGGAGAATCTTTTCATTTAGCATCAACTATAGATACCCATCAGTTGGACGTCTACCTTTCCACCTGCCTGGTGAGCATACAATAATATTGAAGAAAATCGATGCATTGAAAACGTGCTCACTATGCCCGAGATAGAAAAGACCAAATTCACAGAATGTTTAGAGACAAACAAGCAAAATGAAGATGCACGCACTTTGACTTATGCTGAGTTCCCCAAACACTGGGTTTGGAATTCCAAGGGTAAATTATGGACCAAGCGAAAAAAGGAAAGGCAGTTGGTAGAATCTATTTTGCACATCCATCAAGTGGGGAGCGCTTCTATATGCGTATGCTCCTTAATTTTGTAAAAGGGAGCACCTCATTTGAGTGCATCAGAATCGTAAATGGAGTAACATATCCAACCTTCAAAGCTGCATGTTATGCTTTGAGATTATTGGATGATGATATAGAATGGGTTGATTGCTTATCAGAGGCTGCAGTTTGGGAAACGGGTAACGAATTACGCAATCTCTTTGTCACAATCCCTATCTTTTTTCCATATTTCCAATGTATCTGCATGCTTTAAAGCATTTCCAAAAAATTGCGTATGACGCAATTGTGTGTTCAACGTAATGAAGGCAAGCTTTTCTTCATTAGTGGTCATGGTGGTACCGGGAAAACATTCTTATGGAATACAATCTCTTCAAAACTAAGATTAGATTCAATGATAGTCCTGCCAGTTACAACCTCGGGGATAGCCTCATTATCATTGCCCAATGGTCGAACAATACACTCCCGATTTCGCATCCCGTTGGATGCCGCCGTAGAATCTACATGTGAGATTAAACATGGTACATAATTAGCTGAACTTCTCCAAAAAAATTTCTCTCATTATCTGGGATGAGGCCCCAATGACACATAAACATTGTTGTGAAGCTCTGGACAAGTCCTTGAGAGATATACTAAGTACACGATATGAGGATAGTCATTCCAAGCCCTTTGGAGGGCTTACAATAGTATGTGGTGGCGACTTCCGCCAGATACTACCTATTATCCCACAAGGTTAACGTGCAGATATTATTGATGCCTCGCTTAATTCATCCTACCTTTGGGAACACTTCGAAATCTACGAGTTGACACAGAATATGAGGCTGCATAGGGAAGGGGTTGATGAAGTGCACGATGAAAAAATAGCATCATTTAAAAAATGGCTATTACAAATTGGAGATGGTTCTATGTATGACATTCCAGGACAAGAAATGATAAGGATTCCTCCCGAGTTATACAGTGTAACACCCCCAGATCCGGGGTCGGGGATCCGGGTCGTCACGGTCTTTCTTTCCATAATATCACTTAACTTAATTAATAATAAATTACCTCATGCTGTGACCCCACACTAACACACACCACAACACATTATAGTCTTAGAGATGAAATTGAAATAAGTACAAGTCCTTGAATCCACAATTTAAAAGTTATTACAACCCAAAATGATTACTTGATAAGTTTATAGTTAATTTCCATTATCTTCCACAAGTTATAATTATACATAATTGATTCCCAAAAGTAGAATGCCTGATCTACAAATAGATCTACCTCTGCAGCTATAGCAGCTACGATATCAATGGGAAGACGCGGGACGCTTCCCACGCGCTTGCGCTGGGTCTGCTTGAGTCTGGCCATCTTTCCTAACTGTTGTTGTGTGATGAAGAAATGAAGCAAGAGTGAGCATTACAGCTCGCAAGATAATATATAGTGTAAATAATAATGCAAGTATCTAAATGGATAACTTACTAGAACCCTTTTATCAAGTGTAAGGTAATTACTTACTGGATATAAGCTTAAAGGAAGATGAAGTTACCAATTACTTCACTATACTTATACCATTTTAGAAAACTATTTGAACTACCACTGTTCAAAGTATAATAGGTTTCAAAAGTTCATCCCATAGATGAGACCACAAGTTAAGACTTGAATAGATTCAATCTTTGAAATATTATTGAATGAAATGAAGTTACGAGATACTTCATTAAGTCCCGATATATATATCCACATATATATCTCTCATATATTTCCTGGAAACCTCCGTCATGTAAAGTATGAACAGAGTTGTAATATCCAATGAATTTGGAAAGAAAAGAATTTTGGCATAAACCCGATATCTTGCTGATCAGGCAAAGATACCAATAAGTAATCTTTTCTACTAGTAGATGGACGAATTCCCCACTGGTCATCACCCTGGCCGCAATAGGACCTATGCTGGACTGCCACTCAGCCACTTATGCATTGATGGACTCCCACTGAGCCACTTACACTTTCATGGACGCCCACTGAGCCCATGTTGCTTATGCCGACTCAAATAGATGGACTTACTTCTCGAACATTGGGTAAGTAATCAATTCATTTATCAAAACAGCAACCTTGTTGCGAATATAAAATACACCACAGAACCGGATCCCTTAGATTTTTGAGTGAGTATTCAAGTCCCCTTCAAAAAGGAAGATCTTAAATTTGAAAACGAGTTTTGGGATCCGCTCTAAATTTTAAAATCATTTTGA
Source organism: Apium graveolens (assembly GCF_009905375.1). NCBI lineage: Eukaryota > Viridiplantae > Streptophyta > Magnoliopsida > Apiales > Apiaceae > Apium > Apium graveolens. The sequence continues at coordinate 156,408,526 of NC_133649.1, read as the reverse complement.
AGACTCGAAAACATTTTTAAGAATGTTTGGAGTAATGCTGATTTAATGAAATAAATCAGTCCCGATATATTAGAAAATATCTGAATATTATTATTTAAATAATATTCTCATAAGGATAATCTTTATAAAAATAATTTGAAGTACAAGTTTTAAAACTCATACTTGAAATGAATAATAAATAACCAAAGATATACTTATACAAAAGTACGATCTTTATTTGAATAATCGAAAATAAGTTTGATTATCAAAATATCATTATTTAATAAAATAAAGAATATTATTAAATAAATAAGAGGAGTCATAAGTCCTCGAATGAATATTCAAAATAATATTCATTCAATAAAATAAGCGGAGTCATAAGTCCTCGAATGAATATTCAAAATAATATTCATTAAATAAAATAAGGTTATCGAATAAACCTTATTCGATTAATAGTTTTGAAAATTATAACTATATATATATATATAATATACTCGGGAACATCGACTCCCGGTTTAGCAATATGTTCACCTTTGGGTCCCCTATACTAAGGGTATACGCAACTACTGCTTATCTCTAGCATAGGTATTATGCAGTTTATAAGCAATTGAATAAACAATTAGATATCAAGATTACGCAATAGACATGCATATAAACCACATCAGCATGCTCCAATATAACGCAAGATTTGCTAATAACCATCATGCATCTATCACAAGATAATGCATATACATGTATACATCACAACAACAGTATAACGGGTAGAAAACTTGCCTGAGTGACTGAGGGTGATAAAAGGATTGGGACGAGTCTGGTAACCTATAAACAACATATAAGTTGGAATTAAACCTAAATCTCTTAAGAATCTATACTTTAACCAATTAGACCCTAACGTTCGCTTTTGCGCTTAACGATTCACTTAAGTCGCTTGAGTACCCTCAGCTCCACCATTTTTAATAAATTAACCATTAAGAATTTTAAGGCGATTCTTTTGCGAGTACCCTACTAACTGCCTAATCCACTTTACATAATTGTTTCATACCACAATTAGTCATTTAAGGTCCTTAACCAAGGTTTCAAAGTAAGGCGAGGGGTAATGGTTCGTTCGCGAAACGCCGTTACTTAAAACGGTCGTTTCTCTTAAACCGTACATCGGATTCAAGCAAACCATATATCAAAACGAAGCTCGTAACATGAACTATTTAATAATGGCAATGGTCAAAATCTAACAGTGAGTTCACAGGTCATGATGTTAAGAACAAATGCAGTCTAAGGTAAATCGGGCATTACGACGGCTATGTTTACGCGATTACCAAATTTGTACAACTCCAAATCAATCCACAATCAATCCCACAATCATTACTACAACCAAACTCCATCCATACTCTACTACAACAGCCCCAACATCTCAAGATTTCCAATTTATACTACTCTAAATCATGAACTAAAAGCTTATACTTAAGTTCATTAACTAATAATCAAGATTTACAACTCCAAAAATATTACAAAACCAACCAATCTCTAAATATACAATAACCATGCTTCTCATGAACTATACTACTCATAACAAGCTCTTAACATTCAATAATAAGGCTAGGTTAAGAGATTATACCTTCCTTGTGAGTAGGAGTAACTAATGAGCTTGAAACAACCTTGGAAAATCCTTACAAAAGCTTTATCTAAACAAAAACACAAGATCAAAATTTCAAGTTCTTGAAAACACTATTCACCCTCTTTTTCCATGAATTATTGTAAGAGATTGTGAAGGAATTGGAAGCTTAGATTCATAGGATATCTATATCTATGTACAAGGAACCTTGGATAATTACCTCACTAATTATCAAAGCTGGGAACTTGAATTTGGATTTTCTTTTCTTTGAAAAAGAAAAGAGGCCGAGAGCTTCTTGTTAGAAATGCAAAGTCAACTTCTCAAATTTGATTTTGTGTTATGAATTGTTGGCTTGGTTGTTTCCTTTGTTTTGTTTAATTGAATTGTTACCATGGTAAAAATTGTATGGCTTATAATCAACCAATAAATCCTTCCTATTTGGTCATGCTTATGTCATCCTCTTATGTCATCTTCCCACACGTGTCTTCTTCTTGTTGGTGTGATGACATCATCATCACTAACCTCTTTGATTAACTCCTAATTACTTGGCTAATGATCGCTGATCTGTTATACGGTTCGCTTAACTTTCGTTTTCGTTTATCGTTTGAGGAATCATACCCGGGATCTTATTATTTGGGTTCCCTTAACCTTTCTCAATACATTATATTCCTTTTATGATCCTCTCTTATAATCCTTGAATTTAAATCCTTTTTATCCTATTACCTTATACTCAATTCTTTCGGTATCTGGTGGATTTTCGGGAAAAATCAAAGTGTTCGAATTTGGATTCTGACGATCTTTACATACACTTATATACCATATAGAGTACTAATAAGATCTCAGAATAACAATAAAAGAACCTCTACAAGGTGAGGCATGAAAAGTTTTCTTATTCAGCATAATCAGCAAAATTACTATTCATAAGGGTTACAAAAAGTCCAAAATTTTGGGGTTATTACATACAACCCAGCGGGTGAGAACCCAATGGAAGACATTGTTAATGAGGTCTACCCTTCGTTGTTAGAAAATTACAGGGATCCTGCATATCTAAAAGAGCGTGTTATACTTACACCAAAAAATGAAACAGTTCATGAATTGAATAACTTTTGATAAGCATGATACCGGGAGAAGCAAGGACATATCTAAGCTCTGATAGTGTGTGCAAGGCGAGCATTAACACCGATAATGATGATTTGTTGTACCCGGCAGAATTTTTAAATAGCTTAAGGTTCAGTGGCGTCCCTAATCATGACATACAGCTTAAAGAGGGAACCCCCATCATGCTGCTCAGAAATTTAAATCAGTCAGGGGGCTTTGTAATGGCACACGGTTAATAGTCACGCGTTTAGGCAAATGGTCAATCGGGCAGACATCGTTTCTGGGACAAGGATTGGTCAAAATGTTACCACCCCACGTATCATTATGTCACCAAAAAAATTCTAAATGGCCATTCAAACTTAATAGGCGCCAACTTCCAGTGGCGCTGTGTTTCGCGATGACGATCAATAAAAGCCAAGGACAATCGTTAAAACGTGTTGGCTTGTATCTTCCTTTCCAGGTTTTTATGCATGGGCAGGTGTATGTGGCCCCGTCAAGAGTCATAGAATTACAAGGGCTGGTCATAGTCAATGCTGACAGTGAGGTGGACGACAAAACTCTTATAAAAAATATTGTTTATAAAGAGGTCTTCAACAATATTCAGGACCGCACACACGACGAAGGTAAGCCATTTTAAACCATTACACTTTTCTTTCCTGGAACCGTAATAATATTTCTAAATAACGGCACCACGAAGAAAATCAAATCTACATCTTTTACTGACTAGCTACATGCTTTGTCACCAAATTAGCATTCATATTACTTACGCCGCTTTATTTGGTTACTGAAACCAACACTTTTACATATTTGGTATTTGTGTAGGAAACACGACAGGATGAGTGGTGTTATACAACAGGGCACCCCAACGACACTTTGTTCACCAGCTTGCTACCTGCCAAAAAATTGAAATCGGACCATTGTGAAAGATGAGATTGCTTTGGCCAATTACATTATGCAATCGTCATCTCCTTTCAGGCATTAATAAATTGGCTGACTGAATACATATGTCCCTACACTTTTGCTGGATTAATCCAGTACAAAGGAAGCTTGGTCCCTCAAATTTTGGATTAGTGCATTCATAAAATTGTTCAACCCTCCCTTCAACCAGCTATTTCATATATATACATAATATACATTATGATGTATTATGTGTGTATTTTGTGTTGATTTAAGGCATACCATCAAGTTTAAACTTAGATCTATGTAAATTGACATAGATTATATTACAAACGAGCCTAAATTATAGTTGCCCTACTACACTTGTAGTTAGATTTATGTTTCTCTACAAGGCATTGTTATGCATTTATCTTTTTATTTAATGGAAGTCCTCTAATGAGTGGCACCAACGTACTAATTTATATGAGATTTGCATAGGACCTTCATCACAACAGATGTTCTGCCGACTGTTAAAATTTGTAAGAGGCACGGTTGACATCTGATCCACAATGTCCAATTTGTGGCGGCATCGCCAACAATAGTAGTGGCGGTTCTGAGAGGAGTAAGAATAGGCATATATATGTGAATGTCCGTTGTTGCTATGCTATATAATTTATGTCCCTGTGATGACGGTATACAATTGAAAATCAAATTCATTATTCGAGTGTTTTTCTTATGCGTTATGTCTTCTTTAGTATCTTCTTTAATTAATTTTGTTAGGACACATCATATTTTGAATTTTTTTGGCAGGAAAAATGGATCAACTCTTTTAGATTGCAAGTCTTCATTCACAACAGTTGTATTAGTAAAAAATTCATGGCTGGATAAGCACTTTTTCTAAAACAAGCACACACACGTGTGTGTGTATTGCAAGTTTATGTAATTTTTTTGTACACTGTGTATATATAGATTGCAATGGATGTACTAAAGATCAAATTTTTATGACATTAGCTTGATTGTACATGTCTGAATTATAGTATTGAGTTATTTGATTGACTATTTAAGCCCTTTTTGATGTTAAGTCCTTGTACATGCTTTATTTTTTGGCTATTGGATTGTTTTTAGGGCTTAGTATTAAAACAAAATAGGTTTTTTCCATTGTGCTTAAAAACTAGGATCTTGATTAGCTTCTTTTCTTCTGTTTCCATTGTTTGTGTTTCGGCTGTGAAATCTTGTCATTATGTATGATTTATTTCATTTTAAAATATGGATTTTTTTTTGAAGTTTTATTAAAAGTTAGTGGATTATTATCTGCAAATGTAGGAAATTTAGGAGCTTATCAATTATGACTAGAATTTTCCTACTATGAGCATTATTTGACCTGTGATCTGTAGCATTTAATTGGTTGAAAACATTTGTCAAATTATATTAAATTTTTATAATTCTTGACCATTAATTTGGCTCGGAAGCATCTAAAGATAGCTTAGTTTTTGAAAATTTATAATAGATGCTGAGATGAGCTGCTTGATGTTATACTTATTTCTGCTTTGTCAAATAAAATGAACTTTTTGTACTTAATCAGCTTGCCCGGAAGGTCGTTAGCAAAAAATCAAAACATTTGATTGTGCAATGTGCGCTATGCAGATAGCAAAGTTTTCAGGTCGCACTCTACTTGCAAAGGTATATGCTGCAATCTTAGACCACAATTTGCTGCAAATTTCAAGTTTCTGCTTGACACTTTCTAGATAGTGAATACATGCTTATTCTCTTGTGTTCTTTTTGACATCTGGATCCTTGGTGTTTCTCAGAGTGCATTAGTTCAGGTACTGACTTTAACCGTGACTTGCTAAGATCACATTTTTCACTAGAGAACAATTCATTAGTGATGCGTTTTTCTGTGTTTCAGACAGTTGTATACTTTCCGTATTCAGGTGGGGTAGTTGAGCGAAGTACAAACTGACCCGGTGAGTTAATTATAATTCGATTGAGCCAAATTTAAGTAGCATATATTTTTTTTGCTTAGCACATTTAAGTTTCCATCAAGTCTGATGTTGTTCCAATATTTAATCCCTATTGACTACCAGATAATCTGCCTTGGCTACCGGATAATCTGCCTTGGCTACCGGATAATCTGCCTTCACAAATTTTGCTTAAAAAAATACCTTATGAAGTTCCTGTGAAGCATAGCAATCACTTACTTGAGACGCAGGAGGATAATGGCAAGGAAGGAAAGCTAAAAAGACCAAAAGCCAAAATTGATGAAAATCATGTACTAGGTAGCAGAGGGAAGAAAAAGAGAAAAGATGCAGGCGTTGAAGAAAAGGAAAGCTTCTGGAATCAGTGAGATAAAAACTACAAGACCATTTCAGAAGGAGGATATATTGAATGAAGATGTTAACGTCTCTAAAATAAGGAAGGATATTACCATAGAAATTCAATGTCCTTGGGAGACGATTTATTTGTAGAAGTCATGCGTGCAACAAGCAATCTTCATTTGGATTTTCATTCGGTCAAAGTACTTTTACAATAAGTTTTTAGTTAGCTCTCCCAATATCGACATTGCACAGCACTAAGTTTGAAGAGCATTATTACTGTCAACTGATAACTATGTTTATTAGTAGGTGAATCGATCAACGCCATCTTCAAAGATAATAAGACAAGCAATTCAAAGAGTTACTAAAAAGCATTGAAAGATGTGATCACGCCAAAATTGAAGGTTTGGTTTTGTATATTGGTGGTCATGGACCTCATCTGTATATTGATTAGAAAATGAGGCCCTTATGTAGGCTTTTCTAAGTTATTTGCTCTACTAAAGAGCTTCTATGATTTCAACAGTACCTTGATATTTAATGTTTTTCATATATTAGAATTAATAATTTTTAAGAGGTTCTAAAGCACTATATACTTAACTCACTAAAAATTATATATGAAATTAAAAAAAAAATATAAACACCGCAGCGAAGGGCGCGTAATTTCACCTAGTTTATATAAATACTAAATTCATTTTTCTAATTTTGGATAAAAGCCCATATTCCAGAGCAAAGCAACAATGTTCATGGTTCCCAGGAAAGGAGCAATAATAAATAGCTATACCCCAAGCTCGTTTATCACCATTTTGGACTACTCTATCTACACCACTGAAAACAATGAATCAACTTACGTCTTAATCTCCTTTTTCATTTTACAACTTTCTTTCTTGTCTCTCTCTCTCTCTCTGTTCCCATGTTTTTCATTTTCATAACCTGCCAAACACTTCCCTTTTGCTTTTCTCTTTTATTTCTTCGGATTTTCTTTATAAAAAGTTGATTTGGCAACTACCCTTGGAAGATATTAGTGTCCTTCATTCAAACTGTTAGTTTCTTGGCTTTTGTTGAGCTCTGTTCTGCTGGAGTGGTGTGCTTTACAGTTGCTTGCAGAGAATCATATATTTCTTGGTAATTTTCTGCTCTGTTATGATGTGTTTTTAGTTCAATTTTAGTTATTTTGTGTACAAACATATGTGATTCTTCATGAAATATGAAATGACTTGTGAGTTTAAGATTCAAGGAAACTTCTGTCAAATAAAAAGATTCAAGGAAACTAAGAATTGCAAGATCAATAGAAGTAGTTTTGTTAATATGATTAAGGTTCTATTTGTACTGTTAATTATGTGTAAAAATGAATATTTGTACTTGTTTTGTTTATGAATTATGATACCTTGTTTGATCTTTCTGTTGTGTTTGTAGCTATGTAAGTAAATTTAATCTGTTTAGGGTTCTTGATGATTACTTTAATTGTTGGATTTTCTCCTTTTTAATGTGTTCACTGTTTAGTTTACACACAAGAAGAAAATAAAAATTCTGTTGTTATCACCTTATGGTTAAATTAAAAGCCACTTCAATTTAATTGAGTACAAGTATACTGCCACAACTAAAAACAAATTGATGTCCTACCATTACTAAGTGTATCTTTTGTAGTAATTGAATATTAATTTTAAAGGAGACCCCATTATTGTGCAGGTGACTTATTCAATGTTGTGTGTTGCTGTCCTGTAATGGTATGGGGTACCTCATGACAATAATGGAGCTCATGAAGAAACATTTCCTTAACTTTATCTTGTGAAATGACACTGCCATCCATTATGTTTTCAAAAATGACTCCTTTTTCCCTCCAAATTTTAGTTACTTTACTTGTTTTTTTCAACCTTTTCACACCATATGAAACACAGTCACTTGAAAGCCAAGCTCTACTAGAATTCAAAAAACAGCTCATTGACCCTTTACATTACCTGGATTCATGGAAAGAGTCAAACCCTCCTTGTCAATTCTTTGGAGTTTCTTGTGACAGAAAATCGGGGAGAGTTGTCGAAATCTCGCTTGATAATAAGTCTTTGTCAGGCCAGATCTCTCCGTCGATTTGTATGCTGGAAAGTTTAAGTTCTCTTGTGCTACCGTCGAATGTGATATCGGGAGTTCTTCCACTGGAGTTGGCAAATTGCAGCAATCTCAGGGTTTTGAATATCACTGGAAATAATATGAATGGCAACTTGCCTGATCTATCGAAGCTCGTAAAGTTGGAGGTTTTAGATTTGTCGTCTAATTACTTCACTGGAAAGTTCCCAACTTGGGTGGGGAAGTTGACAGGTTTGGTTTCTTTGGGACTTGGTATAAATGATTATGATGAGGGTGAAATACCTGAGAGTATTGGAAATCTTGGAAACTTGACTTGGCTATATCTAGCTGGATCTAATCTGACGGGCGAAATTCCAGAGTCAATTTTTGATCTACATGCTTTGGAAACCTTGGACATTTCCACAAACAGGCTTACCGGGAATTTTCCAAAAGATATATCAAAACTACGAAACATCAACAAGATAGAGTTGTTCGCTAACAATTTGACTGGTCAAATACCTCCGGAGTTTGCTACTCTCAACCTCTTGAAGGAATTTGATATTTCAACGAATCAAATGTATGGAACGTTGCCTCCAGAAGTTGGGAACATGAAAAATTTAACAGTTTTTCACCTTGCTAAGAACAACTTTTCAGGGGAATTTCCTCGTGGTTTTGGGGATATGCATCATCTGGTTAGTTTATCCATTTATAAAAATGGTTTTTCAGGGGAATTTCCTGAAAACCTTGGGAAGTATTCACCTCTGAATAGTATGGATATTTCCGAGAACAAATTCACGGGTTACTTCCCAAAGTTCTTGTGTGCAAATAGGAATTTACAGTATTTGCTTGCTCTGGACAACAATTTCTCTGGGGAATTATCAGATGATTATGCTAATTGCAAGTCCTTAGTAAGGTTGAGGATTAATCAGAACCAACTTTCTGGGAATATTCCAGATGATTTATGGGCATTGCCTTATGCAGTTATAATAGATTTCAGTGATAATAACTTTAGTGGAGGCATTTCTTCAAACATCAAGGATTCAATTCGTTTGAGTGCATTGGAATTGACGAATAATAAATTTTCGGGTTATCTTCCTAATGAACTCGGCAAACTCGTGCAGCTCCAAAAACTACATCTGAGTAACAATGACTTCTCTGGAGAAATACCTTCATCCATCGGTGCTCTGAACCAATTATCTTATCTGCATCTGGAACAAAATTCATTGACTGGATCGATACCAGCGGATTTAAGTAAATGTTCTAGGTTGGTTGAATTAGATCTTGCTTCAAATTCTTTGAGTAACAATATTCCAGATACTTTCAGAAGGATGAGCTCGTTAAACTCGCTGAACCTTTCAAGAAATCAACTCAGCGGCTCCATTCCAGAAGGTCTCCAGAAATTGAAGCTAAGCTCTATTGATTTGTCTAGGAACCAGCTATCTGGAAAACTTGCATCTGATCTTTTAATAATGGGAGGAGACCAAGCATTTATCGGGAACAAGGAACTTTGCATCAATAAGAACTTAAAGAACCACTCAAGCCAGGGGTTAAATATCTGTGAAAACAAATATGGGACCATTTCCAAAGATAAAGGCATTATGTTAGTCATCATACTACTTGCTTTGGTTTGCATGCTGAGTGTCTTGTTGGTATTGAGTTACCGTAACTTCAAACTCAAAGAAGCTTACATTGAAAACAGCCTTGAAAAGAAGGTGTCAGATTCTAAGTGGATGATCGAGACTTTCCATCACGTTGAATTTGATGCCGAGGATATATGTGATTTGGATGAAGATAATTTGATAGGCACTGGGAGCACAGGCAAAGTTTATCGACTTGATACAAAGAAAGTTGGAAAATCGGTGGCTGTGAAGCAACTGTGGGAAGGGAAAGCAACAAAGACATTGACAGCAGAATCGGGGATTCTCAGAAAGATAAGGCATCGAAATATATTGAAATTGTACGCATTCCTAATAAAAGGTGGTTCAAATTATCTTGTATTCGAGTACATGGCAAACGGTAATTTGTTTCAGGCTTTACACCGCACTATGAAAGGTGGAATTCCAGAACTGGATTGGAATCAGAGGTACAATATTGCATTAGGAGTTGCTAGAGGGATGGCTTATTTGCATCATGATTGTTCCCCACCAATCATCCATAGAGACATTAAATCTACCAACATATTACTCGATGAGGAGTATGAACCAAAGATTGCAGATTTCGGTGTTGCAAAGGTTGTACAAGAATCTTTTAAGGATCCTGAATCCAACTGTTTTGCTGGCACTCATGGTTACATTGCCCCTGGTGAGTTATACTAAGTTTTTTTCCTTTGAAAAAAGATACCACGTTCTTTTCTATTTACCTTACAAGTGTATATTGTCTTCTTTGAAGATGCTTAATGGTTAGAATTTGAATGTTATATGTTAATTACACAAAATTAACCTTAAGAAATATATGCATAGAACAAAACCTGAAAAGAAAGCATATCGGGTGTTGAGAGTTCTATCTGAGTTACAAAATAGGTATTTCCCTGTAGCACGATGCAAATAAAACCTGCACATGCAAAGACATGACTTTCCCCTCTCCACTATGGTAATCTATTTTTGAGTACTAATTCTTGTTGCATTCTAAATTTTATGTGTAGAGCTGGCTTATACTCTGAAAATCACAGAAAAATGCGATGTTTATAGCTTCGGAGTAGTTTTACTAGAACTTGTGACTGGTCGAAGAGCAATAGAGGAGACATACGGAGAAGGAAGAGATGTAGTGTTTTGGGTTTCAACTCACCTTGACAAGTCCGAGCATGTTTCTGCAGTTCTTGATCATAGGTTGACGTCAGACTTTGTCCAAAATGAGATGATAAAGGTCCTGAAGATTGCAACACTTTGCACCACAAAGCTCCCGAGATTGCGGCCCGATATGAGAGAGGTGGTGAACATGCTTATCGATGCCAAACCGATGAGTTTGAAGATGAAGGGAAAACCGACATGAATCAGAAGGCTTCATATAGTACTGGTTCAATGTTGGCAATGTGAAAGTTGTGCCATTCATATAGTTATAGTAGAAGCCAAGTATAGTGTGTAATATGTATTATAATGATGGCAACTAGAATAAACTGAGTTTGTATGAATCTTGTTTGTGTTAAATATATGATCCTATTGGGACCTTCCTCTAATACCTTAAGGTTTTAGATGAGCTGGTTACTCAACATGGTATCAGAGCTTAGGCTGGCGGGAGGACTAAGGTTCGATTCCCAGCCACCCCCAACATTCTCACAATTTAATGTGGACACTAAAGGCAATTGATACCCCAAAGATGGGTGCCGGTGTTCCACTCTTCGACCCATAAATGGGCTTTCGAGTGAGGGGGAGTGTTAAATATATGATCCTATTGGGACCTTCCTCTAATACCTTAAGGTTTTAGATGAGCTGGTTACTCAACATGGATGTTGGAAAAAAAACTTCAGACAAAAAGACACCTACATTTTTTTTTGCAGATGACTCGTACAGCTATATTTCTTGTTTTCTTTTCCTCTTTTAAAACTCAAGGTAAACTAGCCATTATATAGGCTTTACAAACATATTAAAACTAACCACTACTAAAACTAACCACTACTAATTAATGGGTAAATTACATGTCCATAATTTACTCCATAACTCCACTAGCCCACTACTAAACAATTCTAAAATAATATTTTTCTCTAATAATTAATCTATTGCTAAATATCAAATAATTAAATAAACAAATAATTAATAACTAAATTTAAGATTATTTCAACATTCACCCCCATAATCTTAAATTTACGAAGCACTTTCTCTTCGCCTGTGATGCACTTCTCACCACCATCAATTTTTGATGCACTATCTCATCAAAAACACTTTGGAGCACTTTCTCTCCAAAAACACTTTGGAGCACTTTCTCTCCACAACTCTAAAGGAGTGGTTCTCCCTCGATCAATTGTGCCATCCTTTCTTCATCATTCTGAAATCTACAATTCTTTGCCAGATGCCCATATTTTTTGCATTTGTAGCATTGTGGCTTTCCTTAGTACCAGCAGTCTTTCCTTCATGTCCCATCTTATGACAATGGTTGCATTGAACTTTGTTACATGTACCTTTTGAGGATGAAGCTTTAGCTAATAGCAGTCCCTCATTTTTTCCTCCAATTTCTTCCTCCCTCATTGATCTCCTTTGGATAATGGAATAGAGACGGAGAAATTGTTTGATGCCATGGAAAATATTAAGGATAATATATATATGTATATATATGTATATGTGTATTTTTAGAAGAGTTTTATAAGCCCTGGATCATATGGCTCTGATGCCAATGTTGGAAAAAAAACTTCAGACAAAAAGACACCTACATTTTTTTTTGCAGATGACTCGTACAGCTATATTTCTTGTTTTCTTTTCCTCTTTTAAAACTCAAGGTAAACTAGCCATTATATAGGCTTTACAAACATATTAAAACTAACCACTACTAAAACTAACCACTACTAATTAATGGGTAAATTACATGTCCATAATTTACTCCATAACTCCACTAGCCCACTACTAAACAATTCTAAAATAATATTTTTCTCTAATAATTAATCTATTGCTAAATATCAAATAATTAAATAAACAAATAATTAATAACTAAATTTAAGATTATTCCAACAGTTTGTGTAGTTCTAAATTCAAATTGCCCTTTTAAACTTGTATTATATATTGATGTGTATGTGTAAGTATGTTTCATTTTAGCATGTGTTGAAGTTTTTCTTTTTCCCAACTCGTGTTGAAGTTCCAAGCTAGAAGTTATTGTTGAGGAGCTCACGGTATGTACCTGTCACGAGACTCCCCGAAGGCATGCCTATAGGCATGCTTTTTGCCGAAAGGATGCCATTTATCAATTAAATATAATAAAATTTAATAAATAATTATTATACTAATATACAGTGAATTTAAATATAAAATTAAAATTAGTTGACAGTAGCAACCAAATACCATCATAATACTCATTTAAATTAATAACTTTTTAGGTACTAGCTTATAGCCCGTGCAATGCACGGTTTTTTAAAATTTATTTGTTTTATTTTTTTAAATTTTTTAAATTTATTTTAGAATTTTTTAATGTAGGTATATTATTACTCTTGATGTTTGTATTTATATTGTTATTATTTTGTACAGTTTGTTGCAATATTATTTCAACTAATATGCAGATATTGAAAAATATACGAATTTTGAATTTAATTACTTTTTTGTCATGTATATTATATAGCTATTACAGTTATATCATTGCATCATATTACAGTTATATCATTACATCATATTTTAGTATTCGGGGATTAGTAGAACAATCCTTTTTATTTATGATTGATTGAACTTCTAATCATATTCTATTTAGAATCGTATTCGGAAATTATATCGCATTCTCGTGTTTGAATAGTATTAGAACAATGTGATTATTTCCTATTCGGCTAGGATGTTATCTTTATGATCCAACGATTGAGATTATTTTGGCGGTACATGACCATAACTACCAAATATTTGGATAAGATCCCTCTTAAGGATATAATAAGGATATAATTAAAATATATGCAAATATTTTAAAATTATGTTTGTTATTTCTGGATATTTTTAATATTAAAATAATTATTAAAAAATGAAAAAAATAGTAAAAAAGCATGCCGAATCATGAAAAGGCATGCCGCGCTAATTGACGTCATGGCATGCCCCTCTTGGCATGCCCGTGGCGCTGTGACATGCACCCTAGCTTACAGGATTAGGGATTAAGTGGTACTCCATAAATGATTATATCTCACTGGCACACAGTTTTGATGGTAGATCTATTTACCCAAAATAAAAAATGCAACCACAAAAATTGGTCATCAAGGCCAGGGCCGCACATGTGCTGGTTTGAGTCGGTTTGACCCTTTCAACGATCCATCCCATTTAGTACGGGTTACAACAATTTCAACCCATAAATTTAAAAAACTGTGCTTATTATGTGACGGGTTAGGTTGGTTAGGGTTGGGTTGATCGGGTTGTTAAAAAAAATATTTTGTCACAACCGTAATATTATTAGAAGTGTCATGATGCATAATTTTTAGCATAAAACTATTTAGAATAGGAATTCACCAACACATATGTTATTGAAAACTATGTCGTATTTATTGTTAGGGTTCGTGAGATTCGAGACTCGATTTGACTGCTCTTGTGTTTCGTGACTCAATCTGCCTTAACAAGATGCCTACATACCTTGCTGTTTGCCAAGGATTAAGTCAAAAAATGTAGTTCTGATTTGTGGGGTGAGACCCCTTATATAGGCATGGGGTGCCTTAGAATTAGGTTAGGGTTGAGAGACTTGGTGGACAAGTCTCAGATTTAGAGTGGACTTTGGAGTCCTAAGAAGTAGGAAATTGATTCATTATCTTATAAGGCTTCTTGGAGGCTGATCCACAAGGGCTTATATCCTTTTTAGTTATCAATAGCTGATTTTCCCCATTTTTTATTAATTACGAAAATAATTAATATCCAGGGTTTTGGGCCCTTTCTGATGGGCTTTATAGTTGACCCAATGTGGGTGTAATTAATGCAACATCATGATAAGTGGCATTTTATACCACTTAGAACGTCTTAAAATAGCTTAAATTGGTGTCTTGAAATCAAGTATTTTGTGTATTTGATGCGTTTTTCTAGTGTTTGTGCATTTCAGGGTTTAGTTGCATTTCGGAGGAGTAATCATCAAGAATAAGCCTTGGCATGCGTTCAGCATTGCGAGAGGAAATAAAGGGGCAGATTACAGCGAAGAAACAGAGCAAACTCATGAATTTTCCATTAGGGTCCTGAGCGCTCGCTCAGCTATGCTGAGCGGCCGCGCAGAACGCTAGCTGAGCGGCCGCGCAGGGTCGGGAAAAATAATAATTTGTTTTAGACTTCTACTTCTGTTTGGCTTCCAACTTCTATGTAATCTGAGCTTTATGGGACTATTATATAAGTAGATTTAGAGACGTTTTCACAAGGTTGGATCGTGGTATTAAGCAAGGAGAGAAGGAGACAAGGAAGAAGACCGTTTTAGCACACCGCAACGAAGAGGAAGCATATTTTCTTGTGATTCTTTATTTCGTTGTGTTAGGTCCCAATGTGTTTGTAGAAGGGGGGTTGAATATAAACAGTACCGAATAATCGAATTAAATGCGGAATAAAAAATGTGAAACAAAATTCAAGTTAAATAAAAATATTATTAAACTTGAAATGTGTTACAACAACTATATCGATTACAAGGTATTAATCTCAAATTAATTATCACAAATTTAGAATAAATTCGACATGAACTTTTTCTATTTTTGCAATAATTAGAATCAAATGCTAAACGCGATTTGAGATTAAGTTCTAGGGATTTTAATCCTCTAGATTGTTACACAAGAGCAAGATAAAGATTTCTAGTGGATTGGATTTAACTTTACAATCTAGAAATTTAATCTTGAAGTATGCAGATGAAAAGATGAAATATTTCTTCTTATTTTTCTTTTCTGCTTTGTTTTTGACTTCTGTGTTCTGGATTATTGAGTTGCTGCTTCTCTGCTTCTTTTTAATCAACAGCCGAATAGAATTGAATTGGCATGACAATCCTATAGCTGGCAAGACTTTCGGTAGGACAATGGATTGAACTAGCAAGACAATCTGAATGAACTAGCATGACAATCAGAATGAACTAGCAAGACAATCCTTCTCCTAGTGTAACTTTCGGTGAGACTATTGAAAATGGCCTAGCATGACAATCGGTATGACAATCCTGATTGTCATGCTAGTTCATTTTCAATTGTCTTGCTGATTTAATGCAGATTTTAATCCAATTTAAATTCTGAAAATTCCTAAAATTAATTCAGAATTAATTAATCAATTAATTCAATTAATAAATAAATTATTCTTCGCAGATATAATTTATTTTCTTAATTAAATTAGATGACTTAATTAATTAATAGAGAATTAATTCTAGTCTTCAACAACACCCATCCTTCTGCAGATCTTATGAAAATCACTGAAAATTATGAATCAATTCCACCACTTCAACGTTGACACTCGATGTACTGTCTGGTTCATGAGTGACTAACTTCCGTGACGTTTCTTCATGTCTTGACTTTGACACTTTGATTTTCTTCAGATTAAATCCTTGTAATTAATGATACTCTGACGAGATCTCTGTCACTTGATTAAATCCACGATCTTGATTTATATCACTGAGGCTTGATCAATTTCTTGAACTTCTTCCAGTGAATTAACTCCTCAAGTCTGTAGATGAACCTTGTTTCTGAATCCTTGGACAGATATTACTTTGCGAGATCTCTCTGACGGTCGATCCACTATTTACTTATTACATTCTTATTTGAGTTGAGTTGAATCCTCGAATATACAAATAGGCCTATGATATATGACTTACAATCTCCCCCTATTTGTTTGTTAGACAATAACACACAAATACCTAGAGGATAACTCAACTAACAAATAAGAAAAAGATATAAACATACATGCAAAGTAAATAGCAGAAAAGTTCTGGATGAGATTTAACATTTTCCAGATTCCAAGTAGATGTTCCTCTAGACTGAACATATCTTCAAGTAGTTCCATCTTCATTTGTACAACCACATTTCCTGTTGAGAAGCCCATATCTCTTGCTTCTCCCCCTATGAGAATCAACTGATTAAAGAAGATCACCTTCGTTTACCACCTCTCCCGTACAATAGGATCCGCAGATAAAAACCAATGGTACTCCCTTAACAGCTTCTTCCCTTATCAGAAAATCACCTTGTGTTTACCACCTCTCCCGTACAATAGGATCCGTAGTTAGAAACAACAATGGTGTGGTGTAGTGTTCATTTTTAGGATCTTTTTTCTTCCTCCCTGCTATTTCTCCCCCTTAGTTGAGGAATCCTCCAAACTATTACTTAAGCTTTTATCTCCCCCTTAAAGAAGGAATGTATGCCGTTGTCTGAAGGAGTTCTCATATTTCACTTGGTTGGAAAAGAAATAACAAGTAGTTTCTCTTTCTTCCTCACTGTGAGTGTGTGATTGTGTTTAGTGTACCTCACATGAGTTTCACTCTTCTCTCCACTCGTGTTTACACTCATTCTCACAAGTGTATCACTCTTCTCTCATAGCTCCATAATCCAGCTGTACCTGCAAGGAAAATCACCTTAGTCATCCTTAAGGAGGTCACAGGTGGTGCAATGGGAGTTCACAAATCCCCATCCTTGTTAAACTCGTCAGATGAATCTGAGTCATAATTTACAAGTTGCTAGTTTCCCTTTTAGGGTTCCAGATTTGAATTCTGGGAAGGTAAACAATGATCCAACGATTTTAGCATAAAGATCAAAGTTCCCTTCTAATGTCTGTGAAGACACTTCCTTGTGACTTATCAGGTAATATCTGAATCATTGTCAACAAGTTGTCGATCTGCGCCTATGTCAGATCCACTATCCGCAGATGCATCCAGGGGATTTAAGCCTGGGGAGGTAGACACTGACCACTGACATATGGCTTTTGGATCAGTATCCTCTCCTAACACCTGTAAAGGCAATTGGTCCACTAACGAACCTTGAACAATCGAATCTGACCTTAAAATGGTCGAAACTCTTGTTTCCGTCAACTCATCCTTTGTGTGTGTAACCTCTCCTTGTGCATCAAGAATTGATTATGATTGAAGTGGTGACACTACATCGGATACCTTGGCTGACAGGCAAAATTCAATAGACTCACCCTGTTGAGAGAATGAATCTAGTAACTGTTTTTGTGCCTTTTCAGCCATTACATCTTTTTGAGAAGATGTATGGGGGCTAGCAGTTGTCTCGGTTTAAATACTACTCATCTATGTAGGAGACAGAGCTACTGGGTTGACTACAGAACCTTCCTTATGTGGTGCACTAGGCACTATCTCCCTCACGCTCATTCATACTACTTTTAGTGGTAAAAGAGTGTTGGTTGGTTCTGTTTTTGTGTTTGTCTTTACAGTCTGGGATAGACGTTGTGGGTTTTCAACCTCATGACTGTCAATGAAAGAAAGTCATTGGAGACTGAACCTGTATCATAGAACATATGGTAATAGAGAGAAAATGATTTACAATAGTGATTTCAAAAAATTTTACATGAAATAAGAAATCACTAATGTAGAAAGAAGTTTAATTTTTTTGTTTTTCAAAATGAATGAGTTTTTGATAAAACATTGATCACTTAGGGTAAAGTCTAAGTAATTCTCATTCATGTCAAAAGCTTACTAATATCTGCAACATAATGTTAACAACATATCATTGACCGATACTTGTCAAGTACTTTAGATACTAATTGTTATGTTGCATAATCAATATACCACTGCACATATAAAACAATATGATTGTGCCTAGTGATAAGATAGTTATAAATATGACGACTCTACTTATTCATATAAAACTGTAACTGCAGTTAGAGTGCCATACCATGTCCTTGACGATTGCTTGAGCAGTATACTAGTTCATACCAACCTGAAGTGAGACTGTGAAGAAGAGATTGCATAGTCCAATAGATCTGCAGCTGCAAAGTCCATGAACTGTGGTGCATTGACTTCCTCTTTTGACTCACCAACCAGGAGTACACTTGTACACATCTTACTAGAGTCCAATTCCAAGTGTAATGTGCATCAGGTGCCTGATATGTCGTAATATTCTCAAGTCTCGTCACTAGTGCTATATGTTAGATACTGCTTCCTGATAATAACCTAGCACAATATACAAAATTACAATGATAACATTCCCAGCTTGTACACAGCCATATCCCTCGGATAAACCTTTGCTGTTATCTCCAAAGGTAACCAGGGGGCCAGCTTTCTCAATCCTCATTTGATAGCAGGGCTCTATCTCTGGTCATATGTCTTGATGATCCACTGTCAAGAATCCACACTACCGGTTACACCTGTATACTGCCCTGCACTTCAAATGGATTAGACCTTCTTCGGAACCCAAACTTGGTTGGGCCCGGCAAACTTGTAGAATTGTCCTTTGTCAGGCAAAACAACATTTTTAATTTTAATTGTCTCAACTTTCTCAATGACTGAACATTTGACCTTGTAAACAGCCTTAACAAATTTCTGTTTAAGCTTAGGCACAAATGTCTCCTTTCTAGCCTTAGAAGGACTAGCAGTCTTAGACCTATCATGCTTCTTGTTATTCACATGCTGACGAGGAGTAGTCTTATCATTAGTCACATGCTTGCCATTAAAATAAGCATACATCATATTAAAAGCACAAGACATACAATTAGAAACACCACATGCTTTATGAGAGTGATTAACAGCAGGCAATTTATGCATGGTAGACATGGCATTTTTGTTATCCAACTCATGTGTGTCTGAGTTAGTCTCAGTTGCTTTCACAACTTTGACTGGAACTTTCGACACACTTGACTTGGAAACAACCTTCTCATTAGCAAGATCTTCAGCACGTATTTCTTCTTGAATAACAGAAGAGCTCGCATCAAATGGTTCAGCAATTGATGCTTTATAGAGGGGTTCATCAACACCCTTAAGCACATGTGGTACTTCCCTCCCTTTAGCACAGACATGAGGAGGGGAGTTTATGCCTAATTCTCCAATAGCAGCATTGTAATCATAACCTATTCAAGATATTTGATTAACAGCTTGCTTACTGTAGAACTCTTTAGCCTTCGAACAAGAATTGAAGTAGGCTCTAACCTTAGTCTCAAGACCGGTGATCTTGTCTTTGAGAATAGTTTCGAGTTTTCTATAACAGTCAACTCTATTCTCTAGAAAAGATACCTGTTCTTTTAATTTGTCTTGATTAATGTGCACAAGTCTTAATTCATTGACCTCTTTCTCAAGGTCTGTGATCTGTAAACTTAACAGTTCATTATCACGACGTGCACAATCTAAGTTACCTCTTAGATGATAAACCATTTCAGCATCAGAAAGTTTTACCTCTATTCTTGACGATGAAGCTTTTCCATCAATAGCCATAAGAGCAAGATTTCCTTCATCTTCATCTTCACTGTCAGTATCATCCCAGCTTCTTCCCTTTGCCAGATAAGCCCTTTCAGAGTTCTTTCTTACTTGCTTTGGCTTCCTACATTCTGTGGCAAAGTGTCCCAACTCATTGCAGTTATAGCATCTAATGGTGCTTCGATCAACCATCCCTATTTTGTACCCACCACTGCTGGTGTTAGAGGATGAAGATCCACCTTTCTGGAATTTGTTGTAGTTGGACTTGTACTTAAGCTTGGGATTCCTCCTGAATCTGACATGGGAGAATCTCTTGACAATTTGGGCCATTGATTCATCTTCCAATTGCTCCAGCTCTTCCAAGGAATAAAAATCATCACTTGATTGATTTGTAGTAGGAGGATCATATTCTGCTACTAACTCATTTTCCTCACCCTTGGAAAACTGTACCATTCTTTCTAACTGTTGAGATTGTTGTTGTTGTTGACCTTCAGCTACAAGTGCAGTAGATGTGCTGACCATTCTATCCTTCCCGTAGACTTCCTTCTGTTGAATCTGCTCCAACTCATAGGTTTTCAACACTCCATAGAGCCTGTCCAAAGAAATCTCACTCAGATCTCTAGCTTCTCTAATGGCAGTGATTCTATGTTCAAGATGAGCTGGCAGTGTTAAAAGGAACTTTTTGTTGACCTCCCTGATTGAATAATACTTTCCATTGATGTTCAGGTTGTTGATCAACGCATTGTACCTCTCAAACACTTCAGTAATTCCTTCTCCTGGATTTGATTTGAAATGTTCATATTCAGAGGTTAGGATTTCCAACTTGTTCTCCCTAACTTCCTCTGTGCCTTCATTAATCACCTCAATAGTTTCCCACATGTGTTTGGAATTTTTACAGTTCATCACATGTCTGTTCATCAAGGGATCAAGGGAATCAATTAATATTAATTGAAGGCTGGCATCCAAGGAGGCTTCTTCCTTCTCAGCAGGAGTAAAATCTTCGGGCTCTTTTGGATAGGTTCTAGCTTTAGTAGTCACCACACCATCTATTATTACCTCCGGTTCAATAACCATCGGAGTTTTTATACCATTCTTTAACAAGTTTGAATATTTGGGATTTACAACTTGTAAAAATAATAGCATCTTCTTCTTCCACATGATATAATTCTCTTTATCAAATTGTGGAATTTTAACGGTTCCAACTTTATGTGAAGTCATTATGAATTTTTGAATAAATAAAAATTCAAGGAGTTGAAAAATCTTAAAAGTCTAGGATCTTGATTTGTTCGTTAATCAGAAGGCTCTGATACCAATTGTTAGGTCCCAATGTGTTTGTAGAAGGGGGTTGAATACAAACAGTATCGAATAATCGAATTAAATGCGGAATAAAAAATGTGAAACAAAATTCAAGTTAAATAAAAATATTATTAAACTTGAAATGTGATACAATAACTGTATCGATTACAAGGTATTAATCTCAAATTAATTATCACAAATTTAGAATAAATTCGACATGAACTTTTTCTATTTTTGCAATAATTAGAATCAAATACTAAACGCGATTTGAGATTAAGTTCTAGGGATTTTAATCCGCTAGATTGTTACACAAGAGCAAGATAAAGATTTCTAGTGGATTGGATTTAACTTTACAATCTAGAAATTTAATCTTGAAGTATGCAGATGAAAAGATGAAATATTTCTTCTTGTTTTTCTTTTCTGCTTTGTTCTTGACTTCTGTGTTCTGGATTATTGAGTTGCTGCTTCTCTGCTTCTTTTTAATCAACAGCCGAATAGAATTGAATTGGCATGACAATCCTATAGCTGGCAAGACTTTCGGTAGGACAATGGATTGAACTAGCAAGACAATCTGAATGAACTAGCATGACAATCAGAATGAACTAGCAAGACAATCCTTCTCCTAGTGTAACTTTCGGTGAGACTATTGAAAATGGCCTAGCATGACAATCGGTATGACAATCCTGATTGTCATGCTAGTTCATTTTCAATTGTCTTGCTGATTTAATGCAGATTTTAATCCAATTTAAATTCTGAAAATTCCTAAAATTAATTCAGAATTAATTAATCAATTAATTCAATTAATAAATAAATTATTCTTCGCAGATATAATTTATTTTCTTAATTAAATTAGATGACTTAATTAATTAATAGAGAATTAATTCTAGTCTTCAACAGCACCCATCCTTCTGCAGATCTTATGAAAATCACTGAAAATTATGAATCAATTCCACCACTTCAACGTTGACACTCGATGTACTGTCTGGTTCATGAGTGACTAACTTCCGTGACGTTTCTTCATGTCTTGACTTTGACACTTTGATTTTCTTCAGATTAAATCCTTGTAATTAATGATACTCTGACGAGATCTCTGTCACTTGATTAAATCCACGATCTTGATTTATATCACTGAGGCTTGATCAATTTCTTGAACTTCTTCCAGTGAATTAACTCCTCAAGTCTGTAGATGAACCTTGTTTCTGAATCCTTGGACAGATATTACTTTGCGAGATCTCTCTGATGGTCGATCCACTATTTACTTATTACATTCTTATTTGAGTTGAGTTGAATCCTCGAATATACAAATAGGCCTATGATATATGACTTACACGTTGTAACGTTGGATGCTAGTTTTCTTTGCTCTGAACCTATTTACTCTTGTGACGTACTCTGGTCTAATATAATTAGTTCAGTTATTATTCTCTTGTGTTTGTTTTATCATGTTTTCATATGAACCCATGATGACGATAAGTGCTATCATGGGCTAATCGTGATCATGGGGTCGTAACGGATTTACTATGGAATTCTTTAGTTAGTTGTTTAATACCTTAGTGTGTGATGATTGTATGATATCTAGTATTGGTTGTGCATATTCGTCTTATGTGCGTCGCGAACATATAAGATAGGGTGTTAATCTCTTGTGAATCGACGGTTGATCTCGAGATTTAGAACTTGCCATGCTAGCATAGGTTCATGTATGATGTGCATGATTAGTGGGTAACTCTAACCATTTTATTCACCCTGTGTAATCAAAAGGAATAACTTGTGCTTAAATCATTATGTTGTCAATTTCTGTAGACATATAGGAACTCAACATAATTGATGCCTATTCAACTTCTATCTTAATTGTGGATACTTGGTAGAATGGTATTAGTACAATGAAAGTTGGCTTTTATCAGTTTTGTGTTATTCGATTAATATCATCATTGTTGCATGCTAAGGGTAATAACAATAACTATTGAAGGAAGTAGTAATGAAGTTGTGATCTCATGAGTGTTTTAATATTGTTAATTCGAAGTGTTAATTAAGTAGTTAATTAAGTAGTTAATTGTAGTTAAAATTTAGTCAATAATTATAAGTGTTAGTGTCTTAACAGTGAGAAGTAATCGTACATTGGTGAGTGAGTTTAATTGAACAATAATTAGTCTGAGTCTCTGTGGGAACAAACTAGAAAGTATTTTATATTACTTGCGAACGCGTATACTTGCGTGTATTATTAGCACGTGTTTCCGCTCTAACAAGTTTTTGGGGCCGCTGCCGGGGACTCGGCGTATTTGTTTAGTTTATGTACTTACCATCATTGGTTGTTAGGACTCAGTGATTAAGACGTATTTGTTACTTATTGTTTCTGGTTGTGTTTCAGGTACTTTAGCGAGCGTTTATGCAAACTTGTTCTCGTACTCGCAAGAGGACTTTAGATACAGCTGAGGAGACAGATGAAGTTCTTGATATTCCGGAGAAGATAGATTTTGAAGATTCGGATTCAGGAAGTGAGCAGAAAGAACCAGTAATCATGGGTGATCGTATTGTTCATGCCGATCCAGCTCTTATGGACTTTTCTCGGCCTAAAATTGATGATATTCAGTCAAGCATTCTTCATCCGGCTATTCAAGCTAACACCTTTGAAATCAATCCGGGCACTATTCAGATGGTGCAGAATTATGTTTCTTTTGGAGGTGCTGCGACTGAAGACCCCAACATGCACATAAGGAATTTTGTCGAGATCTGCAGTACTTTCAAGTATAATGGCGTGACTGATGAGGCTATCAAGCTGAGGCTTTTCCCATTCTCACTGAGGGATAAAGCTAAGGACTGGTTACATTCTGAACCAACTGGGTCCATTACTACTTGGCAAGATCTTGCGCAAAAGTTTCTGGTGAAGTTTTATCCAATGGCAAAGATAGCTGCTATGCGGAGTGCTCTTACTCAGTTTGCGCAGTAACCTACAGAATCTATGTGCGAAGCTTGGGAACGCTACAAGGAAATGTTGAGAAAGTGTCCACATCATGGAATGCCTGATTGGATGGTGATCACTGGTTTCTATAATGGTTTGGGGGCCCAATCTCGGCCCATGCTCGATGCAGCAGCTGGAGGCGCCTTGTGGGCCAAAAGCTATACTGAGGCTTATAATCTTATCGAGACTATGGCTGCAAATGAGCATCAAAACCCAACCCAGAGGATGATGCCTGGGAAGGTAGCAGGTATTCTGGAAGTCGATGCAGCCACTACTATTGCAGCGCAGCTCCAAGCACTGTCTATGAATGTTGATTCTCTAGCTACATATGGAGTTAATCAAATAGCTATGGTCTGTGAACTTTGTGCAGGTTCTCATGCTACGGATCAGTGTTCTCTCGTCAACGAATCTGTTCAGTATGTGAATAATTATCAGCGACAACAGCAGCCTGTGCCAGCTACGTATCATCCTAACAACAGAAATCATCCAAATTTCAGCTGGGATAATAATCAGAATGTTATTCAGCCACCATATCAACAAGGTGTGAGTAAACTGTTCAATCCACCTGGATTCCAGCAACCGCAGCAATATGCTCAAAGGCAATCATATCCTCAACAGGGAAGTGCAGCTGCACCTACTAGTGCTGATTTTGAGGAACTTAAGCTGTTATGCAAGAGTCGGGCGGTTTCTATCAAGACCTTGGAAAATCAAATCGGTCAAATAGCCAATGTAGTGCTCAATCGTCAACCTGGAACACTTCCCAGTGACACGGAAGTGCCAGGCAGGAAGGAAGCTAAAGAGCAAGTCAAGGCTATTACCTTAAGGTCTGGGAAAGTTGCTGATGCTGAAAAGGCAAAAGAAGGAGAAGCTGAAGTTAGAGATGATGAAGCTAAGAAAAAGGAGAAAGCGGCGGAACCAAGGAAGACTACTGTTGAACACACTCTGCCTGAGGGTAATACAGGGGAGAAACAACTCTATCATCCACCACCTTTCCCTAAGAGATTGCAGTAACAAAAGCTGTATAAGCAGTTCGGTAAGTTTCTGGAGGTGTTCAAGAAACTTCACATCAATATACCTTTCGCTGAGGCTCTAGAGCAAATGCCTAGTTATGTGAAGTTTATGAAGAGTATTCTTTCAAGGAAGGTGAAACTGGACGACCTTGAGACCGTTGCTCTAACGGAAGAATGCAGCGTTGTGCTGCAGCAAAAGTTACCTCCAAAGCTTAAAGATCCGGGTAGCTTCACCATTCCTTGCACCATTGGCAAGTTTTTATTTGACAAGTGCCTTTGTGATTTGGGAGCAAGCATCAATCTGATGCCATTGTCGATCTTTAAAAAGTTGGATTTGCCTGATCCAAACCCCACCTACATGTCTCTACAATTGGATGATCGTTCTATTACTTACCCAAGGGGCATAGTAGAGGATGTGCTAGTCAAGGTGGATAAGCTCTTCTTTCCTGCAGACTTTGTTATTCTGGAATTCGAGGAAGATAAGAAGATTCCCATAATCTTGGGAAGACCTTTCTTGGCTACTGGCCGTACCTTGATAGATGTGCAGAAAGGTGAACTTACTATGCGGGTGCAGGATCAGGATGTGACCTTCAATGTATTCAAAGCAATGAAATTCCTACAGAAGATGAGGAGTGCTTAAAAGTGGATGTGATTGATTCTGCGGTTACTTCAGAACTCGATCATATGCTAATGTCTGATGCATTAAAAAATGCCTTAGTGGGGGATTTTGACAGTGATGATGAAGATGGCAACGAGCAATTACAATATCTGAATGCTTCTCCCTGGAGGTGAAAACTGGACATGCCGTTTGAATCTCTTGGTACTTCTGACCTCAAGAATGCTGAAGGAAAGCTCAAACCATCAATTGAGGAAGCACCTACCTTGGAGCTCAAGCTATTACCTGAACACTTGAGGTATGCTTTTTTAGGTGATGCTTCTACTTTACCTGTTATTATTGCATCTGACCTTTCAGGTAGTGAGGAAGACAAGCTCTTAAGGATTTTGAGAGAATTCAAATCAGCTATTGGATGGACCATAGCAGACATCAAAGGGATCAACCCTTCATATTGTATACATAAGATTCTGCTAGAGGAGGGTAGTAAGCCAACTGTTGAGCAACAACGCAGACTGAATCCTATCATGAAGGAGGTGGTGAAGAAAGAAATTCTGAAATGGCTGGATGCAGGCATCATTTATCCTATTTCTGACAGTTCCTGGGTAAGCCCCGTACAATGTGTGCCTAAGAAAGGAGGTATCACTGTGGTAGCAAATGAGAAGAATGAGCTCATCCCCACTCGAACAGTTACAGGATGGAGAGTATGCATGGATTATCGATAGTTGAACAACGCCACGAGGAAGGATCACTTCCCTGTTCCATTTATTGATCAGGTGCTTGACAGGTTGGCTGGTCATGAGTATTATTGTCTTCTGGATGGCTACTCAGGGTATAATCAGATTTGTATTGCACCAGAGGATCAGGAAAATACTACCTTCACTTGTCCATTTGGCACGTTTGCTTTTCGTAGAGTTTAGTTTGGGTTATATGGCGCACCGGCCACTTTTCAGAGATGTATGATGGCTATATTCTCTGAAATGATTGGGAATAATGTTGAGGTGTTCATGGACGACTTCTCCATCTTTGGACATTCGTATGATGAATGTTTGAATAATCTGCGTGCCGTGCTCAAAAGGTGTGTGGAAACTAATTTGGTGCTCAATTGGGAGAAATGTCATTTTATGGTGCGTGAAGGCATTATTCTTGGGCATAAGGTCTCTAGCAAGGGTCTTGAGGTGGATAAAGCCAAGGTGGGAGTCATTGAAAATCTTCCACCACCAATTTCTGTGAAAGGAATCCGTAGTTTTCTGGGTCATGCGGGTTTTTATCGACGGTTCATCAAGGACTTTTCGAAGATATCTAAGTCGTTGTGCAACTTACTTGAGAAAGATGTGCCTTTCAAATTTGATGATGAATGTTTGACATCATTCGAGACTCTCAAGAAGAGTTTAATCACTGCACCAGTTATTACAGCACCGGATTGGACAGAGCCTTTTGAGATGATGTGTGATGCAAATGATTATGCGGTAGGTGCAGTTCTTGGGCAGCGCAAGAATAATCTCTTTCATGTGGTCTACTATGCTAGTAAGACCTTAAATGGGGCCCAAATGAACTACACCACTACAGAGAAGGAGCTCTTGGCTATAGTCTTTGGTTTCGAGAAATTTCGATCTTATCTGCTTGGGACAAAAGTGACAGTATTCACTGATCATGCGGCTATTCGCTATTTGGTTTCCAAAAAGGATTCGAAGCCGAGACTCATTCGTTGGGTGCTCTTACTTCAGGAATTTGAGTTAGAGATCAAGGATCGAAAAGGTACTGAGAATCAAGTAGCTGACCATCTCTGTAGATTGGAGAATCCCGAATCTACTTCACAGGATAAGACATTGATCAACGAATCTTTTCCGGATGAGCAGTTGTTCGCCGTTCAGGAGGAAGAGCCATGGTTTGCAGATATTATAAACTATCTTGTCAGCAATATAATGCCTCCTAATTTGACCTCAGCTCAAAAGAAGAAGTTTCTGCATGAGGTGAAGTGGTATATATGGGATGAACCATATTTGTTTAGACAGGGAGCTGACCAGATCATCAGGAGATGTATCCCGTTATGTGAGACGGAGGGGATATTACGAGACTGCCACTCCACAGTTTATGGTGGCCATTATGGTGGTGAGAAGACGGCAGCTCGTACTCTGCAAGCAGGTTTTTTCTGGCCTACTTTGTTTAAGGATGCTCATCAGTTTATTTTAAGATGTGATCGTTGCCAAAGAGTGGGAAATTTGACGAGAAAGGATGAGATGCCGTTAAATGTGATGCTTGAAGTCGAGGTCTTTGATGTTTGGGGAATCGATTTCATGGGGCCTTTTGTCTCGTCCTGCAATAATCAGTACATCTTGCTGGTAGTTGATTATGTCTCAAAATGGGTAGAAGTCAAAGCTCTACCAATAAATGATGCAAAGGCAGTGTTGAATTTTCTTCATAAGCAGATTTTCACAAGGTTTGGAACGCCTCGGGTAATCATAAGTGATGAAGGGTCGCATTTCTGCAACCGTAAGTTCACTTCTATGATGCAGCATTATAATGTGAATCATCGAGTTGCTACTGCCTATCATCCGCAAACAAATGGTCAAGCGGAAGTATCTAACAGAGAGATCAAGCGCATTCTAGAGAAGGTTGTTTGTCCGTCAAGGAAAGATTGGTCTTTAAAGCTTGATGAAGTTGTTTGGGCTTACAGAACAGCATACAAAACTCCACTTGGTATGTCCCCGTTTCAACTGGTGTATGGTAAGGGATGTCATTTACCTGCGAAGCTTGAGCATAAGGCCTATTGGGCGTTGAAAAAGTTGAACCTGGATTTAGATGCAGCTGGTAAGAAGAGAATGCTTTAGCTTAATGAACTTGATGAATTTCGACCCCAAGCGTACGAGAATAACAAAATATACAAGGAAAAGGTGAAGAGGTGGCACGATAGGAAGCTACATCCTAAGTTATTCGTGCCAGGGCAACAAGTTCTCTTATTCAACTCTCGTCTCCGACTTTTTCCTGGGAAGTTGAAATCAAGGTGGTCTGGACCTTTTATTGTCAAAACTGTGTTTCAGCATGGAGCGGTGGAGATTTTTGAGAATGATCCGGACCAAGCATTCAAAGTTAATGGTCAACGTTTGAAGCACTACTATGGGGACACGGCAAACCGAGAAGTGGTTAGTGCCGTTTTATTGTCACCTTGAGGAAGGTACACAACGTCAAGCTAATGACGAAAAAGAAGCGCTGCGTGGGAGACAACCCATGATTTGTTGTTACAGGAACCCTTAGAAGTTAATAACCTATCCAAAACCACAAAAAATATCAGAAAAACCGGGCTCAAATTTTTTTTTTCCAGAGACCCCCTGAGCGACCACTCAGGGGTCGACTGTGAGAATTTTTTTAAGTTCATAAAAAATTCAAAAAAATCAGAAAATCAGAAAAATAAATTACAGCCCCATTACCCACGATTTCTTTTCCCATTATCCCATGATTTTATCCCTCAAACCCACTCCTAATCTATTTTAACCTAATCCATACCCTATATATATACACTTATCCCATACATCTCCCACACACTTTCTGCACTCAAACTCTCTCCCAAACACAAAAATACTATTCTCAAGCACTTTTATTCAGATTCAATGGCACCCAAGAGAGCAAGGACTATTGATAGCAGCAGCACATTCCCTACTGCTGATTCATCGAGGGGTACTGCTGCGAGGCCTCAGTTGAATGACAGAGCTGCGGAGGAGGAGTACACTAGGATTTTGGGAAGCCGATTCTGAAGGAGAGGGGGTTTTTACCATCGAGGGATGGATGGTGAGTTGCTACCGATGATTGCTGAGAAGGGGTGGATAGCTTTCTGTGAGTCACCTGAAGCAATACCGATGAGCGTGGTTCGCGAGTTCTATGCGAACGCGAAGGCCGAGAAGAATGGGTTTTCTATGGTCCGAGGGCTGGCGGTTGATTATCACCCAGCGGCGATTCGCCGTGTGATTGGGCAACGAGAGAGGAAGCCCGAGGAGGAGAACTGGAATGAGAAAACTGCTGAGGATTTCGACTTGGATTTGATTTGTGCTACTCTCTATAGGCCGGGCACAGTTTGGACCTTCAAGACAAGGAACGAATGAGTATCGTCACTTTTCGACGATCGCTATGAACAGGTATGCCCGTGCATGGAATGCAGTTTATTTGTGCTAATATTCTGCCTTCTTCGCATGCACATGAGGTCACAGTTGAGAGAGCACAGTTGTTGTGGGGAATTTTGAATGAGGAGTACTATGTGGACCTTGGTGAGTTTATCTACCAAGGAATTCTGAAGTTTTTGAGGGGAGCTAAGCACATGAACATCCCTTATGCATCCACGGTCACGAAGCTTTGCCGAGCAGTGAGAGTGAACTGGCTGTCTCATGAGCAGTTGCAGTTGCCGGCCACTCCGATTGATTCTGGGACTCTGAATGGGATGCAGGAGTGGACCGGTGGTGAGCCCGAGGAGCATGGGCTGGGTTATCATCTTCCAGGAGGGTGTCCAGCACGAGGTGCTACTATGGCTAGGCCCAGGCGTGATGAGGCTGGTTCTTCGAGAGCTCAGGAGGGTGCTGGGATGGTTGATGCCCAGTATAGGAGGCTGTCACGGCGGATGGATGCCATGTACGAGACGCAGAGCAGGTTTGCTCAGGAGCTCACCTTTGTGTTAGGAACTGCTTTTCGGGGCGTTGGAGCTGACATCCAATGACCAGCTTTTTGGTGAGGACTCTGCATGCCCGCCGCCTGATACTCCACCCACTGAGGGTGATTATGATGATGACTCCGAGTAGGTATACACTTTGTTCCTTTCTACTACCTTCACTGAGGACAGTGAAGATTTTAAGTTTGGGGGTGGTAGTTAAGGAATATTTTGTGTGTGTGTCATATAGCTGCATACTCATGATAGTTAGTTCATATAGTTGCATAATTTTTGCCATATAGTTTTTATTTATTTATAGCTTTATTTTTTTATCATGTCATGTAGCTCATGTATAGGCCATGATCCCTTTTGCGATGATTTACCGACTGATTTTTCTGATGTTGATGCGAGTGTAGTGATGACATTAAAGTGATGTTGAGTCATGTAGGTTGATATGCATGCTAGAAGCATTTGTATTTTCACTAAGTCTTAGAGAATGCGTAAGGACTAGATTGTTATTATGATCTGATTGTTTTCGAGGTTAATCTATTTATTATGCTTAGAATTTGATAATAGGTTCTTAGTGATAAAGGCATGAAAAAGAAAAAATGGAGTAAAAAATGGAATTTGTTGCTAATTGGGGCTAGGCGTCAAATGGCTAGTAGCCGGCTCGTAGGTTTCTGCGAGTAGTCTAGGGTTGAGCAAGATGGAGCAAAACACACTTGCTCAGAAATTTTGAAGAAAAAAAGAAGAAAAAAAATTGAAAAAAAAGAGAAAAAAAAAGTATGTGTTTATGCATAATTGATCACAAGTGGGCTCTTTGGTATTCGAGTTATTAAGTTCTTAGGGGACTTTGTGCCTAGTGACCTAAGGCTTTTAGAGTCTGGGATCCGCTAACCTAACGCTCGCTACATGGATACCATTGTATAAGTCTTTTATGGACCTCACTCATTGCACGGTCAAATAAGCATTATTGTTGTGAAAAAAGCATGATTCCGTAATAAGCTCCATGATTCTTGTAGTGTTATAAGTCACTTTGTGCCTATAATTTTTATTCTTTGTATAATCATGTGATTGCCTTGATGATAGTTGAGTCATAATAATTGGTCTAGTTCCGAAGCATATCTGTTAAGCATCTGCACACACCACATTTTTGGCTGTATGTTCGTTTGCATGATTGGATTGATCTTTAGATGCCTAATTATATTTGTTGAGATGTTGTAAGTTGGTTGGATTGGTCGTAGTAAGGGGGATCGCTGTATTTCATATAGATTGCATTCATACATGTTTTTATTTGTTTTTGAGTCTGGGACGCTTGAGGACAAGCATCGATTTAAGTTTGGGGGTGTGATAAGTGGAATTTTATACCACTTAGAATGTCTTAAAATAGCTTAAATTGGTGTCTTGAAATCAAGTATTTTGTGTATTTGATGCGTTTTTCTAGTGCTTGTGCATTTCAGGGTTTTAGTTGTATTTCAGAGGAGTAATAATCAAGAATAAGCCTTGGCATGTGTTCAGCATTGCTGAGAGGAAAGAAAGGGGCAGATTACAGTGAAGAAACGGAGCAAACTCAGGAATTTTCCAGTAGAGTCCTGAGCGCCCGCTCAGCTATGCTGAGCGGCCGCGCAGGGTCGGGAAAAATAATAATTTGTTTTAGACTTCTACTTCTGTTTGGCTTCCAACTTCTATGTAATCTGAGCTTTATGGGATTATTATATAAGTAGATTTAGAGACGTTTTCACAAGGTTGGATCGTGGTATTAAGCAAGGAGAGAATGAGACAAGGAAGAGGATCGTTTTAGCACACCGCAACGAAGATGAAGCATATTTTCTTGTGATTCTTTATTTCGTTGTAACGTTGGATGCTAATTTTCTTTGCTTTGAACCTATTTACTCTTGTGACGTACTCTGGTTTAATATAATTAGTTTAGTTATTATTCTCTTGTGTTTGTTTTATCATGTTTTCATATGAACCCATGATGACGATAAGTGCTATCATGGGCTAATCGTGATCATGGGGTCGTAACGGATTTACTATGGAATTCTTTAGTTAGTTGTTTAATACCTTAGTGTGTGATGATTGTATGATATCTAGTATTGATTGTGCGTATTCGTCTTATGTGCGTCGGGAACATATAAGATAGGGTGTTAATCTCTTGTGAAGCGACGGTGGATCTCGAGATTTAGAACTTGCCATGCTAGCATAGGTTCATGTATGATGTGCATGATTAGTGGGTAACTCTAACCATTTTATTCGCCCTGTGTAATCAAAAGGAATAACTTGTGCTTAAATCATTATGTTATCAATTTCTGTAGACATATAGGAACTCAACATAATTGATGCCTATTCAACTTCTATCTTAATTGTGGATGCTTGGTAGAATGGTATTAGTACAATGAAAGTTGGCTTTTATCAGTTTCATGTTATTCGATTAATATCATCACTGTTGCATGCTAAGGGTAATAACAATAACTATTGAAGGAAGTAGTAATGAAGTTGTGATCTCATGAGTATTTTAATATTGTTAATTCGAAGTGTTAATTAAGTAGTTAATTAAGTAGTTAATTGTAGTTAAAATTTAGTCAAAAATTCTAAGTGTTAGTGTCTTAACATTGAGAAGTAATCATACATTGGTGAGTGAGTTTAATTGGACAATAATTAGTCTGAGTCTCTGTGGGAATGAACTAGAAAGTATTCTATATTACTTGCGAACGCATATACTTGCGTGTATTATTACCTCGTGTTTCCGCTCTAACACATCAATTGCGCAGCCAAGGTTTATTTTTCTTCCTATATTTTCCCCCCAAAATCCGGGAAATTATAAAAGATTTCGTGAAAGTTAAGTTTATTTAATCCCTTACGGGGTATCGTTTCCTGCGTAAGGTGTGGATCGACCTACACATTTACAACAATTTGCCTTGTTCGTGGCTTCAGGGTATTTTTTGGAACTTTCCTATTATTTTTCTTACCTTATTCCCATTTTTTAGGAGTTTTCCTGGTATTCTCCAGGAATTTTCCCTTATTTTCTGGAATTTTTCCTTATTTTTCTGGAATTTTCACCAGAATTCTGCCTTAAATCGACCAGGAATCCTGGTCGATTTTCGACCAGGATTCTGGTCGATTTTCTGCCAATTTTACCCTCTTGGTCGATGAAAATTTTGACCAGGATTTTGCCTTAGTTGACCAGGATTCCTGATCGATTTCGATCAGGATTCTCTTCGAATTCAGCCTAATTTTTCCCTCCTGGTCGATGAGAATTTCGACCAGGATTCTGCCTTAATCGACCAAGATTCCTGATCGAACTATTGGCTTTGTTACCATCCATGTCGAATGAAAATTCGACCAGAATTCTGATCGAACTATAGGCTTTTTCCCATCCATGTCGAATGAAAAATTCGACCAGGATTCTGCCTTTTATCGACCAGGATTATGATCGTACTATAGGTTTTTTTACCATCCATGTCGAATGAAAATTCGACCAGGATTCTGATTGAACTATAGCTTTTTTTACCATCCATGTCGAATGAAAATTCGACTAGGATTTTGCCTTTTATCGACGAGGATTCTGA
Source organism: Apium graveolens (assembly GCF_009905375.1). NCBI lineage: Eukaryota > Viridiplantae > Streptophyta > Magnoliopsida > Apiales > Apiaceae > Apium > Apium graveolens. Next base: position 156,374,559 of record NC_133649.1, on the reverse strand, counting down.
TCGAACTATAGGCTTTTTTACCATCCATATCGAATTAAAATTCGAGCAAGATTCTGCCTTTTATCGACCAAGATTCTGATCGAACCATAGGCTTTTCGGCTTTTCTTGAACCATTGATAAGTGGATTTTATATCTACTTGAAACGCTTAATTACAAACTTAAGTTGGTATTTTGGATTCAAGTTATTGGTATTTTTGATGTGTTTTGTGTTTTGCATTACAGGCATTAGTTGGATGAATAATTGAGCTTTTCAAAGAAATATGCTAAGAAGAGATCAGAATTGGAAGCCTAGGCCATATTCATGTTGTAGAGCATTTAGATAGCTTCGCGTGGACTGTTGAATCATCGAATTCGGATGAGCGGAACTCAAACTGTAGCCAAAACAAGAAAAAGCGCCAAAGTACCGAAGTGTGGCGCGCCCGCGCGGAAGGCAGGGCGGCCGTGCCAGATGTTAGAAGTTGTGCGCGCCCGCACGGAGGTTGGGGCGGCCGCGCCATAAACCTGAGGTTGAATCCTGATTTGACTTGAATTCGAAGAATTTGAAAGCCCAGGTCATCCAGAAGCCTATATAAACAAAAAATAAGACATTTTTAAGAACAAGGACCGCAGGGAGAGCAATACGAAGACCTAGAGATCACAAGACAACTACGGAGAAGAAGAATTTTGTATTCTTCATTATAGTTGTACTTCAGCTGCTTGTTTTCGATTTGTCTTTGAACCCTATTACTCTTATATTGTTTATTATCATGTTTCCATTGGAACCCATGGTGACGATGTGTTCGATCATGAACTAATCATTGTCATGGGGTTCTAACGGATTTATTTATGAATTTCAATAGTTAATTGTTTTATAATCATTTGTGTGTGGTAATTTATGATTTCCTAGTTTGGTTGTGCTTATTCGACTTTGATGCGTAGCCATCTAAGATTGTTTGTTAATCTCTATTGAAGCGACAGTGAATATAGAGGTTTAGAAATTTCTATGCTAGCATAGGTTTATGTATGAATTGACATGCATAATTCAGTGGGTAATTTCAACCATCTTATTCACCCTATGTAATCACGATAGATAACTTGTTCTTAACCCATTATGTTTTCAATCTTTATAGACATATAGGGACTAAGCATAATTGGTGTATATTCAACTTCTAACTTAATTGTGGATGTTTGATAGTAGGGTATACGTATAACGAAAGTTAGCGTATACTAATTTCGTGTTATCTGATTAGTTGTCATAACCATCACATGCTAAGGTTAAAGGCATAGACTTTGAATGAAGTATTTAATGAAGTTAGAATCCCATGTTTATTCTCATATAAGTAATTCAATCTTAATTCTCTTAGTTAATGTTATTTAGTATAATTTATTAGTCAAATCAAAACTCAAATTGTTACTTGTCCTAGCATTGAACGATAATCATACGTTGTTAGCATAGGTGCATAATCTAAAATTAACCTAAACCGATTCTCTGTGGGAACGAACTTGACTTATATCTTATACTACTTGTGATCACGTGGGCATACGTGTATTTTCGCGTGTGTTTTAGTACGAACAACCTTCTAGACTACTCCAGACTCTTCATTTTCCTGGACCTTCCCTCTATTGGGCCTTTCTTTTATGGGCTTTCGTCGTTTGATCTCCCATTTCCTTCCCTATATAAGAGTAGAGTGAAGTTGAGTTTCTCATTTCACTCATAACTCAAAAACTCTCTCATTTCTCTCTAGTTTCTCTCTTAGGAAGGCGATTTCCGGTGTTCTTTGCCACCGTCACTCCACCACCCTAAACCGTTTTCTGATTTTCAAGCCTTCTTCCCAAGAATATCAATGGCGGATCGAGACCTTTCCAGACTTGCGAAGATGAATTCTTCCAAATGAGGTACCCTCATTCAGATTCGTTCTTCATACAAATCTTTAATTGACATGATTAACACTAGGGGGGATGAATATCCTTCCCTTGCTGAGTTAGATTCTTATAATCACGATAACACATTCCACGAAGTAGATGGTAGGATAGAGAGTTATAATTCCTTGTATAAACTTCCTCCTTACCTTAGGATTACTCCGGCCACCCTTGGGGATAGGACTTGCAATTGGAAAGGAGATACTCTTTTCATTTACCGGGGTTCCATAGCTTCCCGCCTTAGGTTCCTTTTTCACGAATTTATCCCTCGCCTCCTTGTTCAAATTAATCCCTGTCAACTCCCTCCAAATGCATAGAGGAATATTATCTGTTTTATGGTTCTGTGCATTAGGAATAATTTTTCCCTTTCAGTCTCCCTTATTATGAAAAGTTTTCAATTTTATAATAGCCCTTCAACTCAACCGGGATGGGTTTTTATCCGCCAAAGGCCCAAATCTCCCCATATTTTTGATAGCAACTCCATTGTTGAGAATAACCTAAAGTGGAGAGATGAGTTTTTAAGGCTAACCTGGGTCGGAGGTGATTGGGCCAGCCTATTTCGTAGGCCCTTTTGCAAAGGTAAGTTGATGGTAGTCTGGCTAGCATTAGGCTAACTGCTGAGGAGGAGGCCGCTTATCAAGCCCTTATTACGGATAACGGCCAAACAGACACCTGGACTCTCCTAGAGGAGTTTTCTCTCAAGAAAGTTGGCCTTTATCAATAATCTAGCTTTTGTTTGTCTAAGGATTTAATTACTGGATAACGATTATAATGCCCCTATGAATATACAAGAATTAAATCGGGCATTATAACATTACTACGGTGAGAAGTTAAACGGATATAGAAAAAGCTTGAGCTTCTCTGAAAATCTTTGCCTGCTAATTTTATCTCCTCTTGTCGGAGAAGAAGATAAAACTCAGAACAATACAACACATCCATTCTGTTTCAAAGTATATACTTTATATCTGTTGAAATATGTGGCCAATTGTTTACTACATAATTCAATTGATAACTCAATAAAATTGTGGCTGAGGTTTCTGTGGCGACCAAGGTAATATAAGCTCTATGACGACCAAGAGTGAATTTTGCCTTAGAAAAAATTCAACTCAATTTATCTGTGGTGACTAGAGTGTATAGAGGGTAAATTTCCCTTAGAAAAATTCAACCCATTTCTCTATGGCGACCAAGGTGAACCTAGGGTGAATTTGCCTTAGAAAAAGTTCAACCCATTTCTCTATGGCGACCAAGCTGAATCTAGGGTGAATTTGCCTTGGAAAAAATTCAATCCATTTCTCTATGGTGACCAAGCTGAAGCTAGGGTTAATTTTCCTTAGAAAAAAAATTCAACCTATTTCTCTATGGCGATCAAGGTGAACCTATGATGAATTTGCCTTAGAAAAAGATCAACCCATTTCTCTATGGAGACCAAGGCGAACCTAGGGTGAATTTGCCTTAGAAAAATTCAACCCATTTCTCTATGGCGACCAAGGTGAACCTAGGGTGAATTTGCCTTAGAAAAAATTCAACCCATTTCTCTATGGTGACCAGAGGGATGAAAACTGTACTTGTGAAATTATTCTTGCTCTCATTTATTCCCTGAGTATCACACTAAGTCAAGCTCAGTTCCTGTACTGAAATATTGAACCGTACTTCCAGGATATTGCTTCTGAAGACCAATATACTGATCAAGATGACTCCTACTACATGATAGTGATCACCTTGACTTAGTTTCTATAGAGCCTTGTATTCCCTGAGCTGTCCTATCTTTAAGTCTTCTCTCCTGAGTCTTCTTTGAATCATAAAACCTGTATTCCATAATACGAATCCTCACCTAACAATCCTTCTAATGATAATAATCAGATTCCTTTCGTGAAACGCTGGCGCCTAGTGCAACTAGTCTGGTTCATAGACAACTAGCTCTGATTCAGGTCTTCGTATTATAGACTTGATTACATTGTTAAGCTTGCAACAACTTTATCGCTTCGAACACTAACTGTCAACAAATAACTGTACTTTCACTGGAATCCTTTCTGGTACTTTAGACTGTTAGATATATTTGATAATGTCATGTCTAATATGATTTATGTTTAGTTTTTAGATCTTACTTAAACAGGATAAATCAGTACTTAACTGAAATCAGCACTTATACTGAAGTCAGAGCTTAAGTCATCAGTACTTAAGGTTCAGGAGATATTTATCAGAAGATAATATCAGGACTTAAAGGAAATATTCAGATAAGGAAGGCAGCTGATTTACAGGAAGAGAAGATCTAGACAAACGTAAGAAGAGATATGCATGAAGAAGGAATTCCGTGAAGAATGGAATACTTGGAAGAAAAGATATCTGATTGATATATTTTAGGAAGCAGAATTATATTCCATATCAATTAGCGATTATCTTGTAACTAGTGTAGTATATAAACACAGACATAGGGTTTACACTACAAGTGTTATTATTATCGAGAAGATTATTCATTGTAACCCTAGCAGCTCTCGTGATATTTGTTCATCACTGAGAGAGGACAGTTCCATACTGTAACAGAGTTTCTTGTTTTGAATAAAGTTTGTTTTCTGTTACTTGAGTTATTAGAGTTTGATTTGATTGTGCTATACACTGTATTCACCCCCTCTACAGTGTGTGTGTGACCTAACAAGTGGTATCAGAGACTATCTGTTAACACACAAACAATTTAAGATCCAAAAACAATCATGTCTGAAGTAGAAACTCCAACTAAGCCCACCAAAACTGAAGAACCTCCAAAGACACAAATCCATAGCCGATATGAGGCTATTAGAGTTCCCATATTGAGACCATCTGAATATCCCATATAGAAGGTGAGGATGACCATGTTTCTGGAAGCTACAGATCCAGAATATCTAGATAGAATTAAGGAAGGGCCTCACAAACCAACCAAGCTTGCTGTTGGAGTTGCAGGTGAAGCAGCAAAGTCAGTACCAAAGGAGAAGAGTGACTACAATGCTAAAGATATCGCATCAATTGCTAAGAATGCTAAGGTACGACACTTACTGCATAGTGCCATTGATAATGTAATGTCAAACAGGGTAATAAACTGCAAGACTGCAAATGAGATATGGGATGCCTTGGAAACAAGATGTCAGGGAACTGATATGATTAAGAAGAACAGGAAGACAATACTCACTCAAGAGTATGAACACTTTGACTCAAAGACTAATGAGTCATTGACTGATTAATATGATAGATTTGTCAAACTCTTGAATGATTTGTCACTGGTTGATAAGGAGTATGATCTTGAAGATTTAAACCTTAAATTCCTGTTGGCTCTTCCTGAAAGCTGGGATTTGAAGGCAACAACAATAAGAGACAACTATAATCTTGATGAAACGACTCTTGATGAAATTTATGGGATGGTCAAGACTCATGAACTTGAGATGGAACAAAGAAGCAAGAGGAAAGGAGGAAAGTCAAGGACAGTTGCTCTTAAGGCTGAAGAAGAATCCCCCAAGGCAGCTACCTCAAGGAAAGGCAAGGGTAAAGCTCTCTTCACAAAGTCTGATACTGAGTCATCAAATTCTGATAGTGATGATGACTTAGAATCTGAAAGCTTGCCTGAGACGGATGCTGATGAAGAGATGATGAAGCTGTGTGCTCTTATGGTGAAAGGAATCACAAAGATTGCATACATGAAGTTCAGGAAGGGAAAGAAGTTTCCAGGAAAGGTGCAAGTTCTAATAAGAAGAATTTCAGAAAATCTGAGGGCAAAGGAGGAAAGTCTAACAGAGGAGATTATACAAATGTCAAATGCTACAACTGTGGTGAGAAAGGCCACATATCTCCTGATTGCAAGAAAGTGAAGAGTGACAAAGGCAAGGCTCTTGTCACAAAGAACAAAAGCTGGACAGAGATCTCAGATTTTGAAAGTGAGGAGAATTATGCCTTGATGGCAAATGCTGATATGGCAAGTGCTGAAAGCAGTTCTGAAGCTGCTGAGTTAAAGGTACCTCAAACTACTTATGCCTTTCATACTGATGATATTAATGAGTTGAGAAGATATCTTAAAACCATGTTCATTAGCTATAGAGATCAAACTTTAACATGTGAAAGATTAACTTCTGAAAATCTTGCTTGCAAAAAGAGGAATGATTATTTAGAAAAAGAGTTAGTCATGTTCCATCAAACTCAAAAAGATAGAGATGGTGCTTTCTATGTTAGGGATGAATTACTTAAAATGAATGAATCTCTAAAAGCTGAGTTAGAAAAGGAAAGAGAGATTATCAGGACTTGGACTAACTCTGGAAGAACAACTCAGAATTTGTTAAGTAGTGAAAACTGGAAAGAGGGCTTAGGTTATGGAGAGGATAAGAATGATAAAGGAACTGTAGATATTAAGCCTATAGTTGTTAAACAAAAGCCAAAGTTAAAACATGTTAAGTTTGTAGTTGTAAAGTCTGATACTGAGAAATCAGAAGTTAAAAAGGAATTAACTTCTGACAAACTAAAATAGGAAAAGACAACTGAAGTAAACGTAGGCTTAATGACAAAGAAGCAGCTTAAGCATAAGCTGAAAGATGTTAAGAATGCAAACAAGGTAAAATCACCTAGGAAAATAGGAATGGAAAGGAAGGTGTGAATAAAAGCAATGATTATTAGCCTATTCCTGATGCTCCTAGAAAAACGTGTCATAACCGTGGAAGTTCTAACCATCTGGCTTCTTTTTGCAGGAAGAATAAGAACATAAACTCCTTACCATCAAAGTCAGGAGTTAAGAGTCAGTCTGTTAGATATAAGCCACAAAATCCTTGTTTTCATTTTGGTAGTTTATGGCATTCCATTTATACTTGTAAGGAGTATCATAGTTTGTATTATGATTATTATCAAATAAAACCTTCTTTAAAGAAAGTTATCATTGTTCCATCTAGTGTAAGTTCTGATTCAAAGTCTGATAGTGTAAATTCTGATAAGAAAAATGTTAACATAAACTATGATGCTAAATCCGCTGCAAATGTTAACAAACTTAATAAGGCCAAAGGATCCAAGCAAGTCTGGGTCTTTAAAAGTAATCATTAGTGGTCTTTGTGATTGCAGGGCAACAGGAAAAACATCCTAGTTCTGGACTAGTGGATGTTCAGGACATATGACTGGAAATAAAGCCCTGCTATCAGACTTTGTGGAGAAGGCTGGCCCAAGTGTTTTTTATGGAGATGGCAACATTATAAAACATTGGGATATGGCAATATCAATCTTGGGAATGTCATCATTATAGAATGCTAACGAGCAAAAATGTAACCAGTATAGTATTATGTACGGAAGATAGTAATGACTACGAACTGGAAAAGAATGGGTATGGAGAAGCAAAAGCTATAATGCTAGAAGCTATGATGAGAGTCTGTGCAATAGACTTGAGAGAAATTGGAACGATCACTTAACACGGATTGAGTTTTCTTACGATAATAGATCATATGTCAGTATTGAGATATCGCCTTATGAGATCCTTGAGGGAAGACAATGTCGATCTCCCTTATGTTAGGATGAAGTTGTAGAGCGCAAGATGTTCGGACCCGCAGTAGTCCAAAGGACCAAGGATATAATAGATCTAATCAAAGGACGGCTGGTAATAGCCCAAGATGGATATATGAAGTATATTGATTTAACACGAAATGAAAAAGAGTAGGAAGTAGGGGACCTAGTGTTGTTATAGGTATTCCCTTGGAAAGGAGGGATGTGGTCCGAAAATAAAGGAAAGCTAGGCCCACAAATTGTTGGACCCTTGGACATATTAAGTCATATTGGGAAGTTAACATATGAGTGCATAGGCATGCAACCAAACGTAACCTATATGGAGCAACCGGGAAAGGTTATAGATTGAAAAGGAACAAGTGCTTAGGAGAACCACAATGTGGGAAAATTGACTTGAGAGTTAGAAAATGCAATGCTAAGAAAGTATCCCTATTCATTTTTATCTGATTCTGGGACGGAATCCTTTTAAGGAGGGGAGACTGTAATAACCCCAATTTTTGGAATTTTTGAAACACGGATGAATAGTAACTTTTGCTGATGATGCTGATTAAGGAAAATTATCAGACCACGCTATATAGGAGTACTGTTATGAAATTCTAAGATCGTATTAGTATTCCATAAAGTAAATAAGTGTATGTAAAGATCGTCAAAATCCAAATTCGAACATTTTGATTTTTCCCGAAAATCCACCAGATACCGAAAGAATTGAGTATAAGGTAACATGATTAAAAGGATTTAATTCAAGGATTATAAGAGAGGATCATAAAAGGAATATAAAATATTGAGAAAGGTTTAGGGGAACCCAGGTAATAAAATCCCGGGTATGATCCCTCAAACAATAAACGAGAACGAAAGTTAAGCGAACCGTATAACAGATCAGTGGTCATTAGCCAAGTAATTAGGGGTTAATCAAAGAGGTTAATGGACGATGATGTCATCACACCAACAAGAGGAAGACAAGTGTAACAAGATGACATAAGCAGATGACATAAGCATGACAAAAAAGGGAAGGAAGTGTTGGTTGATTATAAACCACACAAAATTTACCATGGTTAAAAGGTTAATTAATCAAAACAAAAATAAAACAACAAATCCAAGGCAAAACAAATCACAAATTAGAAGTTGACTTTTGCTTTCCAAGAACAAAAGCTCTCGGCCAAAACCAGAGCAGCAACTTCAAACTACCATATCTCCTTCAATACTCACTAAAATATTATGTTCTATAGCTCTTTGGAAAGGTATTGAGATGGCCTACAACTCTTGTTCACAAGTCTCTTCCAAATAAGCATGGTAAGACCCTCGTTTTGACAGTTCTTTCAATCTGAGTTTTAGAAACTTCAATACCTAACTTTGTGTTCTTGATTTCTTTGGAAAGATCAAGCTTGCAGGAGGTTAGATTAAGGCTCCCTAAGGCTTCCTAGAAACTTAACACCTACCAAGGAAGGTATCAACTTCAAACCCTAGCTTTTATTTTATGATTCCATTAAGTTTTATTGAAGCATTGCTAGTATTAAGGTTTGATCTTTGATTATAAGTAGTTTTGGTGGATTTGTATTGGTTTTGAATATTGGGTCTTTGATTGGTTGGATAAATTGGTAAAATTTGGAGTTGGGGACTGAGTTTGTAGTATGATGGTTGAATATTGTTGTATTGGTGGTTGTGAGTGAATTGATGATAATTTAGAGTGTTAATTAAATAGGAAATCGCGTAAACATAAACGTCATAATCCCCGATTTTCCTTAACTGTTCTGTTCTTAACATCAGGACCCGTGAACTCACTGTTAGGTTTTGACCATTGTCATGATTAGATATTTCATGTTACGAGCTTCGTTTTGATATGTGGTTCTCTTGAATCCGATGTACGGTTTAGGAGAAACGACCGTTTTAAGTAACGGCATTTCGCGACCGAACCATTACCCCTCGCCTTAATTTGAAACCTTGGTTAAGGTCCTTAAATGACTAATTGGAGTATGAAACAATTATGTAAAGTGGATTAGGTAGTTGGTAGGGTACTCGCGAAAGAATTGCCTTAAAATTCTTTATGGTTAATCTATTAAAAATGGTGAATCCAAGGGTACTCGAACGACTTATGTGATTCGTTAAGCGTAGAAGTGACCATAAGCGAACGTTAAGGTTCAATTGGTTAAATTAGAGTTTCTTAAGCGATCGGGGTTTAATTCCGACTTATGTTGTTGTTCATAGGTTATCGGACCCACTCTAAGCTTAAGTCTATTCGGGAACACTCAGGCAAGTTTTCTACCCGTTATACTGTTGTTGTGATGTAAATATATGTATATGCATTATGTTGTGATAAGTCCATGATTGTTATTAGCAAATTTTACGATATATTGGAGCATGCTGATATGGTATATATGCATGTCTGTTTCGTAATCTTGATATCTAATTGTTGATTCAAATGCTTATAAGTTGCATAATACCTATGCTAGAGATAAGCAATAGTTGTGTATACCCTTAGTATAGGGGACCCAAAGGTGAACATTTTTCTAAACTGGGAGTCGATGTTCCTGAGTATAATATATCTATATATATATATATATAGATATAGTTTTCAAAACTATTAATCGAATAAGGTTTATTCGATAACTTTATTTTATTCAATGAATATCATTTTGAATATTCATTCGAGGACTTATGACTCGACTTATTTATTTAATGAATATTATTTTGAATATTCATTCGAGGGCTTATGACTCCGCTTATTTATTTAATGAATATTATTTTGAATATTCATTCGAGGACTTATGACTCCGCTTATTTATTTAATGAATATTATCTTAAATATTCACTCGAGGACTTATGACTCCGCTTATTTTATTTAATGAATATTATTTTGAATATTCATTCGAGGACTTATGACTCCGCTTCTTTTATTAAATAATATTCTTTATTTTATTAAAGAATAATGTTTCGATAATCAAACTTATTTTCGATTATTCAAATAAAGATCGTACTTTCGTATAAGTATATCTTTGGTTATTTATTATTCATTTCAAGTATAAGTTTTAAAACTTTTACTTCAATTATTTTTATAAGGATTATCCTTATGGGAATATTATTTAAATAATAATATTCAGATATTTTCTAATATATCGGGACTGATTTATTTCATTAAATCAGCATTACTCCAAACTTCTTAAAAATGTTTTCGAGTCTTCAAAATGATTTTAAAAGTTAGAGCGGATCCCAAAAACTCGTTTCCAGATTTAAGATCTTCCTTTCGAAGGAGACTTGAATATTCGCTCAAAAATCTTAGGGATCCGGCTCTGTGGTGTATTTTATATTCGCAACGAGGTTGCTGTTTTGAGAAAACAATTTGATTACTTGCCCAATGTTCGGGAAGTAAGTCCATCTAATTGAGTCGGCATAAGCGACAGGCCGGGGTACGGTCTATGAAGGTGTAAGAGGCTGGGTGACAGTCCATCCACGCGTTAGTGGCCGGGTAACGGTCTAGCGCGAGGTCCTAATGCAGCCTGGGTGATGACCGGCGAGGAATTCATCCATCTACAGTAAAAAAAGTTACTCATTGGTATCTTTTCCTGATCAGCAAGATATCGGGTTTATGCCAAAATTCTTTTCCTTTCCAAAATTCATTGGATGTTACAAACTCTGTTCATACTTTACATGACAGAGGTTTTCAGGAAATGTATGAGAGATATATATGGATATATATATCGTGACTTAATGAAGTATCTCGTAACTTCATTTCTTTTAAATGATATTATAAAGATTGAATCTATTCAAATCTTGTCTTGTAGTCTCATCTATGTGATGAACTTTTGAAACTAATTATAACTTGAACGGTGATAGTTCAAGTAGTATTCGGAAAAGATATACGTATATTGGAGTATCTTTTAACTTCATCTTTTAAACTTATATCTAGTAAATGATTATCTTATGCATGTCAAAGATTTTCAGAAAAAACTGTTGAGACAAGGTTAAATATATGAGATTACCTTGCAACGAATATTTTTATACAGTTATAAACTGGAACTCTGTGTTTATTATGCATGGAAGAGGACTTCCAAGATTTTGAAAAGTATATGTACATATATACTGAATATTTTGCGACTTGGTCGCGTTAAGAGATCAAACTTGGTTCATTTCTTCTTGACCAAGACTTTCATGAGTACTATGAGAATGCTCATATATTGTTAATTATTATACATATTATTTCGGTGGGCGTGTTGCTCACCCTTGCTTTCTTCTTTCATCACACAACAACAGATAGACAAGATGAACAGGATCAAGCTCCCAATTCGCGAGCGAATAGGAAACGTTCCGCAGTTTCCTGTAGGCGTTGATGCCGTTGTAGCTGAGGTAGGATCTACCAATAGGCTAGGCTTTCAACTTTTGATGTACCAGACTTATGTATATTTATGAATTATAATAATGGCAAGGAAAATGTAAATTTATTCAGAAACCCTTTTAAGGTGTAATGGCAAATAATTGTGGAATAAAATGACTCATGTTATTTTTGGATATTCATCTCTGAGACTATAACTTGTGGTGTGTGTGTTTATTGTGGGGTCACAGTACAGAGTAGTTGATTGTTTATTAAGATTGGGTGTTATTAAGGGAAATGGAACTCGTGACAACCCGGATCCCCGACCCCAGGATTTGGGGGTGTTATAGAAATGGTATCAGAGCTAAGCGTTATAAACCTCAGAGATGAAGTGGCGTTAAAATAATAAGTTCACTAAGATAAATAAGAACTCTTGCCAAGTTCATAGTCGGACTACCTAACGTAGTACTGACGGTTAAAACCCTTAGGGGAACCCTTATAAATATCGTGATAAAAGCGTAGTTCATTATCGTATATGGTAGCGGGACTCCGAACCCTGAGGTTGAGGAGCAACAACACGATGATGTTTTATTACTTATTAGGAGATCAGAATGTGGATTCGATAGAGCGTCCTAACACGGGACTGGATGATGTTCATATTGAGGATGTAGCGGTTAAAGATGTTGTCCTAGAAGGGATTATTGCTGAGAAGGATTCCGTGGAGGATCCTGACAAGAATGAATAAAGGACCACTGAGGAATTGATGACCATGGTTAGGGAAACTACCAGAGGTAGGATTGGCCGGTCACTTACCGGAGGTTCATTCAAGTTTGTAAAGATAGTAGCCCCTTTAACGCGGCTTACTCGTAAGACTAAGAAGTTTGAATGGACAGAGAAATACGAGAAAAGCTTTTAACAACTAAAGCAAAGGTTAGTGGCGGCCCCTATGTTGGCGTTGCCGGATGAAAAAGGAGATTTTGTGAATTGTAATGACGCTTCGCATAAGGAATTAGGGTGCTTCTTATACAGCACAGCAAGGTAATCGCGTACACGTCAAGATAATTAAGGGAATATAAAATTCGATATCCGCCCATGAGCTTGGGCTCGTGGCAATAGTTTTTCCCTAAAGATTGGAGGCACTACTTGTATGGAGAGAAGTGCAAGATTTACATAAACCATAAGTCCTCTAGTACATTTTCACGCAGAAAGAGCTCAACATGCGCCAGAGGAGGTGGTAAGAGCTAATCAAGGATTACGATTATGAGATTCTTTATCATCCAGGGAAAGCCAAAATGGTGGCTAATGCCCTTAGTATAAAAGAGAGACTCAAGATGAAAATGTCTTTGGTAGAGTTGACAAGAGATTTTGAGAAAATGGAAATAGAAGTGAAGGTAACCGGAGCCGGTACCGAAAAGCTGTTTGAGATTGCAATACAGCCCGAATTATTGGAGAAGATCATATTGTGCCTAGAAAAGTGATGAATAGAGGCAGAGAACCAATGACCGGAGAAGAGATTAATACCTAGAAAGATGATGAGGGAATAATGAGGTATCCCTACAGAATTTGGGTTCCAAATGTTCAAGAGCTTAAGGACCGGATCTTAGATGAAAGTCATAATTCGAGGAATAAGATTTAGGGCAAACCCTGAATGTGATAGTCAGGGAGGACGCCATCAAGATAGAAGGAACCCATAACATAATGAAGTGGAAAATTAGGATTTAACACATGTAGGATGACCCCGATTATGGGGAGGAGGAGGGAACGTTCAGACTAAGGAAACAGAAGTCGAGTAAGGAAAGGAAACCCGAGACGGTACTCCTATACGACAATTTATGGACCTTTCTAGACAGAACTTAGACTATTATCCCCAACCACCACCCTGAGGAAACAATGCGGTGAGAAATTCTTTCAGGACCTTTAAGTCGCTAAGCTCTCAGAGTTCCAAGGAACAAGCTGACCCAGTCGAGGCAAGAGCCTGGCTAAAGGAAATATAGAAATCATTTGAGATTCTAAATGATGGACGAATAACAAAAGATTTTTTTGTCACTTACCTTCCTAAGAGAGAGGCCACCCGCTGGTGAAAGACCAAGAAAGGCACGGAGCCAAAGGTTATGATAAACTGATTAAAGTTCAGTCAATTGTTTTCGAGAAAGTAATTCCCAAGATTATGGAGATACTGTAAAAGCTTTAGAGCCAAAACAAAGGCGGACGAGTATGATGAATTATGAAGCTAAGTTGTAAAAGTTGTCAAGATTCGTTCTGATGACAATAATCCCAGAACGACGTGATGTTTGAAGTCAATGAGTAGTGGGTTCATGAAATGATTGTAATAGAAAAGAAAATAAAAAGAAATTGAAGTGGAAAGGAATATAAAGGCAATAGAGTTGGAGGAATGATAAGGGAGTTAGATATGAGGAAACCCTAAAGACTCGTAGCAATAGAAATAGAAAAGTATGTAATCGTCAGGATGAGAGTGATTCACCATGAGTTAAAGCTGATGGATGAAGGCATGAAAGATACATATATTTTATCCCCTTTAAGTGGGGAGAATTCGAGGAAACCTTGAGATAGTCCGAAGGATAAACAAGGAGACGCGGATAGACTGAGGAGGCAAGAAAGTAAGAAATTAGGAAAATTGGATGAAGGAAGTGACCTTCAAGAAAGTGAAGTGTAAGACCGGGGGCATGATACCCAGAAAGGGAGACGCCAGGTATGAAAGATATCCCAATATTGAGATGACTGTTGAGATAAACAACAAAATTAAATAAGGATTTATTAAGAAGAAGTTCACGTTGAACACGACCAATATCTTCTAGAACATCCCTGTTATCATTACAAAATCAGGCAAGAAAAGTGGATAACCGTTGTTATCTTTTGGAGGCCATATGGATTGAACTTATTTTGAATAAGGATGCTATCGTGAAATTGGTATAGACTATCGAGGTGTGAATGATTGAATAAGATAATCTATCAAGGATATATGACTTGATTTATCCATGGAAGGATGCAAGTACCTTTTTAAAGGTGGAATTAAGGATATAACTTTGATTACTTGAGATGAACCCTAGGGGAATGCATAAAGGTTGGCATTTCACCCTTAATAGGGACATTATGAGTTTGGGTAGTATGGAATCAAGGACTAAAGTAACAACAACCTTTAAAGATCAGTAGAGAAATTTTTCAGAAGTAAATAGACAATGGTTCTAGTATTAGTAAATGGTATTTTGATATGTCCTGTATCTAGGGAAAACAGGAGGAACGATTCAAGGATAACCTTGGAGGTTTTATAAGGAGAAAGGTATTATTCGAAGTTCTCAAGAATAGAAATTTGATAAAGGAAAAATGGCGTAATTATAATAATGCCAGGTGGGCACGTGTTAAACCATAAGAAGTATAGATCGACCCAATGAAGGTCGAGATTGGTGAAAACGAGAAGGACCCAAGATAAGAGACGTCCTAAGTATGATCGAGAGTCAGTCGTGACAATGTTCACAGCTAAAGACTAAGGCAATGACTTATGGAAAAATGGTGATTTTTTTTTCTTTTCTCACCAAGACTTAAGAAAAGCATTTTTACATAAGCAGTGATTGAAATGAGGTAGAAAATTTAGTTGGAGGTGGTTAAAATGACATTGATTGTAAGGAAATTTTACTATCAGGAAAGGCTAAAGAGGTGGCCGACACTTTAAATGTAAGAGGATATTATAGGCGCTCGTGCCAGAGGAATACAGTGATGATGGTTGAAGCCGTGAAGGTTGTATTATGGTTTGGAAGATTGACATTCCTTCTGATGACTTTGCAATACCCAACCGTAATAGTAGTTTGGTAAAGGTTTAATTCGTGTAATCGCCATGAGCGGGCTATCTATCTTAGAAGGTACTATCTTCAGATAAGCCAGGACCATGTTACTGAAATGACTAAATGAACCTTTGAGATGCATGTCTCTCAATAAAGTCATATGGTTAATAATGGTATTAACCTGCTATCATTGCTTTGATTGAAACTCTTCTGCAATTTTATCTGCTTCATGTCATGAAAGTACGTCAGGAGCTGGAGTGTTCTTCATGAATTATGAATGGTGATTATGTTAAATCCTTAGAAGAATTTGATACGACAGGTATGGACTCCGTATGGTTAGCTATTAAGATTCCAAGGAAAATGAATGACTACCGTAGGTCCGTGGTGGACTATAGTAATGCATCAACGATTCTTTGAATAATGAGCTGATTACAACCGCAAGAGTTGTATGGTAATAAATGTTGAGATTAAGTACCACTAATCGAGTCGTGGTGGTGTATAAGTTATCATTGATAGGCTAATTAAGTCGATTATCTACCTATTGAATACTTATTCCTTCTTATCAATAGAGAGTCGTATTACTATACAAGGAAGGTTGCGGTGCAAGCATAGAATTCTAATAATGATGATGTCTATAATGAAATCCCAGATTCGATTTCGATATCGAAGGAGTTTAAAAGGTGATTGTGTATAAGCTCGTACAAGATCATGGGTCCATAGAATGATGGACGGGATAGCAAAAATATTTAGGCATGTGAAATGCGATGCTATAATACTTGATGTTGATATATATACGTATATGTTTTGTTCTCCTATGGCAAACCTCTATAGTTCAGAGGTAGATTCCAAGCCATATATTTTGTGGCAGTATTTTTATATATACGATTCTCTTCAATTCGTTCTTTTCTCTCCTTTTCATTTCATGTAAGCTGAGAAGAACAACCCTTCCAGAAGGGGAGGTATTACCGAATGACTATCTATCCATGTGATAGAAGCCTAGTAGGATACCACATATTGTTTAATTGCTTGTCAAGTACTAAAGGCTGGCTACCTTCTGTACTAACTATGCGATATAACAAGTGTTCATGATCATAGTGATCTCTCAATAAATTCTTTTACTTCTATACGATGGATCAAGCTTTTAAAGATAGAAGCAGCTAGGAAGGAGTAGTATCAGTGCGGTGGTATTCCGAATCTAACGCGTTCGTGATACTAAGGTTGACGCAATTATTAAAAGATTATAAAATGCTAACGAGCAAAAATGTAACCAGTATAGTATTATGTACGGAAGATAGTAATGACTACGAACTGGAAAAGAATGGGTATTGAGAAGCAAAAGCTATAATGCTAGAAGCTATGATGAGAGTCTGTGCAATAGACTTGAGAGAAATTGGAACGATCACTTAACACGGATTGAGTTTTCTTACGATAATAGATCATATGTCAGTATTGAGATATCGCCTTATGAGATCCTTGAGGGAAGACAATGTCGATCTCCCTTATGTTAGGATGAAGTTGTAGAGCGCAAGATGTTCGGACCCGCAAGAGTCCAAAGGACCAAGGATATAATAGATCTAATCAGAGGACGGCTGGTAATAGCCCACGATGGATATAAGAAGTATATTGATTTGACACAAAATGAAAAAGAGTAGGAAGTAGGGGACCTAGTGCTGTTATAGGTATTCCCTTGGAAATGAGGGATGTGGTCCGAAAAGAAAGGAAAGCTAGGCCCACGAATTGTTGGACCCTTGGACATATTAAGTCATATTGGGAAGTTAACATATGAGCGCATAGGCATGCAACCAAATGTAACCTATATGGAGCAACCGGGAAAGGTTATAGATTGAAAAGGAATAAGTGCTTAGGAGAAGGGTTATCAAACTAGTCAGAGTTTGATGGTAGAACCACAATGTGGGAAAATTGACTTGAGAGTTAGAAAGTGCAATGCTAAGAAAGTATCCCTATTCATTTTTATCTGATTCTGGGACGGAATCCTTTTAAAGAGGGGAGACTGTAATAACCCCAATTTTTGGAATTTTTGAAACACGGATGAATAGTAACTTTTGCTGATGATGCTGAGTAGTTTTGGTGGATTTGTATTGGTTTTGAATATTGGGTCTTTGATTGGTTGGATAAATTGGTAAAATTTGGAGTTGGGGACTGAGTTTGTAGTATGATGGTTGAATATTGTTGTATTGGTGGTTGTGAGTGAATTGACGATAATTTAGAGTGTTAATTAAATTGGAAATCGCGTAAACATAAACGTCATAATGCCCGATTTTTCTTAACTGTTCTGTTCTTAATATCAGGACCAGTGAACTCACTGTTAGGTTTTGACCATTGCCATGATTAGATATTTCATGTTACGAGCTCCGTTTTGATATGTGGTTCTCTTGAATCCGATGTACGGTTTAGGAGAAACGGCCGTTTTAAGTAACGGCGTTTCGCGACCGAACCATTACCCCTCGCCTTAATTTGAAACCTTGGTTAAGGTCCTTAAATCACTAATTGGAGTATGAAACAATTATGTAAAGTGGATTAGGCAGTTGGTAGGGTACTCGCGAAAGAATCGTCTTAAAATTCTTAATGGTTAATCTATTAAAAATGGTGGAGCCAAGGGTACTTGAACCACTTATGTGATTCGTTAAGCGTAGAAGTGACCATAAGCGAACGTTAAGGTTCAATTGGTTAAAGTCTAATTTCTTAAGCGACCGGGGTTTAATTCTGACTTATGCTATTATTCATAGGTTATCGGACCCATCCCTAAGCTTAAGTCTATCCGGGAACACTCAGGCAAGTTTTCTAACCGTTATACTGTTGTTGTGATGTAAATATATGTATATGCATTATCTTGTGATAAGTGCATGATTGTTATTAGCAAATTTTGCGATATATTGGAGCATGTTGATATGGTATATATGCATGTCTATTTCATAATCTTGATATCTAATTGTTGATTCAAATGCTTATAAGTTGCATAATACCTATGCTAGAGATAAGCAGTAGTTGCGTATACCCTTAGTATAGGGGACCCAAAGGTGAACATTTTTCTAAACCCGGAGTCGATGTTCTCGAGTATAATATATATATATATATTTATATATATATATATAGATATAGTTTTCAAAACTATTAATCGAATAAGGTTTATTCGATAACTTTATTTTATTCAATGAATATTATTTTGAATATTCATTCGAGGACTTATGACTCAACTTATTTATTTAATGAATATTATTTTGAATATTCATTCGAGGACTTATGACTCCGCTTATTTATTTAATGAATATTATTTTGAATATTCATTCGAGGACTTATGACTCCGCTTATTTATTTAATGAATATTATCTTAAATATTCTATTGAGGACTTATGACTCCGCTTATTTTATTTAATGAATATTATTTTGAATATTATTTTGAATATTAATTCGAGGACTTATGACTCCGCTTCTTTTATTAAATAATATTCTTTATTTTATTAAAGAATAATGTTTCGATAATCAAACTTATTTTCGATTATTCAAATAAAGATCGTACTTTCGTATAAGTATATCTTTGGTTATTTATTATTCATTTCAAGTATGAGTTTTAAAACTTTTACTTCAATTATTTTTATAAGGATTATCCTTATGGGAATATTATTTAAATAATAATATTCAGATATTTTCTAATATATCGGGACTGATTTATTTCATTAAATCAGCATTACTCCAAACATTCTTAAAAATGTTTTCGAGTCTTCAAAATGATTTTAAAAGTTAGAGCGGATCCCAAAAACTCATTTCCAGATTTAAGATCTTCCTTTCGAAGGAGACTTGAATATTCGCTCAAAAATCTTAGGGATCCGGCTCTGTGGTGTATTTTATATTCGCAACGAGGTTGCTGTTTTGAGAAAACAATTTGATTACTTGCCCAATGTTCGGGAAGTAAGTCCATCTAATTGAGTCGGCATAAGCGACAGGCCGGGGTACGGTCTATGAAGGTGTAAGAGGCTGGGTGACAGTCCATCTGCGCGTGAGTGGCCGGGTAACGGTCTAGCGCGAGGTCCTAATGCGGTCTGGGTGATGACCGGCGAAGAATTCATCCATCTACAGTAGAAAAGGTTACTTATTGGTATCTTTGCCTGATCAGCAAGATATCGGGTTTATGCCAAAATTCTTTTCCTTTCCAAAATTCATTGGATGTTACAAACTCTGTTCATACTTTACATGACAGAGGTTTTCAGGAAATGTATGAGAGATATATATGAAGTATCTCGTAACTTCATTTCTTTTGAATGATATTATAAAGATTGAATCTATTCAAATCTTGTCTTGTAGTCTCATCTATGTGATGAACTTTTGAAACTAATTATAACTTGAACGGTGGTAGTTCAAGTAGTATTCGGAAAAGATATACGTATATTGGAGTATCTTTTAACTTCATCTTTTAAACTTATATCTAGTAAATGATTATCTTATGCATGTCAAAGATTTTCAGAAAAACGTTGAGACAAGGTTAGATATATGAGATTAACTTTCAACGATATTTTTATACAGTTATAAACTGGAACTCTGTGTTTATTATGCATGGAAGAGGACTTCCAAGATTTTGAAAAGTATATGTACATATATACTGAATATTTTACGACTTGGTCGCGTTAAGAGATCAAACTTGGTTCATTTCTTCTTGACCAAGACTTTCATGAGTACTATGAGAATGCTCATACATTGTTAATTATTATACATATTATTTCGGTGGGCGTGTTGCTCACCCTTGCTTTCTTCTTTCATCACACAATAACATATAGACAAGATGAACAGGATCAAGCTCCCAATTCGCGAGCGAATAGGAAACGTTCCGCAGTTTCCTGTAGGCGTTGATGCCGTTGTAGCTGAGGTAAGATCTACCAATAGGCTAGGCTTTCAACTTTTGATGTACCAGACTTATGTATATTTATGAATTGTAATAATGGCAAGGAAAATGTAAATTTATTCAGAAACCCTTTTAAGGTGTAATGGCAAATAATTGTGGAATAAAATGACTCGTGTTATTTTTGGATATTCATCTCTGAGACTATAACTTGTGGTGTGTGTGTTTATTGTGGGGTCACAGTACAGAGTAGTTGATTGTTTATTAAGATTGGGTGTTATTAAGGGAAATGGAACTCGTGACAACCCGGATCCTCGACCCCGGATTTGGGGGTGTTACAGGGGAGCATCCAGTTCTAGAGAAAACCTTCCATCTGCAAGGAAGTGGACTAAATCACATACACCTGACTTAATAATTGGAAATCCTGATGCAGGTGTCAGAACTAGAACAGCTACTTCAAGTGAATGTCTTTACAATTCTTTTCTTTCTCAGACTGAACCAAAGAAAGTGGAAGAAGCTCTTCAAGATGCTGATTGGGTGCAAGCAATGCAGGAAGACTTAAATGAATTTGAAAGAAACAAAGTCTGGACCCTAGTGCCAAGACCAAAGAACAGATCTGTTGTTGGTACACAGTGGGTATTCAGAAACAAAACTGATAGTGATGGCATAATTACAAGGAATAAGGCAAGGTTGGTTATAAAAGGATATTCTCAACATGAGTGAATTGATTATGATGAAACATTTGCACCAGTTGCTAAATTGGAAGCCATAAGGATATTTTTGGCTTATGCTGCTCACAAAAAGTTTACTGTCTTTCAAATCGATGTGAAAAGTGCTTTTCTCAATGGAGAATTGGAGGAGGAAGTATATGTTAAACAACCTCCAGGCTTTGTAGATTCCCAAATATCCTAATCATGTCTACAGGCTTGATAAAGCACTTTATGGCCTTAAGCAAACTCCAAGAGCATGGTATGAGACATTAGCTCAGTTTCTTCTAGAAAGTGGATTTAACAGAGGAACTATAGACAAAACATTATTCTACCTCAACCATGGAAATGACTTACTTCTGGTTCAGATATATGTTGATCATATCATCTTTGGTTCTACAAATGACAGACTTTGAAAGAAGTTTTCCAAACTGATGCAGTCAAGATATCAAATGAGTATGATGGGGGAACTTAGCTATTTTCTGGGCCTTCAAGTCAAGCAGAATGAAGAAGGCACTTTTATTTGTCAAACCAAGTACACTAGAAATTTGCTGAAGAAATTTGGAATGCAAGATTGTTCAAGTGCATCCACTCCCATGGCCACTGCAACAAAACTGGATAAGGATACTGGTAAATCAGTAGATATTACTGATTATAGAGGTATGATTGGCTCTCTACTCTATCTAACTACTAGTAGACCTGATATCATGTATGCTACCTGTCTTTGTGCAAGATTTCAAGCAGATCTAAGAGAACCTCACTTAACAGCTGTGAAAAGAATTTTCAAGTATCTTAAAGGAACAGCTGATCTGGGATTGTGGTATCCCAGAGAATCAGATTTTAAACTAATAGGTTACTCAGATGCAGATTTTGCAGGTTGCAAAATTGACTGGAAAAGCACAAGTGGAAGCTACCAATTTCTTGGAGGCAGATTGGTTTCTTGGTTTAGCAAGAAACAAAAGTCAATTTCCACATCAATTGCAGAAGTAGAGTACATTGCTGCAGGAAGCTGTTGTGCACAGATTCTTTTGATGAAGAATCAGTTACTGGATTATGGGTTAACATATTTTAAAATCCCTATTTACTGTGATAATCAAAGTGCTATTGCTATGACAGGTAATCCGGTTCAACACTCAATGACAAAGCACATCAGCATTAGGTACCACTTCATAAGGGAACATGTGGATGAAGGTATAGTGGAATTGCACTTTGTTCCAACAGATCAACAACTAGAAGATATCTTCACAAAACCACCATGTGAAGCTACTTTTACAAGATTGGTAAATAAACTTGGAATGGTTTCAGGTTCTTTCTCTAAATCTGCTTAGCTCTTGTTCTGATGCATCAGACTTTATGATCAGTATTTACAGAAATTACTCTCTTTGTATTCTGTGCTTGATTGAAAATTGTTTAAGTACTGATTGTTGTCTGATATGAATTTCTAAACTCTGATAGTGATATGACTGTTTATGTGACTATTCAATCCTATGAGGATAACTATGCTAGATGTTGACCTAGTAGTCTTTATGTTAGATATATTTGATAATGTCATGGCTAATATGATTTATGTTTAGATTTCAGATCTTACTTAACAGGACAAATCAGTACTTAACTGTTGATCAGTACTTATACTGGAAGTCAGGACTTAAGGATATCAGTACTTATATTATCAGGAGATAATCATCAGAAGTTAGATATGAGAACTTAAGTGCTGAAGGATGATCAGATAAGGACAGTAGCTGATTAAAGGAAAGAAGATCAAGATAAACATAAAAAGAGATATGAATGAAGAAGGAGTTCCGTGAAGAATGGAATACTTGGAAGAAAAGATATCTGATTGATATATTTTAGGAAGCAGAATTATATTCCATATCAATTAGTGATTATCTTGTAACTGTGTAGTATATAAACACAGACATAGGGTTTACACTATAAATGTTATCATATTCGAGAAGATTATTCATTGTAACCCTAGCAGCTCTCGTGATATTTGTTCATCACTGAAAGGTAACAGTTCCATACTGTAAGAGAGTTTATTGTTTCAATAAAGTTTGTTTTCTGTTACTTAATATATTAAAGTTCGATTTGATTGTATTATACACTGTATTCACCTCCTCTACAGTGTGTGTGACCTAACAAGTGGTATCAGAGCTTATCTGTTAACACACATAGAGTTAAAGATCCAAACACAATCATGTCGGACACAGAAACTCCAACTAAGCCTACAAAAACTGAGGAACCACCAAAGACACAAATTCAGAGTCGGTATGAGACCATCAGAGTTCCCATACTGAGACCATCTGAATATCCCATATGGAAGGTAAGGATGACCATGTTCCTGGAAGCAACAGATCCAGAATACCTTGATAGAATCAAGGAAGGCCCTCACAAACCAACCAAGCTCGCTGTTGCAGTTGCAGGTGAAGCAGCAAAGACAGTACCAAAGGAGAAGAGTGATTATACTGCTGAAGATATAGCATCAATTGCTAAGGATGCTAAGGTACGACACTTACTGTATAGTGCCATTGATAATGTAATGTCAAATAGGGTAATCAACTGCAAGACTGCTAAGGAGATATGGGATGCTCTGGAAACAAGGTGTCAGGGAACTGACACAATTAAGAAGAACATGAAGACAATACTCACTCAAGAGTATGAACATTTTGACTCAAAGACTAATGAGTAATTGAATGATTTATATGATAGATTTGTCAAACTTTTGAATGGTTTGTCATTGGTTGATAAAGAGTATGATCTTGAAGATTCAAACCTTAAATTCCTGTTAGCTCTTCCTGAATGCTGGGATTTGAAGGCAACGACAATAAGAGATAACTACAATCTTGATGAAACAACTCTTGATGAAATCTATGGAATGCTCAAGACTCATGAGCTTGAGATGGAACAAAGAAGCAAGAGGAAAGGAGGAAAGTCAAGGACAGTTGCTCTTAAGGCTGAAGAAGAATCCCTCAAAGCAGCTTCCTCAAGGAAAGACAAGGGTAAAGCTCTTTTCATAAAGTCTGAAACTGAGTCATCAAGTTTTGAAAGTGATGATGACTCAGATTCTGAAAGCTTGCCTGAGACTGATGCTGATGAGGAGATGATGAAGCTGTGTGCTCTTATGGTGAAAGGAATCACAAAGATTGCATACAGGAAGTTCGGGAAGGGAAAGAAGTTTTCCAGGAAAGGCATAAGTTCTGATAAGAAGAATTTCAGAATATCTGAAGGCAGAGGAGGAAAGTCTGACAGAGGAGATTATACCAATGTTAAATGCTATAACTATGGTGAGAAAGGCCACATATCTCCTGATTGTAAGAAGGCAAAGGGTGACAAAGGCAAGGCTCTTGTCACAAAGCAGAAAAGCTGGACAGACACCTCAGACTCTGAAAGTGAGGAGAACTATGCATTGATGGCAAATGCTAATAAAGAAAGTGCTGGGAGCAGTTCTGAAGCTGCTGAAACAAAGGTACCTCAGACTACTTATGCTTTTCATACTGATGATATTAATGAGTTGAGAAGATATCTTAAAACCATGTTTGTTAGTTATAGAGATCAAACTTTAACATGTGAAAGATTAACTTCTGAAAATCTTGCTTTTAAGAAAAGAAATGATTTCTTAGAAAAAGAGCCAGTCATGTTCCATCAAACTCAGAAGGATAGAGATGATGCTTTTTATGTTAGGGATGAAGTGCTAAAAATGAATGAATCTCTAAAAACTGAGTTAGAAAAGGATAGAGAGATTATCAGGACTTGGACTAACTCGGGCAAAACAACTCAAAATTTGCTAAGTAGTGGAAACTGGAAAGAGGGCTTAGGTTATGGAGAAGAAAAGAATGATAAAGGAACTGAAGGAATTAAGCCTGTTGTTAAGCAAAAGCCAAAGTTAAAACCTGTTAAGTTTGTAACTGTAAAGTCTGAAAATGAGAAATCAGAAGTTAAAGAGGAATCAACTTCTGACAAACTAAAACAGGAAAAGTCAGCTGAAGTGAACATAGGCTTAATGACAAAGAAGCAGCTTAAGCATAAGCTGAAAGATGTTAAGAATGCAAACAAGGTAAAATCACCTAGGAAAAATAGGAATGGAAAGGAAGGTGTGAATAAAAGCAATGATTATAAACCTGTTCCTGATGCTCCTAGGAAAACATGTCATAACTGTGGAAGTTCTAACCATCTGGCTTCTTTTTGCAGGAAGAATAAGAATATTAACTCCTTACCTTCAAAATCAGGAGTTAAGAGTCAGTCTGTTAGATACAAACCACAAAATCCTTGTTTTCATTGTGGTAGTTTATGGCATTCCATTTATACTTGTAAGGAATATCATAGTTTGTACTATAATTATTATCAAATAAAACCTTCTTTGAAGAAATTTTCCATTGTTCCTTCTAGTGTAAATTCTGATTCAAAGTCTGATAGTGTAAGTTCTGATAAGAAAAATGTTAATATAAACTCTGATGCTAAATCCGCTGCAAATGTTAACAAACTTAATAAGGCCAAAGGATCCAAGCAAGTCTGGGTCCTTAAAACTAATAATTAGTGGTCTTTGTAATTGCAGGGCAACAGGAAAAATATTCTAGTTTTGGACAGTGGATGTTCAGGACATATGACTGGAAATAAGGCCCTGCTATCAGACTTTGTGGAGAAAGCTGGCCCAAGTGTTTCTTATAGAGATGGCAACATTGGAAAAACTTTGGGATATGGCAATATCAATCTTGGAAATGTCATAATTAAAGAAGTAGCTCTGGTCTCAGGACTTAAACACAATCTACTGAGTATAAGTCAAATCTGTGACAGAGGTTATCATGTTGATTTCTTTGAAGAACACTGTGAAATTGTGAGTAAATCTAAAGGCAAAGTTGTTCTGAAAGGATACAGGCGTGGTAACATTTATGAAGCTAAGCTTTCAACAAGTACTGATGGTTCTGCAATTTGTCTGATGAGTAGAGCATCAATTGAAGAAAGCTGGAATTGGCACAAGAAACTCTCTCATTTAAATTTCAACAATATAAATGAACTAGTCAAGAAAAATCTTGTGAGAGGACTGCCAAAAGTCAGTATTTGCTCCTGATGGCCTTTGTGATTCCTGTCAGAAAGCCAAACAAAGAAAATCTTCTTTTAAGAGCAAGACTGAATCATCAATGCTTGAAGAAGCAAAGCTTCCAACCTATTTCTGGGCTGAAGCTGTGCAGACTGCTTGTTTTACTCAAAATGCAACACTCATTAACAAGCATGGAAAAACACCATATGAGATGGTGAAGAAAAAGAAGCCAAATCTGAAATACTTTCATGTATTTGGATGCAAGTGTTTTGTTCTCAAGACTCATCCTGAACAGCTATCCAAGTTTGATTTAAAAGCTGATGAAGGAATCTTTGTTGGATATCCACTTTCCACAAAAGCCTTCAGAGTCTATAATTTGAGAACAAAAGTTGTCATGGAATCTATCAATGTCTCTTTTGATGACAAGAAGATTAATGGTCTTGAAGATTTCATTGACCATGATCAACTGAGATTTGAAAATGAAGACTCAAATTCTGATACTGAAAATCCTGACAGGCTAAGTCCTGATACTGTAAATTCTGATGGATTAAACTCTGATGTTATTGAAATTGTGGTGAATACGTCAAAGGAAGATGCACCTATGCAGGGGGAGCATACTCAAGATCCTACCACATCTCAAGAAACATCAGAACATACATCTGGCTCTTCAAGTTCTGATTCGTCAAGTTCTGATAAGCCAAGTTCTGATAGTGCTGAAAATCTAAATACTGAAGAATCCAACTCAGAGAGCATAGTTTCAGGGGGAGCATCAGAAAATGAAAATGAAGACAACATGGATCATGGGGAAGCATCCAGTTCTAGAGAAAACCTTCCATCTGCAAGGAAGTGGACAAAATCACATACACCTGATTTGATAATTGGAAATCCTAATGCAGGTGTCAGAACTAGAACAGGTACTTCAAATGAATGTCTCTACAATTCTTTTCTCTCTCAGACTGAGCCAAAGAAAGTGGAAGAAGCTCTTCAAGATGCTGATTGGGTGCAAGCAATGCAGGAAGAGTCTGGACCCTAGTGCCAAGACCAAAGAATAGATCTGTTGTTGGTACAAAGTGGGTATTCAGAAACAAAACTGACAGTGATGGCATAATTACAAGGAATAAGGCAAGGCTGGTTGCAAAAGGATATTCTCAACAGGAGGGAATTGATTATGATGAAACATTTGCACCGGTTGCTAGGTTAGAAGCCATAAGGATATTTTTGGCTTATGCTGCTCACAAAAAGTTTACTGTCTTTCAAATGGATGTGAAAAGTGCTTTTCTCAATGGAGAATTGGAGGAGGAGGTATATGTTGAACAACCTCCAGGCTTTGTAGATTCCAAACATCCAGATCATATATACAGGCTTGATAAAGCACTTTATGGACTCAAGCAAGCTCCTAGAGCATGGTATGAGACTTTAGCTCAGTTTCTTCTGGAAAGTGGATTCAACAGAGGAACAATAGACAAAACATTGTTCTATCTCAACCATGGAAAGGACTTACTTCTGGTCCAGATTTATGTTGATGATATCATTTTTGGGTCTACAAATGACAGACTTTGTAAGAAGTTTGCCAAACTAATGCAGTCAAGATATCAGATGAGTATGATGGGGGAACTTAGCTATTTTCTGGGCCTTCAAGTCAAGCAGAATGAAGAAGACACTTTTATTTGTCAAACTAAGTACACCAGAAACTTGCTGAAGAAATTTGGAATGCAAGATTGTTCAAGTGCATCCACTCCCATGGCCACTACAACAAAACTGGATAAGGATACTGGTAAATCAGTAGATATTACTGAATACAGAGGTATGATTGGCTCTCTACTCTATCTAACTGCTAGTAGACCTGATATCATGTATGCTACCTGTCTTTGTGCAAGATTTCAAGTAGATCTAAGAGAACCTCACTTAACAGCTGTGAAAAGAATCTTTAAGTATCTTAAAGGAACAGCTGATCTGGGATTGTGGTATCCTAGAGAATCAGATTTTAAACTAATAGGTTACTCTGATGCAAATTTTGCAGGTTGCAAAATTGACAGTAAAAGCACAAGTGGAAGCTGCCAATTTCTTGGAGGCAGATTGGTTTCTTGGTTCAGCAAGAAACAAAAGTCAATTTCCACATCAACTGCAGAAGCAGAGTATATTGCTGCAGGAAGTTGTTGTGCACAGATTCTTTGGATGAAGAATCAGTTACTGGATTATGGGTTAATATATTTCAAAATCCCTATTTACTGTGATAATCAAAGTGCTATTGCTATGACAGGTAATCCAGTTCAACACTCTATGACAAAGCACATCAGCATCAGGTACCACTTCATAAGGGAACATGTGGATGAAGGTACAGTGGAATTGCACTTTATTCCAACAGATCAACAACTAGCAGATATCTTCATAAAACCACTGTGTGAAGCCATTTTTACAAGATTGGTAAATGAACTTGGAATGATTTCAGGTTCTTTCTCTAAATCTGCTTAGTCTTGTTCTGTATTATCAGACTTTATGATTTGTATTTACAGAATTTAATCTCTTTCTGTGATTAATTGATAAATGTTTTCAAGTACTGACTGTTGTCTGATATATGTTTTTAAACTCTGATAAGTGATTTGTCTGTCTAAGTAAAAATTCAATCCTATGAGGACAACTGTGCTAGATACTGACTTACTAGTCTTCAATAAACAAATGATCCCATGTAAGAAGTAATTATTTCTATGGGAATCTTATGGCACTAGCAAATTCTGATAATTGAGCTTAGTTGAGTTTACTTTGTTTATCTTATTACTAAGTCACAAATTAGAATAATGCTACTCATCTGTTAAGTTCTGATACTAGTAAAACTGCTGAATGTACTAAGTGCTGATAAACCTCATTTATAAAAAGAAAAATCAAAAGGATCAAAGAATAAAATCAGGTACTCCTTTGAGATCTAGAGTAAAAATGTGGAAGGAAAGACCCAAGTGCATTGCTGGTATTAAGTAAATATGCATTAGAAAAGCAAAATATTTTCTTGGTGACTTTTCACACTCTATGATTACTGGAGAAATACTTTGATAATAGCATAAATTCTGATAAGCAGTCGTGACTCACTTACATTGAGGAGCCACTGTAAAATAGAATTTAAAAAGATGCATAAAATTAGCACAAAACAGTTGAGGTGGACTCAAGCATGAACTCATTCATCAGTAGGTTTCAGGATAATGACAGCTCTTTAGCAAAATTTTAGTTATGCCTTATTTCTAAGATATACTGAGTGAATCAGACTTTACTCTTTGTCTGCTATTTAGCTTGATGCACACACTAATCACTCCATCTGAATGATGAAAATTACTGTGGTTGTAACACCCCCAAATCCGGGGTCGGGGATCTGGGTTGTCACGAGTTCCATTTCTCTTAATAACACCCAATCTTAATAAATAATCAACTACTCTGTACTGTGACCCCACAATAAACACACACACCACAAGTTATAGTCTCAGAGATGAATATCCAAAAATAATCACAAGTCATTTTATTCCACAATTATATGCCAATACACCTTAAACAGGTTTCTGAATAAATTTACATTTCTTTGCCATTATTATAATTCATAAATATACATAATCTGATACATCAAAAGTTGAAAGCCTAGCCTATTGGTAGTTCCTACCTCAGCTACAGCGACATCAACGCCTATAGGAACCTGCGGAACGTTTCCTATCCGCTCGCGAATTGGGAGCTTGGTCCTGTTCATCTTGTCTATCTGATGTTGTGTGATAAAAGAAGAAAGCAAGGGTGAGCAGCAAGCCCACCAAAATAATATGTATAATGAATAACAATATATGAGCCTTCTCATAGTACTCATGAAAGTCTTGGTCAAAAGAAATGAACCAAGTTGATATCTTAATGCGATGAAGTCGCAAAATATTCAGTATATATATATACATATATACTTTTCAAAATATTGGAAGTCCTCTTCCATGCATAATATACACAGAGTTCTAGTGTATAACTGTATAAAAATATCGTTGCAAGGTGATCTCATATATCTAACCTTGTCTCAACGTTTTTCTGAAAATCTTTGTCATGCATAAGATAATCATTTACTAGATATAAGTTTAAAAGATGAAGTTACAAGATACTCCAATATACTTATATCTTTTCCAAATACTATTTGAACTACCACCGTTCAAGTTATAATTAGTTTCAAAAGTTCATCACATAGATGAGACTACAAGACCAGATTTGAATAGATTAAATCTTTAAAATATCATCAAAATAAAATGAAGTTACGAGATACTTCATTTGATGCAAACATCATTTTGAAAACTTGACCCTGCCAACACTCAACAATCGCCCAACCGTAGCCTTTCTATCGAAGTGCTCTGGGTAGTGTTGCAGAAATATCCAATTGGATGATGAACTCATTACGGGAGTTTGCCGCGCTAGGAAGACCACTTACGATGATCAGTCGTAGTAGTACAACCCCACCATTTTCTACATGTAGAGGAGAACCTGTCGGATTTACTTGTCAACCGAACACTGAACTCCTAAGGAATGGACCGCCTTAGCGGAACTTCCAGGCCATTTGGGCCAATATAATAAGGCTGGGCCGGCGCTACTCGACCACTTACGCCACTCCTAGTTCAGATGAAATCCATGACTCTGAAACGTAAAGCTCGTCCCCACTTTCCCCAAGTAGAAACTTGTTGATACGGCTCCACCAAGAAGTCGTATCTAGTTGGAAAGGAAAACTCACCGATATTTCCCAGGCGATGCCTGTTAATGGATTAACTTGTTCCAAGAATTTTACTTCCCGAGTGTTGGGTAAGTAATCAAAAACTCTTTTTTCAAGACAACAACCTTGTTGAGCGAGTATTTAAATCCCCTTTTTAAAAGGAAGATCTTAAATATAAAAATGAGTTTTGGGATCCGCTCGAACTTTTGAAAATCATTTTAAAGACTTAAAAACACTTTAAAGAGTGTTTGGAATAATGCTGATTTAATAAGGTAAATCAGTCTCAATATAAAGAAATATCTGAATATTATTATTTAAATAATATTCCCATAAAGAATAATTTTTATAAAAATAATTGAAGTAGAAGTTGTAAAACTTATACTTGAAATGAATAGTAAATAATCAAAGATATACTTATACGAAAGTAATATCTTTATTTGAATATCAAAAGTAAGTTTGATTATCGAACATTATTCTTTAATAAATAAAGAATATTAATAAATAATAAGCGGATTCATAATACCTCGAATGAATATTATAAATAATATTCATTAAATAAAATAAAGGAGTCATACATCCTCAAATGAATATCCAAGTAATATTCAATAAATAATATAAAGGAGTCATAAGTCCTCGAATGAGTATTCAAGATAATATTCATTAATAAAATAAAGTTATCGAATAAACCTTATTCGATTAATAGCTTTGAAAACTATAACCATATATATATATATAAAATATATATATATATATATATAAAATCTACTCGGGATCCTCGACTCCTGGTTTTAGAAAATGTTTTCACTTTTGGGTCCCTATACTAAGGGTATATGCAAATTACCGCTATTCTCTAGCATAGGTATTATCAACTGAACCAACAGATATATATGGCAAGAATATGAAACAGGCATGCATATGTACCATATCACATGCTACAATATATCGCAAGAATTTGCTAATATAACCATCATGCATCTATTACAAGATAATGCATATACAAGTGTATACATCACAACAACAGTATAACGGGTAGAAAACTTGCCTGAGCGACTGGGGGTGATAAAAGGCTCGGGACGAGTCTGGTAACCTATAAATAACAAGTAAATTGGAATTAAACCAAAGTCACTTGTAAATCTATACTTTAACTAACTTAGACTCTAACGCTTGTTTTGCGCTTACTGATTCTCTTAAGTCACTCGAGTACCCTCGGCTCCACCATTTTTAATAATTTAACCATTACGAGTTTTAAGGTGATTCCTTCGCGAGTGTCTTACCAACTGCCAAACACTCTTACCATAATTGTTTCATACATTAATTAACAATTTTTGGTCTTTAACCTATGTTTCAAAGTAAGGCGAGGGGAAAAGTTTCGTTCGCGAAACGCCGTTACTTAAAACGGTCGTTTCTCCTTAACCGTATATCAGAATCAAACGAACTACATATCAAAACGAAGCTCGTAACATGAGCTATCTAAACATGGCAATGGTCAACATCTAGCAGGGGGTTCTCGGGTCCTAATGTTATGAACAAAAGCAGTCTAAAGTAAATCGGACATTACGACGGCTATGTTTACGCGATTTCCCAAATTTAAACCATTCCAAAACCATCACAATTCAACCCCAATTCACAACCCAATCAAACCTCCATCTAAACTACATTACAACAGCCCCAAATCAACTCATTATAATCAATCTACTTAATCCAAAAACTTGAATTTAAACTATACTACATTCTTTAACCAAATCATAAGATTTCAACAAATCAATCACCACCATTCCAACCCAAACTCTTAAACAAACAAGTTTCAAGATACTCTTTACCCTCACAACCATAATCAACCTAATATACAAATTAAAGCTAGGGTTTGGAGATGATATACCTTCCTTGAAGTGGCGGGAGTAGCTAGGAGGCCTTAAGAAGCCTTGAGGAGTCTTAGGAATGCTTGGATCTTAAAGGAAAATCAAGAAAATTTAAGTTAAAAACCTTGAAATCACTATTCATTGTCTTCTTCATTGATTTCTTGAAGAAGATTGAGAAAGAATTGAAGGCTTAAACTCATAAGATAGCCATAACTATGCATAAGGATGACTAGGGAATTATCTTACCAATTTAGGAAGCCTTGATCTTGAGTTTTGAATTTTCTTTCTCTTTGAAATAGTAAAAAGCCGAGAGCATGAAGAAAATAAAATGCCTTGTGTTCTTGTTTTGATGAAAAATGAATTGTTTGGCTTGGTTGGTTGAATATTTGATTTATTTTTGGTTAATTACCAATTTAGCCTTGATTTTTGTGAGGTTAATATTCCACCACATTTCCTTCCCTCTTACGCCATGCTTGCATCACTTTATGATGTCATCATCCCTCCTTTGTCCTCTTTCTATTGGTTGGATGACATCATCCCCACTAATCTCTTTGATTAACTTCCTAATTGTTTGCCTAATGACCGCGGATCTGTTATACGGTTCGCTTAACTTTCGTTTTCGTTTATCGTTTGAGGGATCATACCCGGGATCTTATTACATAGGTTCCCTTATCCTTTCTCAATATATTATATTCCTTTTATGATCCTCTCTTATAATCCTTTAATTTAAATCCTTTTTATCCTATTACCTTATACTCAATTTCTTTCTGTATCTAATGGATTTCCGGGAAAAATCAAAGTGTTCGGAATTGGATTCTGATGATCTTTACATACACTTATATACCATGTAGAGTACTAATAAAATCTCAGAATATCCATAACAGAACCCCTACATAGTGTGGCATGAAAAGTTTTCTCATTCAGCTAAAACACTATTCACAAGGGTTACAAAAAGTTCAAAATTTTGGGGGTTATTACAGTGGTGGTCTATGTTGTTTTAGATAAACAGTCATTGTGTCATTTTGCACTAACTCTGAGGCCAAGTTCTGGTTGCATATTCTGATGATTAAGTTCTGAAGAGTATAACTCAGCACTTGTATGAGGATTTACTAAGATAGGCATTCCTTTTTCGAGTTAAGAAATTATGTTCTGATGACTGTTAAGTTCTTAAATAAGTCTAAGTTCTGATATTACAGTCTAAATTCTTTACTTGACTTACCTGTGGATAAAATTTGATAACAGTCTCGGTACAATCTAGAACATGTGAAGTGGAAGATCAATAGTCACTATGGTTAGGATTAATGGTACTCGTACTTGAACAGTCAACTTTTACTTGTGTCTTGTGCGCATTCAACCATGTTTTCTCTTTCCAATGAATGTTATTCTTTTTCCAAGTCTGGGGAGACGAGGTAGAATTAATTCTACCTGTCAGCATTAAAAACCTTTATGTCTCCTGGCATTCTCTTGCCTTGTTAGGTCCCAATGTGTTTGTAGAAGGGGGGGTTGAATACAAACAGCACCGAATAATCGAATTAAATGCGGAATAAAAAATGTGAAACAAAATTCAAGTTAAATAAAAATATTATTAAACTTGAAAGGTGTTACAACAACTGTATCGATTACAAGGAATTAATCTCAAATTAATTATCACAAATCTAGAATAAATTCGACATGAACTTTTTCTATTTTTGTAATAAAAAGATTCAAATGCTAAACGCGATTTGAGATTAAGTTCTAGGGATTTTGATCCGCTAGATTGTTACACAAGAACAAGATAAATAATTCTAGTGGTTTGGATTTAACATTAACAAACTAGAATATTGATCTTGAATAAGCAGATGAATGATGAAATGTTTTTCTTTTGTTTTCTGCTGTTTTCTCTCTTGTTCTGTATTGGTTGCTGTGTTGATTGATAATGAAACAAAAGTCTTCTGCTTCTTTTTATCAAACAGCCGAATGGAAATTGATCTGGTATGACAATCCTTTGCTCAGTAAGAATTTCGGTGTGACAATCTTTAGAGCTAGCAAGACTTTCGGTATGACTATTGATTGTCATACCGATTGTCATATTAGTTCAAATGAATTGTCTTGCTGAATAAATAACAGATTTTAATCTAAATAAAAATTCTGATAAGACAATTAAATGTATTGGCATGACTTTCGGTATGACTATTAATTGTCATACCGATTGTCATACTAATACAATCAGTTTGTCTTGTTTTGAATTTAAATAGATTTTAAACCAATTAAAATTCTGAAAATTCCTAGAATTAATTCTGAATTAATTAATCAATTAATTTAATTAATCAATAAATTAATCTTTGCAGATATAATTTATTTTCTTAATTAAATTATATGACTTAATTAATTAATAGAGAATTAATACTAACCCTGAGCAACATCCATTCTTCTGACAATCTTCTGAAAATCACTGAGAATTATGAATCAATTCCACCACTTCAACGTTGACACTCGATGTACTGTCTGGTTCATGAGTGACTAACTTCCGTGACGTTTCTTCATGTCTTGACTTTGACGATTTGATTTTCTTCAGATTAAATCCTTGTAATTAATGATACTCTGACGAGATCTCTGTCACTTGATTAAATCCACGATCTTGATTTATATCACTGAGGCATGATCAACTTCTTGAACTTCTTCCAGTGAATTACCTCCTCAAGTCTGTAGATGAACCTTGTTTCTGAATCCTTTGACATATATTACTTTGCGAGATCTCTCTGACGGTCGATCCACTATTTACTTATTACATTCTTATTTGAGTTGAGTTGAATCCTCGAATATACAAATAGGCTATGACATATGACTTACAATCTCCCCCTATTTGTTTGTTAGACAATAACACATAAATACCTAGAGGATAACTCAACTAACAAATAAGAAAAAGATATAAACATACATGCAAAGTAAATAGTAGAAAAGTTCTGGATGAGATTTAACAT
Source organism: Apium graveolens (assembly GCF_009905375.1). NCBI lineage: Eukaryota > Viridiplantae > Streptophyta > Magnoliopsida > Apiales > Apiaceae > Apium > Apium graveolens. The sequence continues at coordinate 156,338,946 of NC_133649.1, read as the reverse complement.
TTTCCAGATTCCAAGTAGATGTTCCTCTAGACTGAACATATCTTCAAGTAGTTCCATCTTCATTTGTACAACCACATTTCCTGTTGAGAAGCCCATATCTCTTGCTTCTCCCCCTATGAGAATCAACTGATTAAATAAGATCACCTTCGTTTTACCACCTCTCCCGTACAATAGGATCCGCAGATAAAAACCAATGGTACTCCCTTAACAGCTTCTTCCCTTATCAGAAAATCACCTTGTGTTTACCACCTCTCCCGTACAATAGGATCCGTAGTTACAAATAACAATGGTGTGGTGTAGTGTACATTTTTCTTTTTCTTCCTCCCTGCTATTTCTCCCCCTTAGTTGAGGAATCCTCCAAACTATTACTTAAGCTTTTATCTCCCCCTTAAAGAAGGAATGTATGCCGTCGTCTGAAGGAGTTCTCATATTTCACTTGGTTGGAAAAGAAATAACAAGTAGTTTCTGTTTCTTCCTCACTGTGAGTGTGTGATTGTGTTTTAGTGTACCTCACATGTGTTTCACTCTTCTCTCCACTCGTGTTTACACTCATTCTCACAAGTGTATCACTCTTCTCTCATAGCTCCATAATCCAGCTGTACCTGCAAGGAAAATCACCTTAGCCATCCTTAAAGGAGGTCACAGGTGGTGCAATGGGAGTTCACAAATCCCCTTCCTTGTTAAACTCGTCAGATGAATCTGAGTCATAATTTACAAGTTGCTAGTTTCCCTTTTAGGGTTCCAGATTTGAATTCTGGGAAGGTAAACAATGATCCAACGAATTTAGCATAAAGATCAAAGTTCCCTTCTAATGTCTGTGAAGACATTTCCTTGTGACTCATCAGGTAATATCTGAATCATTGTCAACAAGTTGCCGATCTGCACCTATGTCAGATCCACTATCCGCAGATACATCCAGGGGATTTAAGCCTGGGGAGGTAGACACTGACCACTGACATATGGCTTTTGGATCAGTATCCTCTCCTAACACCTGTAAAGGCAATTGGTCCACTAACGAACCTTGAACAATCGAATCTGACCTTAAAATGGTCGAAACTCTTGTTTCCGTCAACTCATCCTTTGTGTGTATAACCTCTCCTTGTGCATCAAGAATTGTTTATGTTTGAAGTGGTGACACTACATCGGATACCTTGGCCGACAGGCAAAATTCAATAGACGCACCCTGTTGAGAGAATGAATCTAGTAACTGATTTAGTGCCTTTTCAGCCATTACATCTTTTTGAGAAGATGTATGGGGGCTAGCAGTTGTCTCGGTTTAAATACTACTCATCTATGTTGGAGACAGAGCTACTGGGTTGACTTCAGAACCTTCCTTATGTGGTGCACTAAGGCACTATCTCCCTCACGCTCATTCATACTACATTTAGTGGTAAGAGAGTGTTGGTTGGTTCTGTTTTTGTGTTTGTCTTTACAGTCTGGGATAGACGTTGTGGGTTTTCAACCTCATGACTGTCAATAAAAGAAAGTCATTGGAGACTGAACCTGTAACACAGAACATATGGTAATAGAGAGAAAATGATTTACAATAGTGATTTCAAAAGATTTTACATGAAATAAGAAATCACTAATGTAGAAAGAAGTTTGATTTTGTTTTTCAATATGAATGAGTTTTTGATAAAACATTGATCACTTAGGGTAAAGTCTAAGTAATTCTCATTCATGTCAAAAGCTTACAAATATCTGCAACATAATGTTAACAACATATCATTGACCGATACTTGTCAAGTACTTTAGATACTAATTGTTATGTTGCATAAACAATATATCATTGCACATATAAAACAATAAAATTGTGCTTAGTGATAAGATAGTTATTAATATGACGACTCTACTTATTCATATAAAATTATAACTTCTGTTAGAGTGCCATACCATGTCCTTGACGATTGCTTGAGCAGTATACTAGTTCATACCAACCTGAAGTGAGATTGTGAAGAAGAGATTGCATAGTCCAATAGATCTGCAGCTGCAAAGTCCATGAACTGTGGTGCACTGACTTCCTCTTTTAACTCACCAACCAGGAGTACACTTGTACACATCTTACTAGAGTACAATTCCAAGTGTAATGTGCAGCAGGTGCCTGATATGTCGTAATATTCTCAAGTCTCGTCACTGGTGCTATATGTTAGATACTGCTTCCTGATAATAACCTAGCACAATATACAAAATTACAATGATAACATTCCCAGCTTGCAAACAGCCATATCCCTCAGATAAACCTTTGCTGTTATCTCCAAAGGTAACCATGGGGCCAGCTTTCTCAACCACATTTGATAGCAGGGCTCTATCTCCGGTCATATGTCTTGATGATCCACTTGTCAAGAATCCACACTACCGGTTACACCTGTATACTGCCCTGCACTTCAAATGGATTAGACCTTCTTCGGAACCCAAACTTGGTTGGGCCCGGCATACTTGTAGAACTGTCCTTTGTCAGGCAAAACAACATTTTTAATTTTAATTGTCTCAACTTTCTCAATGACTGAACATTTGACCTTGTAAACAGCCTTAACAAATTTCTGTTTAAGCTTAGGCACAAATGTCTCCTTTCTAGCCTTAGAAGGACTAGCAGTCTTAGACCTATCATGCTTCTTGTTATTCACATGCTGACGAGGAGTAGTCTTATCATTAGACACATGCTTACCATTAAAATAAGCATACATCATATTAAAAGCACAAGACATACAATTAGAAACACTACATGCTTTATGAGAGTGATTAACAGCAGGTAATTTATGCATGGTAGACATGGCATTATTGTTATCCAACTCATGTGTGTCTGAGTTAGTCTCAGTTGTTTTCACAACTTTGACTGGAACTTTCGACTCACTTGACTTGGAAACAATCTTCTCATTAGCATGATCTTCAGCACGTATTTCTTCATGAATAACAGAAGAGGTCACATCAAATGGTTCAGCAATTGATGCTTTATAGAGGGGTTCATCAACACCCTTAAGCACATGTGGTACTTCCCTCCCTTTAGCACAGACATGAGGAGGGGAGTTTATGCCTAATTCTCCAATAGCAGCATTGTAATCATAACCTATTCCAGATGTTTGATTAACAGCTTGCTTACTGTAGAACTCTTTAGCCTTCGAACAAGAATTGAAGTAGGCTCTAACCTTAGTCTCAAGACCGGTGATCTTGTCTTTGTTTCGAGTTTTCTATAACAGTCAACTCTATTCTCTAGAAAAGATACCTGTTCTTTTAATTTGTCTTGATTAATATGCACAAGTCTTAATTCATTGACCTCTTTCCCAAGGTCTGTGATCTTTAAACTTAACAGTTCATTATCACGACGTGCACAATCTAAGTTACCTCTTAGATGATAAACCATTTCAGCATCAGAAAGTTTTACCTCTATTCTTGACGATGAAGCTTTTCCATCAATAGCCATAAGAGCAAGATTTCCTTCATCTTCATCTTCACTGTCAGTATCATCCCAGCTTCTTCCCTTTGCCAGATAAGCCCTTTCAGAGTTCTTTCTTACTTGCTTTGGCTTCCTACATTCTGTGGCAAAGTGTCCCAACTCATTGCAGTTATAGCATCTAATGGTGCTCCGATCAACCATTCCTGTTTTGTACCCACCACTGCTGGTGTTAGAGGATGAAGATCCACCTTTCTGGAATTTGTTGTAGTTGGACTTGTACTTAAGCTTGGGATTCCTCCTGAATCTGACATGGGAGAATCTCTTGACAATTTGGGCCATTGATTCATCTTCCAATTGCTCCAGCTCTTCCAAGGAATAAAAATCATCACTTGATTGATTTGTAGTAGGAGGATCATATTCTGCTACTAACTCATTTTCCTCACCCTTGGAAAACTGTACCATTCTTTCTAACTGTTGAGATTGTTGTTGTTGTTGACCTTCAGCTACAAGTGCAGTAGATGTGCTGACCATTCTATCCTTCCCGTAGACTTCCTTCTGTTGAATCTGCTCCAACTCATAGGTTTTTAACACTCCATAGAGCCTGTCCAAAGAAATCTCACTCAGATCTCTAGCTTCTCTAATGGCAGTGATTCTATGTTCAAGATGAGCTGGCAGTGTTAAAAGGAACTTTTTGTTGACCTCCCTGATTGAATAATACTTTCCATTGATGTTCAGGTTGTTGATCAACGCATTGTACCTCTCAAACACTTCAGTAATTCCTTCTCCTGGATTTGATTTGAAATGTTCATATTCAGAGGTTAGGATTTCCAACTTATTCTCCCTAACTTCCTCTGTGCCTTCATTAATCACCTCAATAGTTTCCCACATGTGTTTGGAATTTTTACAGTTCATCACATGTCTGTTCATCAAGGGATCAAGGGAATCAATTAATATTAATTGAAGGCTGGCATCCAAGGAGGCTTCTTCCTTCTCAGCAGGAGTAAAATCTTCAGGCTCTTTTGGATAGGTTCTAGCTTCAGTAGTCACCACACCATCTATTATTACCTCCGGTTCAATAACCATCGGAGTTTTTATACCCTTCTTTAACAAGTTTGAATATTTGGGATTTGCAACTTGTAAAAATAATAGCATCTTCTTCTTCCACATGATATAATTCTCTTTATCAAATTGTGGAATTTTAACGGTTCCAACTTTATGTGAAGTCATTATGAATTTTTGAATAAATAAAAATTCAAGGAGTTGAAAAATCACAAAAGTCTAGGATCTTGATTTGTTCGTTAATCAGAAGGCTCTGATACCAATTGTTAGGTCCCAATGTGTTTGTAGAAGGGGGGGGTTGAATACAAACAGCACCGAATAATCGAATTAAATGCGGAATAAAAAATGTGAAACAAAATTCAAGTTAAATAAAAATATTATTAAACTTGAAAGGTGTTACAACAACTGTATCGATTACAAGGAATTAATCTCAAATTAATTATCACAAATCTAGAATAAATTCGACATGAACTTTTTCTATTTTTGTAATAAAAAGATTCAAATGCTAAACGCGATTTGAGATTAAGTTCTAGGGATTTTGATCCGCTAGATTGTTACACAAGAACAAGATAAATAATTCTAGTGGTTTGGATTTAACATTAACAAACTAGAATATTGATCTTGAATAAGCAGATGAATGATGAAATGTTTTTCTTTTGTTTTCTGCTGTTTTCTCTCTTGTTCTGTATTGGTTGCTGTGTTGATTGATAATGAAACAAAAGTCTTCTGCTTCTTTTTATCAAACAGCCGAATGGAAATTGATCTGGTATGACAATCCTTTGCTCAGTAAGAATTTCGGTGTGACAATCTTTAGAGCTAGCAAGACTTTCGGTATGACTATTGATTGTCATACCGATTGTCATATTAGTTCAAATGAATTGTCTTGCTGAATAAATAACAGATTTTAATCTAAATAAAATTCTGATAAGACAATTAAATGTATTGGCATGACTTTCGGTATGACTATTAATTGTCATACCGATTGTCATACTAATACAATCAGTTTGTCTTGTTTTGAATTTAAATAGATTTTAAACCAATTAAAATTCTGAAAATTCCTAGAATTAATTCTGAATTAATTAATCAATTAATTTAATTAATCAATAAATTAATCTTTGCAGATATAATTTATTTTCTTAATTAAATTATATGACTTAATTAATTAATAGAGAATTAATACTAACCCTGAGCAACATCCATTCTTCTGACAATCTTCTGAAAATCACTGAGAATTATGAATCAATTCCACCACTTCAACGTTGACACTCGATGTACTGTCTGGTTCATGAGTGACTAACTTCCGTGACGTTTCTTCATGTCTTGACTTTGACGCTTTGATTTTCTTCAGATTAAATCCTTGTAATTAATGATACTCTGACGAGATCTCTGTCACTTGATTAAATCCACGATCTTGATTTATATCACTGAGGCATGATCAACTTCTTGAACTTCTTCCAGTGAATTACCTCCTCAAGTCTGTAGATGAACCTTGTTTCTGAATCCTTTGACAGATATTACTTTGCGAGATCTCTCTGACGGTCGATCCACTATTTACTTATTACATTCTTATTTGAGTTGAGTTGAATCCTCGAATATACAAATAGGCTATGACATATGACTTACATGCCTATATAAACAATCTCTTCACATCAGCCTTCCCATCAAATTCTTTCTCACAAACTTACCTTCATACTTTTTCTTTCAAAACACAATGGTCAAATACAACATGTTTTTGAACTACCAAAACTTCAATATGGAGCTAAGCTGTGCCGACTGGCAGCAGGAATGGCACGTCACGGCCATTCCTGAGGAGATACGGGACTCTGTCCCACAGGAGGTACTGACCCACCTCCTGTTCTTGTATATGGACTACCATCGCCATCTGGAGCGATTGGAGGAGGAAAGGCTGGAAGCTCTCCGCCAGCAAGAGCGAATCATCCGACTCGCCATTCTATTTATCGAGAGTATGAAGAAGAAATGATTTAATCTCGTCTTCTTCCTGTTTTTCTTCATCATCAGCTTTGTCAGGTTTCTTAGCTAGGACTAAAGCTGTTGATGTTAGGTTTCGTAGCTTAGGGAAATCTTGTATAAGTACTGATGTAATTTCCATTTCATGAATGTATTCTCTTGATATATTAATGAAATTTGTTTTTGTTTCAAGATTTTGTCTCTAAGTTATTTTGTAATGCATTGATAAATCCTGATTGATATTCTGATGACCATATAAATTATGTTTTAATTTAAGTTCTGACTTTCCTTTATCAGTACTTACTCATATGATTTATCTTGGTCATTTTCACTTGATTTCTTTTCAGAATATTAATGATGCAGTGAAAAATAATTAAATCAGTGGGAACGGTTTCAATTTTGAATTAAAACTGTTTCACCTTGATTAATGGAATATCTGGGTAAATGGAACGGTTTTTCCTTGAAAACAGGCAAGTGGGCAAGCAATGATTACTGTTTTCTCGCGCCCAGTAACTATCCGTTATTACTGCATGTCTGACAGGTGTCCAACGGTAACCATTTTTTAGAGTATAAGTACGACAGAGAAAGGATTTCTTTAATCTTTTATTTCCTTCATACTTTTTCTCTCTACTTGCTTTTACTCTCTCTTTCTCTCACGTTGGTTTTTCATACAGACATTTTATCAAACACCTAACAAGCACTTTTAAATCTCAATTTTTCACATGGCACCTAAGGATTTACTCATTGATGGAGCTAACTTTGTTCCAAACAACTATGCTGCAATTCTTCATCATGCTGAAGCTCCATCTGAATTGCATTTTGTGCAAGATCTTCTTGCACATAGTGAGATTGGGTATGCATTAACCAGCCTTCAGTCTTTTCGATCCAACAAGTTCTGACGTTTTGGCGGACTGGGCACTTTGATGATGGTGGTAAACATGGCACTCCCAGTATTGTTTTCGAAGTGGGTGATTCATCTTATGCAGTCACTCCTGGTACAATACGCAAAGCTCTACATCTCCCAGAAGATTGTACCTTTTCAATTCCAGAAGAATCAGCTCTTCAGGAGTTAATGGCAAATTTGGGGTATGAAAGGAGTTTGGCAAAACTTGGGCAGTTGAAACGGGCTCATATCAGAAGAGAATGGAGCTTCTTCTTCGACTGCATCACCAAAGCTTTTGGGAACAAATGTTCGAATTTTGATGCTATTCCAATTCTGAGTCAGCATATCGGGTATGCTATTATCAATCAAACTCATTTTGATTTTGCAACTGGTATAATTGGTTTTATTAGGGATAGGATGACAGAGGATAGAAATATTGCCAATTTTGCTAGATTCTGTCAACTTAGTTATACTTTTTGTACTGATGAACCTCAATTAGTCAGTTCCTCAACCCCACCTTTTAAAGTTGCAAAACGCTACTTTAATGACTTGGTAAATGCTGACACTAAGAAATCAGTGGTTAGACCATTACGAATTTCCTCAGTCTGTAAAACAGATCCTAGTAAATGCTGATCCTGATACTTATAGATCTGTTTACTCTGATGTCCAACCAACAATAAACATCCAAAAACCATCATCCGCAGCACCTACTGTGACTCTTTCATCCTCCAAGCCAAAGAGGACAAAGACCGTTCCTCAAACACCTCAAAAGAGAAGGAGGATTGCCTTGAGAGATGAATCTGATCCTGAGGAATAGGTTCCTTCTTCAGAACCTGTTGTAAGTGAAGCTGAGAAAAAGACTTCTCAGAAGGATTCTGGAATGGGGGGATCTAGGCTTCTCAAAAGGCTTAGAAGAATGACAGTTCCTGAAACTCCCAAGGAATCCAAATCAACAAAGAGATACCAGAAACAGAGGGCAAAAAGGCCAGTTTCAGATGATGAAGAGGAAGCAGCTAAGGAAGGGGATCAGGAATCTCTGATCTCACAAGACAAGGAATTTGCTCCAGTCACTTCTTCTCCATCAACTCCATCTAAGGAAGCTGCTACTGAAAAGGCCAACACACCATCTGTGTCTCCTGTTCAAAAGTCTGTATCTCCTGTTGATCCAGGCCTAAGTGCTGAAATTGATATTCAGAATCTGGTTGTGCCTGAAATACTTTTCTTAGAAGCTCCACCAGCAACTAATCCTTCTACAACACCTGTTCCTGATGCTGTTCAAACTCCAGAGTTATCAACAACATCTTCTCTGAATCATGATGCTGATGATCAGACTTTAGGTGAGCATCAGGATTTGGCTGTTGATCAGAACTTAGAACAAGGTCAGTAATTAGAGGATGCTGAAGCCTCTATTGCTCCTCACACTGTTGTCTTATCAGAAGATACTGATTCTTTAAGTTCTGATGCTGCAAATGCTGGAGATACTGGTGATGCTGCTCCAACTGCAGATGCTGATATAGCAGGTCCTTCAGGACATGCTTCTCAACAGACTATTCTAAAGTCTGAACTGGTTAAGAAGTTTGTTACCGGAGAAGCACCAGTACCTTGGAGTTCAACTCCTGCAGGAAAGGAGTGGACTAAGGAATGGAACTCAGTTTCATGTGTTCCAACTGAAAAGCATCTTGCTGAGCACTTGACTAAAGCTGATGAAATGTTAAATTCTGATGATTTCAAAACCCAGCTTAGAGTCACTGCATTGAGTACTAAACATCTACAAGGTCTTCATTGAACTACTCATGCAGAGCTACACAAGATTCAGGAGAACTTTATCAAACAGGAACAAGTTTGGAAAATTGATAAGAAAAAGTTCTTCCAACCTACCATTGATAGGATTGCTTATATTGAGAAGACTCAAGATCATCAACAAGTTCAGATTGATGAAATTCTGAAAAATCAAGCTTCTCAGCAATCACAACTAACTGAAATCCAATCCTCAGTGGAATTGCTTATCTCTCTACTACTACCTGCTGATGCCAAAAAGGGGGAGAAAGTAATTAAGTCCAAATGCAAGACTGACAGGAAAGGAAAATGAAAAAGATGATCAAGGAAACTCTGGAATGGGTAGAGGTCATAGTCAAGGTAGAGGATTCACATCAAGACAAGCTAGTCACAGGACAAGTTCTGATACTGGGAAGAGAATAAGTTCTGCTACTGGTAAAAGGATAAGTTCTGATGAACTTTTAGATCTTGATGAGGAAATGTCAAGACCGTTATTTCTTCAGGAAAATCCAGGAATGGACTTGGAGAGTTTAATGAAAGAAGAAGCTAGGCTTAAATCAGAGAAGGTCATATCTAAATCTGAAGCTTCTGGTAAAAAGCCACTTCCAAAACTCAAAGGCATTGTGATCAAAGAAAGGACACATACTGAAGCAACATTGGCTAGATCACAACCGCAGATAGATCCAAGATCCAAGGGTAAAGAAAAAGTTGGTGAACCTATCAAGGTTTATGTGCCTCCTGAGGATGAAGAAATTACTGATGAAAAGGATGATCTTGCTCTGACTTCAAGAAAAGTTCTTAAAACAACCTCTGACATGGCTCAAGTTGTTCAGAGTCAAGAAATTGTAAGTTCTGATATTCAGAAGAAGCAAGTAACCTCTGACATAGCTCAAGTTAACTTGATATCAGAAGATAGACCAAAGACACTCCTACCAGTATTCACTAAAGCAAAACAGACTCAACCTTTGAAGACTACTGCAAGTGGTTTTGAAGTAAGAGTAGTTACTGGAAAGGAAGCTAGAGATAAAACTGGATAGGGAAGTGCTGATGAAAGAAGAATACATAACACTACCAATGATCCAACTTCCTTGAGTGAACCAGGTATTGGAGCAACTCCTGAGAGATTGAATCAACTAGAATCTGTACAGATGGTTTACCATACCTACTTGAAAGAATACATCATTTTGTATTTCATGACAGATGGTAGGGTTTATCATATAAGACAAAATGCCATTCCATTGAAGTATTTTGAAGAATTGGAGCATGTACTTTTCTTACTTCAAGTGGATGACAGAATAATAGGAACTGCTGCAAACTATTTAAAAGAACAGATTCAGAGACAGAAAAGGCTTTATTCTGTTAAGTCTGACAGCACATATGTTCCAAAGTACAGAGATCACAATGGTGATATTGTTGATATGAAACCTAATACTGCACAGATCAGAACATATCTTGGTATTAAGGGACTTGAATTCAATCTGGAGTCTGACAAAGCCTATGTCATAAGACTAGATCAGGAGTTGAGAAAAGCAAAGATCAATGATCTCAGAGCTGTAATCTTTCAAATTGGTGAAGATACTGCAGAGCTTAAATATGCCAAAAGGAGAATGATTGATGAACTCAGATATGCTGAGAAATGTTTGTTGAAGAACTATCTCAGAACAACTCCTGACATCAGAGAGATCAGATGATGAAGCCAAGTCGAAGATCTACAACTGCTTAAATTCTGATATTTGTACAGACTGAAGTTGTTATCAGAAGTTGAATATTGGTAAAGCTTTAAGGACTGTAAGTTGTAGTTATCTAGTCTAATTCTCATGCATTTGTACTTAATGTTTTTGACATCATCAAATAACTGTTAAACTTGTATATTATGCTAATTTACAAGTTGGGGGAGATTGTTAGATATAATTGATAATGTCATGGCTAATATGATTTATGTTTAGATTTCAGATCTTACTTAATAGGACAAATCAGTACTTAACTGTTGATCAGTACTTATACTGGAAGTCAGGACTTAAGGATATCAGTACTTATATTATCAGGAGATAATCATCAGAAGTTAGATATCAGAACTTAAGTGCTGAAGGATGATCAGATAAGGACAGTAGCTGATTAAAGGAAAGAAGATCAAGATAAACATAAAAAGAGATATGCATGAAGAAGGAGTTCCGTGAAGAATGGAATACTTGGAAGAAAAGATATCTGATTGATATATTTTAGGAAGCAGAATTATATTCCATATCAATTAGCGATTATCTTGTAACTTTGTAGTATATAAACACAGACATAGGGTTTACACTATAAGTGTTATCATATTCGAGAAGATTATTCATTGTAACCCTAGCAGCTCTCGTGATATTTGTTCATCACAGAGAGGTAACAGTTCCATACTGTAACAGAGTTTATTGTTTCAATAAAGTTTGTTTTCTGTTACTTAATATATTATAGTTCGATTTGATTGTATTATACACTGTATTCACCTCCTCTACAATGTGTGTGACCTAACACTTTAATATACTAGAGATCCCACATTAGAAGTAATTATTTATGTGGAAATCTATTGACACAAGCAAATTCTGATATTGAGCTTAGTCAAGTTTACTTTGTCTATCTTATTACTAAGTCAAAAACTAGAATAATGCTTCTCATCTATTAAGTTCTGATGTTAGTAAATCTGTTGAATGTACTAAGTGCTGATAAACCTCACTTATCAAAAGAAAAAGGAAAAGAAACAAGGAATAAAAATCAGGTACTCCTTTGAGATCTAGAGTAAAAATATGGAAGGGACGACCCAAGTGCATTGCTGGTATTAAGTAATATGCATCAGAAAAAGCAAAAATAAATATTTTTCTTGGTGACTTTTCACACTCTATGATTACTGGAGAAATACTCTGATAATAGCATAAATTCTGATAAGCAGTCGTAACTCACTTACACTGAGAAGCCACTGTAAAATGGAATTTCAAAAGATGCATAAAATAAGCACAACAACAGTTGATGTGGACTCATGCATGAACTCATTCAAAAGTAGGCTTCAGAATAATGATAGATTTTAAGTAAAGTTTTAAGTTATGCCTTATTTCTAAGATGTACTGAAGTGAATCAGACTTTACTCTTTGTCTGATATTTTGCTTAATGCACACACTTACACTCCATATGAATGATGAAAATTACTGTGGCAGTTCAATGTTGTTTTAGATGAACCGTTTATGTATCAAATTGCATAAATTCTGGGGACAAGTTCTAATGGAAGTTCTGATGATTAAGTTCTAAAGAATCAACATCAGAATTTGTGTGAAGAATTACGGAGATAGGCATTCACTTTTTGAGTTAAGAAATCATGTTCTGATGACTGTTAAGTTCTGATATAAGTCTAAGTGCTGATATTAAATTCTGATTCTTTACTTGACTTATTTGTGGTTAAAATCTGCAACAGTCTTATTTTAATTCAGTATATGTTTGGGTGGAATATTAACAGTCAATATAATTAGGGTTAGTGGAACACGTCCACGCACAGTAATATTTACTTGTTTCTTGTGCGCATTAAACCCTGTTTTACACTTCCAATGACTGTTTTTCTTCTTCTCAGTCTAGGGAGACGAGGTAGAATTATCTCTACCTGTCCGCATTAAATTATCCTCGCGTCTCCTGGCATTCTATTGCCTATATAAACCATCACCTCACATCAGCCTACACATCATTTCTTTTCTCACATACTCACTCTCTCTTCCTTCATACCAACACAATCATGGTTAACTACAATATGTTTTTAAACTATGAGACCTTCAACATAGGAGTTGAGCTTTGAGGACTGGCAGCAGGAATGGCACGTAACTGTCATTCCTGATGAGATTTGAGACTCGGTTCCCCAGGAGGTTCTCACACACCTCCTGTTCTTTTACAATGGACTACCATCGCCATCTGGAGCGATTGGAAGAAGAAAGACTGGAAGCTCTCCGCCAACAAGAGCGAATCATTCAACTCGCTATTCTTTTTGTAGAGAGTCGGAAGAAGAAATAATTTAGTTTTCTTCTTCCTATTTTTCTTCATCGTCAGCTTTGTCCGGCTTCTTAGCCACGGACAAAAGCTGTTGATGTTAGGTTTAGTAGCTTAGGACAGCCTTGTAATGTTCTGATGTAAATTTCAATTTCATGAATGTATTCTCTTAATATATTAATGGAATTTTATATTTTTGCAAGATTTTGTCTCTGAGATATTTTGCAATTCTACTGCATTGTTAAATCCTGATATATCCATATTCTGATGACCATTTTAATTGCTGATATAAATTAAGTTCTGATTCTGAAATGTCGGTACTTGTTTAATTGATTTATTTTTTGGTAATTCTCACACTTTATATTTTTCCAGAAAATGGGTTTTGCAGTAAAAATGATTAAAAAAAATGGGAACAATTTAAATTTTAAATTAAAACTGACTTACCTCAATTAATGGGATTACTTGGTAAGTGGAACAGTTTTTTCCATGAAAAACTGTATATGATAAGTAATGATTACTGTTTTCCCGTGCCCATTAACTATTCATTGTTGCTGCATGTCTGACAGGTGTCAAACAGTTATTTTTTTTAACCATGTATAAATAAGAGAGAGAAGATTATACAATCTTTTATTTACTTTTACACTTTATCTCTCTTTCTTTACTTTTAGTCTCTCTCATCTCCTGACGTTGGTTTTCATACAGACATTTTATCAAATACCTTACAGGCAACCTTAATTCTCAACTTTTTCTCATGGCACCTAAGGATTTGATCATAGATGGAGCCAAGTTCGTTCCCAACAACTATGCTGCAATCCTAAATCATGATGAAGCTCCATCTGAGTTGCATTTTGTGCAAGATCTTCTTGCACACAGTGAAATTGGGTATGCATTGACCCAACCTTCAGTCTTTTCAAGCCAACAAGTTCTGACATTTTGGCGGACTGGGCATTTTGATAATGGTGGTGCAACTGGTACTCCCAACATTGTTTTTGAAGTCAATGATGATGAGCATGTGGTAACTCCTGGAACAGTTCGCAAGCCTTTAATTTACCAGAAGGCTGCATTTTCTCAACAGCGGAGGAACCAGCTCTACAGCAGCTCATGGCCAATTTGGGGTATGAGCAGAGTTTGGCTAAGCTTGGACAGTTGAAACGAGCACATATCAGAAAGGAATGGAGCTTTTTCTTCGAATGCATCACTAAAGCCTTCGGGAATAAGTGTTCCAACTTTGATGCCATTCCAATAATGAGTTAGCACATTGGGTATGCTATTATTAACCAAACTCATTTTGATTTTGCAAATGCTGTGCTAGGTTTTATAGGGGATAGGATGACAGAGGATAGGAATGTTGTCAACTTTGCTCGATTCTGTCAGCTTATATATAATTTCTGTTGTTCTGATGAACCCCAACCTACCACTGACTTATTTCCACCCTTTAAACTTGCAAAACAGGGCTTTTAATGACTTGATAAATGTTGACCTTAAGAAAACGGTGGTTAGACCTTTACAGATTCCTCAGTCTGTAAAACCGATTCTGGTAAATTCTGATCCTCAAACCTATAGATCTGTTTATCCTGATGTTCAACCTACCACCACATCCCAAACACCACACCAACCATCAGAACATACCACACATACATCTATACCTCAACCCTCTCTCAAAACATATCTCAAAACTTATCTCACACCTGTTGGATTTTAATCGCAGCGGGGGCATGGTAAAATACTTTTACACACATAAAATCCAAATAAAAGCATACAGGTCTTGAATAAAAATTCGAGGGATCGAATCTAACCTTTAAAATAATTCGGAGACAACGATCAGAGATCCTTAGCAGTTGCTCCTCAAGTGTGAAGCACTCCACCGGTATCCACCAAGAAAACGATGTTAAGGAGGAGGAAGGAAGGTGGAGAGAATTGGGTTTTCCAAACTTTTTGGGTTTTTGGGGTTCTTCTAAAAATAGGCTCTATAATAGTGTATTTATAGGCAAAATTTTCAGCTGAAATTTTCCCATAAATATTATTATTATTATCCCATTTATTATTCTCATTAATAATTAAAACACCTTTTAATTATTAATCCTTTTTCTAAACACTTTAGAAATAATTCTCTCTCTTGATTTAATTTCCAAAAATTAAATCCTTTAATTAATAATATTAAGAACTTTTCTTAATTAATTTATAATCAATTAAATCTCATTTAATCAATTATTAAATTTGCCAATTAATTATTTATTTCACAAATAAATAATTATAAGCCATTATTAATTAGTTCCTCCACCATTAAATCATTCTCTTTTACGGTGTGACCCTGTAGGTTCAATATTAAGCCGATAGTAGAAATAAATAATAATAAAACTATTTTATCATTATTTATATAAATTCTCTAATTTATTAAATATGATTAATTAATTAATCACATTTATTCTACATCATGAGGGATACTTCTCAGCATATCGCGACTATCCGGATAATATGAATTCACTGCTTAGAATACTAAGAACCTATTCAGTGAATAGTTACCGTACAATAAACTCCTTCTACCCTACAATGTCCCGATTAAATACAAGGCATGGATCTCGTGTCAAGCCTATCTAATTTAATCACTTGCTTACCATTTACTATGCGTAGTTCTATGCAAATTAGAAACTCCTTTCTAATTTCATTCACTCTGGCCAGAGATTCCTGAACTAGCATAAGTGGATCAGCCTTGAACATTCGCTTCCTTCACTGGAAGGGGTAGATCCTTTATTGATCATACACTATCTTCGTGTACAAATTCCTATACCCAGTAGAGCCCTAATAATTGTCTCTCGAGACTAAGAACTAAACCAAAGCATAGTTCAGTGTACATCAGATGACTATGATGACCTCAAGTCTAAGGATACTTGTACAACTATCACTATGTGAACAATTGTTGACACGTGAGTGAACTCCATCAGTTGTTCAGCTGGGCGAGTCATGTTCAGTGAACTTATTCTATAATAAGCACCTACATACTAGCTATAGTGTCACCACACAAATGTCTATGAGAACAGACATCCTTTATAATGAAGCAAGCATAGTATGTACCGATCTTTGCGGATTATTAATTACCAGTTAGTAATCCTACGACCAGGAACTATTTAAGTTTAGAGTTATCATCTTTTAGGTCTCACTATTATGATCTCATCATAATCCATAAAAAGCTTTACTCTAAACTATGGTATATCTTATTTAAACACTTAAATAGATAAAGCCCGTAATAAAAACAAAACAAGTCTTTTATTAATATCAATGAAATCAAAATAGATTACATAAAAGTTATTCCTAAATCCTCATACATGATTGGACTTAGGACATTTTCCTTTCAATCTCCCACTTGTACTAAAGCCAATTACTCTGGTATCTAATACCCATCTTGTCTTTATGATGATCAAAGTGACTTTCATAAAGTAGCTTTGTGAGTGGGTCTGCTATGTTGTTATGTGTGTCAACTCTAATTCAATGTACAAGAAATGTTACTGCGCTCCCACTAACCCTTTTGTAGACGCATGGTTCATCTTCGTTTTTGATAAAATCAAACTCTTTGATTGTCTCATCAAAACGAATGTTCCATTTTTCGAGAAGCTTGCTTTAAACCACATATGGTTCGCAGCAGCTTACACACTAGGTTTTCATTTCTCTTGGAAAGAAAACCATCTGGCTATTTGCCAGATCTCATAGTCATAGTAAGCAGCAATCGCAAGCAAAATCCGAACTGATTATAACAGGGCTGCAGGTAAAAGGTTTCATCAAAGTCAATCCATTGCCTTTGTTTGAATTCTTTTGCCACAAGCCTGGCCTTATAGGTCTCCACTGGCCATCTGCTACAATCTATCTTTTGTATACCGTATACATAGATTCCACTCTGGATTTCATGGCACTATGCCATTTCTCTAAGTCAACACTACTCATAGCCTCATTATAGGTCACAGGGTCGTCATCATCAATGATCGACAACTCATTGTCATTCTCAATGACTAGGCCATAATACCTCTCAGGTTGGCGAGACACTCTCCCTGGTCTATGAATGGGCTGTTCCACAAAAGGTTGTTCAGTCAGAACAGGTGTTTCCACTGTTTCCTTCAAGGATAAACTCCTTTTCCAAGAAGGTAGCATGTCTGGAGACAAACACCCGATGATCGGTGTAAAAGTAATACCCTAAATTCTCTTTAGGATATCCCACAAAACTACATTTTACGGATCGATATTCCAGCTTATCTGGGTTAACTTTCTTGACATAAGCTGGACATCCCCAAATCTTAACGTGTTTAAGACTCGGTTTCCTTTCTTTCCATATCTCATATGGAGTTTGAGGAACAGATTTGGAAGGCACCTTATTCAGTAAATATGCTGAGGTTTCCATTGCATAACCCCATAGGAATATTGGAAGATTTGCATAGCTCATGATGGACCGAACCATGTCTAACAGAGTTCGATTTCTCCTTTCAGATACCAATCTGGAGGAGTCCACTGGGAGACTATACCATTTACTTTGAGATAATCTAGAAACACTCCATTAAAGTATTCACCACCTCGATCTAATCGAAGAATTAGAATACTATGTTTGGTTTGTTTCTTCACTTCATACTTATACTCTTTGAAACTTTTCAAAGGCTTCAGACTTGTGTTTCATCAAACACATATTCGAATCTAGATCTATCATCTATGAAAGTAATGAAGTATGAAAATCCACCCACGGCTTGCGTAGACATTGGTCCACATACATCTGTGTGTACCATTCCTAGCAAATTTGCAGTCCTCTCTCCATGTCTACTAAATGGAGACTGCAGTGCCACTATGAAGTGAGATTTTCATCATCCCTTTTCTTTTATTAGTTTGTTCAATCTGAAGTAAATTATGTAACATTTATACAGACCATTATTTAAAGTACCACGTCCATAAAGAATATTATTTCTAATAATAGAACATTCATTATTCTCAATAATAAATGAAAATCCAGCCAAGTCTTACATGGGAATAATATTCTTCACAATCGAGGGAACAAAATAACAATTATTTAAAACAATAGTCTTGCCCGTAGGCATATGTAAATGAAATGATTCTACATCTTCAGCAGCAACTCTTGCTCCATTTCCCATCAGTAGAATCACCTCCTCTTCCTCAAGAGTCCTACTTCTCCTTGGTCCCTGTAATGAATTGCAGATGTCAGAACCATAGGCGGTATCTAATACCCAAGTAGAAATTTGGCTTAATGACATATTCACTTCTATCATGAACATACCTGAATCAGAAGCGGTAGTCTCACTACCCTTCTTCTTCTTCAATTCTGCAAGGTAAACCTTGCAGTTCCTCTTCCAGTGCCCCACCTTGTTACAGTGAAAGCAAACAACTTTGCTCTTGGGGTCTTCAGCTTTTGGTGGAACCGGCGTTTTCTCACCTACTTTCTTTTTCTTGGAAGAGTTCCTCTTCCTTTTCTTAGGATTGGAACCTTCACCAATTAGAAGAACAGAACTCTTCTTAGGGGGAAAATTCGATTCCGCAGTCTTCAACATGTTGTGAAGTTCAGGCAGGCTGACATCCAACTTATTCATGTGAAAGTTCACAACAAACTGCGAGAACGAACTCGGAAGCGATTGCAAGACCAAGTCTTGGCTCAGCTCCCCATCCATGGCAAAACCAAGTTGTCCAAGACGTTCAATCAAATTGATCATCTTAAGTACATGGTCATTCACAGATGATCCCTCAGACATCCTACAACCGAACAGCTCCTTCGATATCTCATATCGAGCTGTCCTCCCTGCCACATCATACAACTCTTGTAGATGCATGAGGATAGTTTGAGCATCCATACGCTCATGTTGCTTCTGTAGCTCAATGTTCACGCAAGCTAGCATGATGTATTGAGCAACATTTACATCATTTATCCACTTACGATACACAACATGTTCATCATTATGTGCATCACTAGCAGGTTCAGTAGGCTTAGGTGAGTCAATCACGTATTCCAGCTTCTCAATCCTGAGAACAATTCTCAAGTTTCGAAGCCAGTCAGCATAATTAGGACCAGTCAATTTGTGAGCATCCAGTATGCTCTTGAGTGATAGTGCGGAAGACATAACGTACAAAGTAAATCTGTAAATGATAAACACATAACAACACTTAGCAAATATTCGATTTCATTTTAAAACACTATATGAATCGGGTCTTTATTCATAAGTGGCTCCCACTAGTTTATCTAATTTATTCAACCCCCTACGTGAAAAATTAAGCATTCATAATGCTAGTGGGAATAGGGATCCTACATTCCATTACACAACCCCGGCTGTGGCACAAAACGCCATGTAATGTTCAATAGGCAGACAACTCTTGTCAATTACATCTAATGTTATTCCCTAATCAAACTTTAGCCTCTTGAATAATTGAGTCACGGCTGTGGCACGACAAACTCAATATTCTAAGTCAAGTCTAACCCAACATTCCGTACAATTGAATCAGTCCCCAAAGGCCCACGGCTGTGGTACGTAACGACCTTTAGATTATTATTCAATGTACACATCTCTATGTAATAGACAAGTATTTCTTATTTCGAAATCAAAGCCCTCGGCTGTGGCATGAAACAACAATGATTTAAAAATAAGAACTACTTTCTATCATGTTGGAAGGCTATGACCGACACAAGCACGTTGTATCATTGGCCAATTACTACTTGATATTATTTAATTTTAGAGGGATTATATTACGTTACAATCATAATCAAATTATAAAGAAATTCTTCCTTTTAAATTAAATATTTCAAATCAATAATCAATAATCAGATGATTCCCAGATCGGGTGGAGCATTGTCAAGAGGCGTCACTTAATAACCCTTTCTTACAGATAGAAATCTGTTATTGACAGAATCATCCTTTCTCTCATATCGAAAATTCATATTCAATTACGTGTTTCATAAACACAAGAATCTCATGATTGTATTCATAATATTATTATTAAGGTTATGAAACAATTTCACTATACTAGGTTGTCTAACAAACGCCTTATGTTCATTTAAGTTCACCTAAATCTATCATCGCATGATAAACTAAGCATATATCACATATATAAACATGAATAAACATCAAGGTAGGCATGTTATATCATCTAGCACATTAGCCTAAGCATTATACATCTCTATGTATCACATGAAGTATTTAAAAGCAGTTAAAACAGTTAAAAACAGCTTTAAAACACTTCCGGAAATATAAACAGTTCAAAACTTTTATATAAACTAAAATTGATCACTCCATTAGATCCGTCTCGGAAAAACGAATCCAACGGTATATTGCACGCCCAAAACGGAGTTACGAAACTCCCAGAAAATTAAATTTAATGTGGACAGTCGGGCTGTAACGCATTACAGGAACGCGTTACAAGCCCTGTAACGCATTCCGGTGATGCGTTACAACCCTTTTAACCAATTAAAAGGTGTAACGCATTCCGTGAATGCGCCACAGGTGTGTAACGCATTCCCGGAATGCGTGACACCCCTTTTTTTTTCTTTTGCAGCAGCCGCCGTTGCCTCGAACTCCGCGCCTGACAGCGCCTGACAGCCGTCCTTTTCTGTGTCTTTCTCCGTGCAACATCACAGATTATGCAGACAAGCAATACAAACATATATATATACTATATATACATATATTTACTTATTTAATTACGAATTTTAATTACAAGAACTTCAAAAATTCATAATAAAAAATCTATACATCATAAAATTACGAAAAAAATACCCAAACGCAACACTTGTAGAACCCAGATCAACATTCAAAATTATTCTGAGAAACGATTTCTCATCAGACAAAATTAATCCATAATATAACTTGTAAAAATCATAATTAATTCATACAAGCACATAAAATTCTGAAATTTTTACCACAGATCTATATGCATACAACCTGGCTCTGATACCATTGTTGGATTTTAATCGTAGCGGGGGCATGGTAAAACACTTTTACACACATAAAATCCAAATAAAAGCATACAGATCTTGAATAAAAATTCGAGGGATCGAATCTAACCTTTAAAATAATTCAGAGACAACGATCAGAGATCCTTAGCAGTTGCTCCTCAAGTGTGAAGCACTCCACCGGTATCTGAAAGGAATATGTCCTAAGTCCAATCGTGTATTAGGATTTAGGAATAACTTTTATGAAATCTGTTTTGATTTCATTGATATTAATAAAGACTTGTTTTGTTTTTATTACGGGCTTTATCTATTTAAGTGTTTAAATAAGATATACCTTAGTTTAGAGTAAAGCTTTTTATGGATTATGATGAGATCATAATAGTGAGACCTAAAAAGATGATAACTCTAAACTTAAATAGTTCCTGGTCGTAGAATTACTAACTGGTAATTAATAATCCGCAAAGATCGGTACATACTATGCTTGCTTCATTATGAAGGATGTCTGTTCTCATAGACATTTGTGTGGTGACACTATAGCTAGTATGTAGGTGCTTATTATAGAATAAGTTCACTGAACATGACTCGCACAGCTGAACAACTGATGGAGTTCACTCACGTGTCAGCAGTTGTTCACATAGTGACAGTTGTACAAGTATCCTTAGACTTGAGGTCATCATAGTCATCTTGTGTACACTGAACTATGCTTTGGTTTAGTTCTTAGTCTACAGGGACAATTATTAGGGCTCTTCTGGGTATAGGAATTTGTACACGAAGATAGTGTATGATCAATAAAGGATCTACCCCTTCCAGTGAAGGAAGCGAATGTTCAAGGCTGATCCACTTATGCTAGTTCAGGAATCTCTGGCCAGAGTGAATGAAATTAGAAAGGAGTTTCTAATTTGCATAGAACTACGCGTAGTAAATGGTAAGCAAAGTGATTGAATTAGATAGGCTTGACATGAGATCCATGCCTTGTATTTAATCGGGACATTGTAGGGTAGAAGGAGTTTATTCTACGGTAACTATTCACTGAATAGGTTCTTGGTATTCTAAGCAGTGAATTCATATTATCCGGATAGTCGCGATATGTTGAGAAGCATCACTCACGATGTAGAATAAATGTGATTAATTAATTAATCATATTTAATAAATTAGAGAATTTATATAAATAATGATAAAATAGTTTTATTATTATTTATTTCTACTACCGGCTTAATATTGAACCTACAGGGTCACACCATAAAAAGAGAATGATTTATTGGTGGAGGAATTAATTAATAATAGCTAATAATTATTTATTTGTGAAATAAATAATTATTTGGCAAATTTAATAATTGATTAAATGAGATTTAATTGATTATAAATTAATTAAGAAAAGTTCTTAATATTATTAATTAAGGATTTAATTTTTGGAAATTAAATCAAGAGAGATAATTATTTCTAAAGTGTTTAGAAAAATGATTAATGATTAAAAGGTGTTTTAATTATTAATGAGAATAATAAATGGGATAATAATAATAATATTTATGGAAAAATTTCAGCTGAAAATTTTGCCTATAAATATACTATTATAGACCCTAATTTTATTCCAACCTCGAAACCCGAAAACCCAAAAAGTTTGGAAAACCCAATTCTCTCCACCTCCTTCCTCCCTCCTTAACATCGTTTTCTTGGTGGATACCGGTGGAGTGCTTCACACTTGAGGAGCAACTGCTAAGGATCTCTGATCGTTGTCTCCGAATTATTTTTAAACGTTAAATTCGATCCCTCGAATTTTTATTCACGATTTATATGCTTTTATTTGGATTTTGTATGTGTAAAAGTGTTTTGCCATGCCCCCCCTGCATTTAAAATCCAACAATGGCATCAGAGCATAGGTTGTATGCATATAGATCTGTGGTAAAAATTTCAGAATTTTATGTGCTTGTATGAATTGATTATGATTTTTACAAGTTATATCATTGATTAATTTTGTCTCATGAGAAATCGTGTCTCAGAATAATTTTGAATGTTGATCTGGGTTCTACAAGTGTTGTAGATCGTCTAGGTATTTTTTTCATAATTTTATGATGTATAGATTTTTTATTATGAATTTTTGAAGTTCTTATAATTAAATTCGTAATTAAATAATTCATATATATAAAAATTGTAAGTATATATATGTTTGAATTGCTTGTCTGCATATATCTGTACTGCATCTGCTGTATGTAATGCTGCTGCATCAAAGAAGACAGAGTCTGACACGCATGTTTTTCGAGAAGAGAGAAGACGGCTGCTGCAAAAAAAAATAGGGGTGTAACACATTCTGGGAATGCGTTACACACTTGTGACGCATTCACGGAATGCGTTACACCTTTTAAATGGCTTAAATGGCTGTAACGCATCACCGGAATGCGTTACAGGGCTTGTAACGCGTTCTTGTAATGCGTTACAGACCGTCTGTTAATTTTAAAATTGATTTTTGGGAGTTTCGTAACTCCGTTTTAGGCGTGCAATATACCGTTGGATTCATTTTTACGAGACGGATCTAATGGAGTGATCAACTTTAGTTTATATAAAAGTTTTGAACTAGTTTATATTTCCATGAAGTGTTTTAAAGCTGTTTTTGACTGTTTTAATTGCTTTTAAATGCTTCATGTGATACATAGAGATGTATAATGCTTAGACCAATATGCTAGATGATGTAAAATGCCTACCTTGATGTTTATTCATGTTTATATATGTGATATATGCTTAGTTTATCATGCGATGATAGATTTAGGTGAACTTAAATGAACATAAGGCGTTTGTTAGATAACCTAGTATAGTGAAATTGTTTCATAACCTTAAGAACAATATTATGAATACAATCATGAGATTCTTGTGTTTGTGAAACACGTAATTGAATATGAATTTTCGATATGAGAGAAAGGATGATTCTGTCAACAACAAATTTCTATCTGTAAGAAAGGGTTATTAAGTGACGCCTCTTGACAATGCTCCACCCGATCTGGGAATCATCTGATTATTGATTATTGATTTGAAATATTTAATTTAAAAGGAAGAATCTCTTTATAATATGATTATGATTGTAACATAATATAATCCCTCTAAAATTAAATAATATCAAGTAGTAATTAGCCAATGACACAACGGGCTTGTGTCGGTCATAGCCTTCCAACATGATAGAAAAGTATTTCTTATTTTTGAATCATTGTCGGTTCGTACTACAGCCGAGGGCTTTGATTTCGAAATAAGAAATACTTGTCTATTACATAGAGATGTGTACATTGAATAAGAATCTAAAGATCGGTACGTGCTACGGCCGTGGGCCTTTGGGGACTGATTCAACTGTACGGAATGTTGGGTTAGACTTGACTTAGAATATTGAGTTTGTCGTGCTACAGCCGAGACTCAATTATTCAAGAGGCTAAAGTTTGATTAGGGAATAACATGAGATGTAATTGACAAGAGTTGTCTGCCTATTGAACATTGCATGGCGGTTCGTGCTACATCCGGGGTTGTGTAATGGAATGTAGGATCCCTATTCCCACTAGCATAATGAATGCTTAATTTTTCACGTAGGGGGTTGAATAAATTAGGAAAACTAGTGGGAGCCACTTATGAATAAAGACCCGATTCATATAGTGTTTTTAAATGAAATCGAATATTTGCTAAGTGTTGTTATGTGTTTATCATTTACAGATTTACTTTATACGTTATGTCTTCTACACTATCACTCAGGAGCATACTAGATGCTCACAAATTGATTGGTCCTAATTATACTGACTGGCTTCGAAACTTGAGAATTGTTCTCAGGATTGAGAAGCTGGAATACGTGATTGACTTACCTAAGCCTACTGAACCTGCTAGTGATGCACATAATGATGAACATGTTGTGTATCATAAGTGGATAGATGATGCAAATGTTGCTCAATGCATCATGCTAGCTTCCATGAACATTTAGCTACAGAAGCAACATGAGCATATGGATGCTCACACTATCCTAATGCATCTACAAGAGTTGTATGATGTAGCGGGGAGGACGGCTCGATATGAGATATCGAAGGAGCTGTTCGGTTGTAGGATGTCTGAGGGATCATCTGTGAATGACCATGTACTTAAGATGATCAATTTGATTGAACATCTTGGACAACTTGGTTTTGCCATGGATGGGGAGCTGAGCCAAGACTTGGTCTTGCAATCGCTTTCGAGTTCATTCTCGCAGTTTGTTGTGAACTTTCACATGAATAAGTTGGATGTCAGCCTGCCTGAACTCCACAACATGTTGAAGACTGCGGAATCGAATTTTCCCCCTAAGAAGAGTTCTGTTCTTCTAATTGGTGAAGGTTCCAATCCTAAGAAAAGGAAGAGGAACCCTTCCAAGAAGAAGAAAGTAGGTGAGAAAACGCCGGTTCCACCAAAAGCTGAAGACCCCAAGAGCAAAGTTGTTTGCTTTCACTGTAACAAGGTGGGGCACTGGAAGAGTAACTGCAAGGTTTACCTTGCAGAATTGAAGAAGAAGAAGGGTAGTGAGACTACCGCTTCTGATTCAGGTATGTTCATTATAGAAGTGAATATGTCATTAAATCAAATTTCTACTTGGGTATTAGATACCGCCTGTGGTTCTCAAATCTGCAATTTGTTGCAGGGACCAAGGAGAAGTAGGACTCTTGAGGAAGAGGAGGTGATTCTACTGATGGGAAATAGAGCAAGAGTTGCTGCTGTAGATGTGGAATCATTTCATTTAGATAGGCCTACGGGCAAGACTATTGTTTGAAATAATTGTTATTTTGTTCCCTCGATTGTGAGGAATATTATTCCCATGTTAGACTTGGCTGGATTTTCATTTATTATTGAGAATAGTGAATGTTCTATTCTTAGAGATAATATTCTTTATGGACGTAGTGCTTTAAATAATGGTCTGTATAAATGTGACATAATTTACTTCAGATTGAACAAACTAATAAAAGAAAAGGGATGATGAAAATCTCACTTTATAGTGGCACTGCAGTCTCCATTTAGTAGACATGGAGAGAGGGCTGCAAATTTGCTAGGAATGGTACACACGGATGTATGTAGACCAATGTCTACGCAAGCCATGGGTGGATTTTCATACTTCATTACTTTCATAGATGATAGATCTGGATTCGGATATGTGTTTGATGAAACACAAGTCTGAGGCCTTTGAAAAGTTCAAAGAATATATGTATGAAGTGGAGAAACAAACCAAACATAGTATTATAATTCTTCGATTAGATCGAGGTGGTGCATACTTTAATGGAGTGTTTCTAGATTATCTCAAAGTAAATGGTATAGTCTCCCAATGGACTCCTCCAGATTGGTATCTGAAAGGAGAAATCGAACTTTGTTAGACATAGTTCGGTCCATGATGAGCTATGCAAATCTTCCAGTATTCCTATGGGGTTATGCATTGGAAACCTCAGCATATTTACTGAATAAGGTGCCTTCCAAATCTGTTCCTCAAACTTCATATGAGATATGGAAAGTAAGGAAACCGAGTCTTAAATACGTTAAGATTTGGGGATGTCCAGCTTATGTCAAGTAAGTTGACCCAGATAAGCTGGAATATCGATCCGTAAAATGTAGTTTTGTGGGATATCCTAAAGAGACTTTAGGGTATTACTTTTACACCGATCATCGGGTGTTTGTCTCCAGACATGCTACCTTCTTGGAAAAGGAGTTTATCCTTGAAGGAAACAGTGAGAGCAAAATTGAACTTGATGAAGTTCAAGAAGCACAAACTACTACGGATCAAGTGGAAACACCTGTTCTGACTGAACAACCTTTTGTGGAACAGCCCATTCATAGGTCAGGGAGAGTGTCTCGCCAACCTGAGAGGTAACATGGCCTTGTCATTGAGAATGACAATGAGTTGTCGATCATTAATGATGACGAACCCTGTGACCTATAATGAGACTATGAGTAGTGTTGACTCAGAGAAATGGCATAGTGCCATGAAATCCAGAATGAAATCTATGTATACGGTATACAAAAGATAGATTATAGCAGATGGCCAGGTGGAGACCTTTAAGGCCAGGCTTTTGGGAAATGGATTCAAACAAAGGCAATGGATTGACTTTGATGAAACCTTTTACCTGTAGCCCTGTTAAAATCAGTTCGGATTTTGCTTGCGAATGCTGCTTACTACGACTATGTGATCTGGCAAATAGCCTGATGGTTTTTTTTCCAAGGGAAATGAAAACCTAGTGTGTAAGCTGCTACAAACCATATGTGGTTTAAAGCAAGCTTCTCAAAAGATGGAACATTCGTTTTGATGAGACAATCAAAGAGTTTGATTTTATCAAAAACGCAGATGAACCATGCGTCTACAAAAGGGTTAGTGGGAGCGCGGTAACATTTCTTATATTATATTGAATTAGAGTTGACACACATAACAACATAGCAGACCCACTCACAAAGCTACTTTATGAAAGTCACTTTGATCGTCAAGATGGGTATTAGATACCAGAGTGATTGGCTTTAGTACAAGTGGGAGATTGAAAGGAATATGTCCTAAGTCCAATCGTGTATTAGGATTTAGGAATAACTTTTATGAAATCTGTTTTGATTTCATTGATATTAATAAAGACTTATTTTGTTTTTATTACGGGCTTTATCTATTTAAGTGTTTAAATAAGATATACCATAGTTTAGAGTAAAGCTTTTTATGGATTATGATGAGATCATAATAGTGAGACCTAAAAAGATGATAACTCTAAACTTAAATAGTTCCTGGTCGTAGGATTACTAACTGGTAATTAATAATCCGCAAAGATCGGTACATACTATGCTTGCTTCATTATGAAGGATGTCTGTTCTTATAGACATTTGTGTGGTGACACTATAGCTAGTATGTAGGTGCTTATTACAGAATAAGTTCACTGAACATGACTCGCACAGCTGAACAACTGATGGAGTTCACTCACGTGTCATCAGTTGTTCACATAGTGATAGTTGTACAAGTATCCTTAGACTTGAGGTCATCATAGTCATCTTGTGTACACTGAACTATGCTTTGGTTTAGTTCTTAGTCTCTAGGGACAATTATTAGGGCTCTTCTGGGTATAGGAATTTGTACACGAAGATAGTGTATGATCAATAAAGGATCTACCCCTTCCAGTGAAGGAAACGAATGTTCAAGGCTGATCCACTTATGCTAGTTCAGGAATCTCTGGCCAGAGTGAATGAAATTCGAAAGGAGTTTCTAATTTGCATAGAACTACGCATAGTAAATGGTAAGCAAAGTGATTGAATTAGATAGGCTTGACACGAGATCCATGCCTTGTATTTAATCGAGACATTGTAGGGTAGAAGGAGTTTATTGTACGGTAACTATTCACTGACAGGTTCTTGGTATTCTAAGCAGTGAATTCATATTATCCGGGTAGTCGCGATATGTTGAGAAGCATCACTCACGATGTAGAATAAATGTGATTAATTAATTAATCATATTTAATAAATTAGAGAATTTATATAAATAATGATAAAATAGTTTTATTATTATTTATTTCTACTACCGGCTTAATATTGAACCTACAGGGTCACACCATAAAAAGAGAATGATTTATTGGTGGAGGAATTAATTAATAATGGCTGATAATTATTTATTTGTGAAATAAATAATTATTTGGCAAATTTAATAATTGATTAAATGAGATTTAATTGATTATAAATTAATTAAGAAAAGTTCTTAATATTATTAATTAAGGATTTAATTTTTGGAAATTAAATCAAGAGAGAGAATTATTTCTAAAGTGTTTAGAAAAAGGATTAATGATTAAAAGGTGTTTTAATTATTAATGAGAATAATAAATGGGATAATAATAATAATATTTATGGGAAAATTTCAGCTGAAAATTTTGCCTATAAATACACTATTATAGACCCTAATTTTATTCCAACCTCGAAACCCGAAAACCCAAAAAGTTTGGAAAACCCAATTCTCTCCACCTCCTTCCTCCTCCTTAACATCATTTTCTTGGTGGATACCGGTGGAGTGCTTCACACTTGAGGAGCAACTGCTAAGGATCTCTGATCGTTGTCTCCGAATTATTTTTAAAGGTTAGATTCGATCCCTCGAATTTTTATTCACGATTTATATGCTTTTATTTGGATTTTGTATGTGTAAAAGTGTTTTTCCATGCCCCCCTGCGTTTAAAATCCAACAGTATCCACCAAGAAAACGATCTTAAGGAGGAGGAAGGAGGTGGAGAGAATTGGGTTTTCCAAAGTTTTTGGGTTTTTGGGGTTCTTCTAAAAATAGGGTCTATAATAGTGTATTTATAGGCAAAATTTTCAGCTGAAATTTTCCCATAAATATTATTATTATTATCCCATTTATTATTCTCATTAATAATTAAAACACCTTTTAATTATTAATCCTTTTTCTAAACACTTTAGAAATAATTCTCTCTCTTGATTTAATTTCTAAAAATTAAATCCTTTAATTAATAATATTAAGAACTTTTCTTAATTAATTTATAATCAATTAAATCTCATTTAATCAATTATTAAATTTGCCTAATTAATTATTTATTTCACAAATAAATAATTATTAGCCATTATTAATTAATTCCTCCACCATTAAATCATTCTCTTTTTATGGTGTGACCCTGTAGGTTCAATATTAAGCCGGTAGTAGAAATAAATAATAATAAAACTATTTTATCATTATTTATATAAATTCTCTAATTTATTAAATATGATTAATTAATTAATCACATATATTCTACATCGTGAGGGATACTTCTCAGCATATCGCGACTATCCGGATAATATGAATTCACTGCTTAGAATACCAAGAACCTATTCAGTGAATAGTTACCGTACAATAAACTCCTTCTACCCTACAATGTCCCGATTAAATACAAGGCATGGATCTCGTGTCAAGCCTATCTAATTTAATCACTTTCTTACCATTTACTATGCGTAGTTCTATGCAAATTAGAAACTCCTTTCTAATTTCATTCACTCTGGCCAGAGATTCCTGAACTAGCATAAGTGGATCAGCCTTGAACATTCGCTTCCTTCACTGGAAGGAGTAGATCCTTTATTGATCATACACTATCTTCGTGTACAAATTCCTATACCCAGTAGAGCCCTAATAATTGTCCCTAGAGACTAAGAACTAAACCAAAGCATAGTTCAGTGTACACAAGATGACTATGATGACCTCAAGTCTAAGGATACTTGTACAACTATCACTATGTGAACAACTGCTGACACGTGAGTGAACTCCATCAGTTGTTCAGCTGGGCGAGTCATGTTCAGTGAACTTATTCTATAATAAGCACCTACATATTAGCTATAGTGTCACCACACAAATGTCTATGAGAACAGACATCCTTCATAATGAAGCAAGCATAGTATGTACCGATCTTTGCGGATTATTAATTACCAGTTAGTAATCTACGACCAGGAACTATTTAAGTTTAGAGTTATCATCTTTTAGGTCTCACTATTATGATCTCATCATAATCCATAAAAAGCTTTACTCTAAACTATGGTATATCTTATTTAAACACTTAAATAGATAAAGCCCGTAATAAAAAAAACAAGTCTTTTATTAATATCAATGAAATCAAAACAGATTACATAAAAGTTATTCCTAAATCCTCATACATGATTGGACTTAGGACATATTCCTTTCAACACCTTCACAGATAGCTCAACCTTCATCCTCAGCACCTACTGTGAAGCCTTCATCTTCCAAGCCCAAGAGGAAAAAGACTATTCCTCAGACACCACAGAAGACTATTCCTTTCAACACCTTCACAGATAGCTCAACCTTCATCCTCAGCACTTACTGTGAAGCCTTCATCTTCCAAGCCCAAGAGGAAAAAGACTATTCCTCAGACACCACAGAAGAGAAGGAGGATTGTTCCGAGAGATGAGTCAGACAGTGAGGAACATGTTTCTGCATCAGAACCTGTTGTTAAAGAAGCTAAGAAGGTCCCTTCTCAAAAGGATTCTGGAATTGGGGGTTCTAAGCTTCTCAAAAGGATTAGAAGAATGACTTCTGCTGAACCTCCCAAGGAATCCCCACCTTCAAAGAGATACAAGAAACAGAGAGCTAAAAGGCCAGCTTCAGATGATGAGGAAGCAAGCAGCTAAGGAAGGAGATCAGAATCTCTGATCTCAAAAGAACCAGAACTTGCTGAAGCTACTGCATCTCCCTCTTCATTGTCCCCAACTCAGGAAGCTACTATAGATAAGGCAAACACACCATCTGTGTCTCCTGTACATGAAACTGTATCTCCTGTAGACCCAGGCACAAGTGCTGAAATTGATATTCACAACCTGATTGTGCCTGAGGTTCTCTACTTAGAAGCTCCAACAACAATTAATCCATCAACAACACCTTTTCCTGATGCTACTCAAACTCCAGAATTATCTACAACACCTTCTCTGTATATAGATGTTGATGATCAGAATATAGGTGAGCATCAGGATATGGCTGTTGATCAGAACTTGGAAACAGATCAGCACTTAGAGGATGAATGCTGAAGCCTCAATTGCTTCTCATACTGTTGTTTTATCAGAAGATGCTGATTCTAGTCAGTTCTGATGCTTCAAATGCTGATGATACTGGTGATGCTGCTATTAATGCAGATGCTGATGAAGCTAGTCCTTCAGGACATGCATCTCAACAAACTGTTCATAAATCTGAACTAGTTAAGAAGTTTGTTACAAGAGCAGCGCCAGTACCTTGGAATGAAACTCCTAGAGGACAGGAGTGGACTAAGGAATGGAACTCGGTTACCTTTGTTCCATCTGCAAAGATTCTTGCTGAGCACTTGGCAAAAGCTGATGAAATGTTAATTAATGATGATTTCAAGACACAGCTTTGAGTCACTGCATTGAGTACTAGACATCTTCAAGGTCCCCATTCAAAAACTCATGCAGAGTTACATAAAATTCAGGAAGAATTGCTCAAGCAAGAAACTGACTCAGAAAATTGATAAGAAAAAATTCTTCCAACCTACCTTTGATAGAGTTGCTTACATTGAGAAGACCCAAGAGAAGCAATAGTCTCAGATTGATGATATTTTAAAAAATCAAGCTTCTCAGCAATCTCAACTCGATGAAATCCAAGCCTCAGTGGAATTGCTTGTCTCTCTTCTCTTACCTGCTGATGCCAAAAAGGGGGAGAAAGTAATTAAGTCCAAATGCAAAACTGTTAAGACACTGAAGGGGAAGGATGATGAAAAAGATGACCAGGGAAACTCTGGAATGGGTGGAGGTCATGGTCAAGGTAGAAGTTTCTTATCAAGAAGAGCTGAAATTACAAGTCACAGGACAAGTTCTGGTGCTGGAAAAAGAATTACTTCTACTACTGGTAAAAGGATAAGTTCTGATGAACTTTTGGATCTTGATGAAGAAATATCAAGACAGTTATTTCTGAAAGAAAATCCAGGAATGGACTTGGAAAGTCTGATGGAAGAAGAAGCTAGACTTAAGTCAGAAAAAGTCAATTCTAAATCTGAAGCTTCTGTTGGTAAAAAGAAACTTCCAAAGGCCAAAGTCATTGTGATAAAAGAAAGAATAAATCCTGAAGCAACCAAGGCTAAATCACAATTGCAGATAGATCCAAGGTCCAAGGGCAAAGAGAAATTTGGTGAACCTATCAAGGTTTATGTGCTTTCTGTGGATGAAGAAATTACTGTTGAAGATGCTGATCTTGCTCTGACTTCAAGAAAAATTTCTAAGACAACCTCTGACATGTCTCAAGTTGTTCAGAGTAAAGATATAGTTAGTTCTGATATTTCAAAGAAGCAAGTAACCTCTGACATAGCTCAAGTTAACTTGATATCAGAAGATAAATCAAAGGAAACGTCTTACATTGCTCATGTTAAACCTTCAAAGATACTCCTATTAGGATTCCCCAAAGCCAAACAGACTCAACCTTTGAAGACTGCTGCAAGTGGTTTTGAAGCAAGAGTGGTTACTGGAAAGGGAGCAAGAGATAAATCTGGATTGGGTAGTACTGATGAAAGAAGAATACAGAACACAACCAATGATCCAACTTCCTTAAGTGAACCAGGTATTGGAGCAACTCCTGAAAGATTAAATCAATTAGAATCTGTACAGATGGTTTACCATACCTACTTGAGAGAACACATCTTGTTGTACTTCATGACAGATGGTAGGGTTTATCATATAAGGGAAAATGCCATCCCACTAAAGTATTTTGAAGAATTGGAACATGTATTATTCTTACTTCAAGTGAATGACAAAATAACAGAAAGTGCTACAAACTATTTGAAGAGTCAAATTCAGAATCAGAAAAGGCTTTATTCTGTTAAGTCTGACAGCATATATTTTCCAAAGTACAGAGATCACAAGGGTGATATTGTTGAGATGAAGCCTAACTCTGCTAAGATTATAACTACCTTTCTGGGTTACAAGGCTGTGGAATTCAATCTTGAGTCTGACAAGGCATATTTGATCAGACTGGATCAGGACATAAGAAAAGCTAAAATTAATGATCTCAGGGCTTCAATCTTTCAAACTGGTGAAGATTCTGCAGAACTTAAAGATGCTAAAAGGAGGATGATTGATGAACTCAGATATGCTGAGAAATGTTTGTTAAAGAACTATCTCAGAACAACTCCTGACATCAGAGAGATCAGAAAGTGAAGCCAAGTCAAGATCTACAACTGCTCAAATTCTGATATATATATAGACTGAAGTTGTTATCAGAAGTTAAAGTTGGTAAAGCTTTAAGGACTATAAGTTGTAGTTATCTAGTCAAATTCTCATGCATTTGTACTTAATATTTTTGACATCATCAAATATCTGTTAAACTTGTATATTATGCTAATTTACAAGTTGGGGGAGATTGTTAGATATATTTGATAATGTTATGTCTAATATGATTTATGTTTAGTTTTTCAGATCTTACTTAAACAGGACAAATCAGTACTTAACTGAAATCAGCACTTATACTGAAGTCAGAACTTAAGTCATCAGTACTTAAGGTTCAGGAGATATTTATCAGAAGATA
Organism: Apium graveolens; assembly: GCF_009905375.1. NCBI lineage: Eukaryota > Viridiplantae > Streptophyta > Magnoliopsida > Apiales > Apiaceae > Apium > Apium graveolens. Next base: position 156,304,937 of record NC_133649.1, on the reverse strand, counting down.
ATATCAGGACTTAAAGGAAATATTCAGATAAGGAAGGCAGCTGATTTACAAGAAGAGAAGATCTAGACAACCGTAAGAAGAGATATGCATGAAGAAGGAATTCCGTGAAGAATGGAATACTTGGAAGAAAAGATACCTGATTGATATATTTTAGGAAGCAGAATTATATTCCATATCAATTAGCGATTATCTTGTAACTATGTAGTATATAAACACACACATAGGGTTTACACTATAAGTGTTATCATTATTGAGAAGATTATTCATTGTAACCCTAGCAGCTCTCGTGATATTTGTTCATCACTGAGAGAGCACAGTTCCATACTGTAACAGAGTTTATTGTTTTGAATAAAGTTTGTTTTCTGTTACTTGAGTTATTAGAGTTCGATTTGATTGTGCTATACACTGTATTCACCCCCCTCTACAGTGTGTGTGTTACCTAACATAGACAACATCTTCATTGCTACTACAATCTTAAATACTTTATTCACTATTCTTCACCGACGCTTGAACATATAGATGAACTGCTTGTCAGTGAGTATAGTTTCAAGACTGCAATTGTCTTATTTAACCTCTGTCTATACCATGTCTTCAATTCTTCAGATTCCTATGCTTCATACACTGTCTATCTTCAATCAATGCCAATACACTGAAATCTTATGGTAACACTTCTACACTGAACCTTCATCATTTCTGAAACCCTGAAAGTCTTTAACCTTTATTCTTCACTGAGGCATGGACATATTAATGAATTTCTTTCAGTAACCTATAAACAGACTTCATGCCTTCTTCTAATCTTATGATTCTTTGTATTTGCCTTGTCTTCATTCTTCCTAATTTCTTGTGTAGACGTAGTATTATTAACCTGTCTTGTTCTAGTGTTGTTATCGTGTTGAGTTATCACCTAACTGTTCATACGGCTATGCAATCTCGCCAACAATCTCCCTTTTTTTGATTGTTAAACCTAAAAAACAAATTAAATAGAGAGGATAACACAACTAACAACTAGAAAAAGTAAAGTACCAGGACTTGTAAATAATGCTACTGGTTTTCTGGATCAAATACTGCATTTCCAGATTTCTTGAGTAACTAAAATGAAAGATGCTTGTTCCTCTAGCACTGAACTGATCTTCAAGTATTTTCATCTTCATTTCCTTGGTTCTTCAAATCTCTGCCAGATAACACTTCTCAGTCTTGAAGTAATCATCAGCAGCTTCTTTTGTAGAATCACATTTTCTGTTGAGAAGCACATATCTCTCTTACTTCTCCCCCTATGAGAATCAACTGCTTAAAGGAGATCACCTTCATTTACCACCTCTCCTGTATAATAGGATTCGCAGATAAAAACCAATGGTACTCCCTTTTGGAAAACAGCTTCTCCCTTTATGAAGAATAGTGATGAACCAAACCACTTCTTCTGATCACTAGGAAATCACTTTCGTGTTTACCACCTCTCCCGTACAATAGGATCCATAGTTACAAACAACAATGGTGTTGTGGTTATATGTTTTACCTTTTTCCACCTGCCTTCTATTTCTCCCCCTTAGTTGAGGAATCCTCCAAACTATTACTTAAGCTTTTATCTCTCCCTTTAATGAAGGAATGTTTGCCATTGTCTGAAGGAGTTCTCATTGTTTACTTGGTTGGAAAAGAAATAACAAGTCATAGTCTGATCAACCATGTCCTTTTAAATACTGCAAGAATGATTTCACTATTGATCATCATGTTCACCAATCTTCCCAACTCCTTATACCTCCCAAATGTGAGATCACCAATTGTTACCAATTGTTAGCTCCCACCTTGTTAGATCCCGAAATATTCTAATCCAATCTATAAATGTTAGGTCCCTAAGAGTTAGGTTCCAATCATAAACAGATTCCAGACCCGAAGTATCAAGAACCAGTGTTGAGGGATAAGGAATGGGATATGGTGTTTCTCTTTCTTCCTCACTGTGAGTGTGTGATTCTGTTTCGCGTACCTCACAAGTGTTTCACTCTTCTCTCCACTCGTGTTTACACTCCTTCTCACAAGTGGTATCACTCCTCTCATAGCTCCAAAATCCAGTTGTACCTGCAAGGAAAATCACCTTAGCCATCCTTAAGGAGGTCACAGGTGGTGCAATGGGAGTTCGCAAATCTCCATCCTTGTTAGACTCGTCAGATGAATCTGATTCATAATCTACAGGTTGCTAGTTTCCCGTTGAGGATTCCAGATTTGAATTTTGGGATGTAAACAATGATCCAAAGAATTTAGCATAAAGATCAAAGTTCCCTTCTAATATATGTGAATACATTGCCTTGTGACTCATCAGGTAATATCTGAATCATTGTCAATAAGTTACCGATCTGCACCAATGTCAGATCCACTATTCGCAAATGCATCGAAGGAATTTAAGCCTGGGGAGGTAAACACTGACCACTGACATATGGCTATTGGATCAGTATCCTCTCTTAACACCTGTAAAGGAAATTGGTCCATTAAAGAACCTTGAACAATCGAATCTGACCATAAAATGGTCGAAACTCTTGTTTCCGTCAACTCTTCCTTTGTGTGTGTAACCTATCCTTGTGCATCAAGAATTGTTTATGTTTAAGGTGGTGACACTACATCGGATACCCTGCCCGACATGCAAATTTCAATAGACGCACCCTGTTGAGGGGATGAATCTAGTAACTATTTTTTTGTGCCTTTTCAACCATTATATCTTATTGAGAAGATGTATGGGGGCTAGCAATTGTCTCGATTTAAGTACTACTCATCTTTGTAGGAGACAGAGCTGCTGGGTTGACTTCAGAACCTTCCTTATGTGGGGCACTAAGGCACTTTCTCCCTCACGCTCATTCATACTTCATTTTAGTGGTAAGAGAGTGTTGGTTGGTGTTATTTCTATGTTTGTCTTTACAGTATGGGATAGAAGTTGTGAGTTTTCAACCTCATGACTATCAAATAAAAGAAGGTCATTGGAGGCTGAACCTGTATCACAGAACATATGGAAATATAGAGATAAAATACACTTAAGATCTATAATGAATGAAAATTATGTATTTAATCTTTGAGAGAAATGATGTACAATGTTGATTTCAAAAAGATTTTAATGAAATAAGAAATCACCAATGTAGAAGGAAGTTTGATTTTTCTCTTAAAACTGTTCAAGTGCACAAATCTGTTTTTATGCCTAAAAAGATAAATGATTTGAAAAAGATACAGAATGATCACCTAGCAGTAGTAAGAAGAGAAAGAAAGGTTTTATCTTTCAAGATGAATGAGTGTTTGTAAAATCATTGATCACTTAGGATAAAGTCTAAGCAATTCTCATTCATATCAAAAGCTCCATAATCTATCTTTATAAAATTATCACCAACAATATTGTTTATTGATAAATAATCTTAATAAGAATGACTATGCTGCTAATTTTAAATTGTACTGAATCTGTCAGATATAGCAACTCATATAAATTCACTAGAACTTAAAATCTCACAATTATCTGCAACACAATATTAATAATATATCATTGACTGATACTTGTCAAGTACTTTCGATACCAATAATTATGTTGCATCCTAATTTAAATATTAAAATAAGATATCAATGAATTAAATACCAATCATCTATCAAAAAGACATCAACATTCAATTTCATATATCATACAATTGTTAACTCCTAACAATTGTAGTATCTCAAACAATACCGGTTCGATAAATAAAGCAACATTTACCAACATTGTCTTGTTTGCAATCTTAGAAAGATATTCTAAGTTCCATATACTTTGATCCACTGATTATTGCATCTAATATCAAAGTGTTTAGGAATTTGCAAATAAATATAAAAATTATTCTAAGTGGACAACACATGGTTACTTCTAATAAAGCATTATCCATATTGACCATAGTTGTACATAAGAAAGATTTTTATCCTTTTTATATTAGTATAAGTGACTGAGGATAAACATTGATTACTTAGAGGAGTTCTAAGTAATGTCACAAATACTAATACTTCACAATTAGTTCATAGTTAAACTCTTAACTAAATATCATTAACTGATATAAGCCAAGAATTAGCACTCAACTAATCATGCTACAATCATGATTCTGATTTCAGTGAATTCTTGAAATGTAAACATTGTTAAATTCACTAAAACCAAAATCTTATAATTAACTTATAGAACATAAGTTACAATCAATATACTAGATATCAATTGTTGACAGATTTAGTTATAATCAATCATGCTGCTTATTTATTTTAAGTTAGTTTGAATTATGGAGCAAATAAAGTTATTGAATTGCTTCAAATTCCATAATCCAAACAACCCAAAATAAATATTAAATAAATAAATACTAAATATCTATGAGTTAGATACTAGCACTTAAATATTTATAATTATCCTTGAGTAAGCACCAATAGGATATATGACTTATATACATATCAATCACTCTTTGGATGATTAGTAATTTTAGAAATACTTTCTTAGCATATAAAATATTGAGAGTTTTATACACATGACTTAGAAAATACTTCAACTTTCAATATCAGTGATTTTAGAAATAAGCATTGATTACTTAGAACAAAAAATCTAAATAATATCACTCATACTAAAAGTACCACAATTATTCGTATATGATACAAATAACTATGCTGCATTTTATTTTAATATAATTGAAATTATGAGACTGATATAGAATGGAATTGTCTATAGTCATAATTTAAATTAACTAAAATAATGTTCAAACTTAATGTTATAATACTTAACTACCACAAACGTATATGACATTATAATCATGATAATCAAGATAGTAGCACTAAGTACGAGGTACTGGATTACTGATAAATTCACAAGTCCTTTAAATATTGAAGATCTAATCCTTGTGAACTTATATGAAGATTCCTTACAGATGGAATTTCCAGCTAATATGCAATTAATGATATCCCACACTTACAAACCAATCTTGAAAAATTAACGTTAACAAGTGATTTAATAAGTATTTCTGCAAGTGACTCTTTGACTGAAAGACATGCTCTCGAAATAAATGATACCTGGTGTCAAGGTGCCTTGTCATAGAGTGTTGCACAGAGTTGTTGGATTTGAGGTTGTTTCTTATCATAATAAGAAATCAATCTTCTTTCACGAAGTTGACAACTTTTCGAGATGCTTCTCCTGTCACTTAAGTTGACAGCTTCAGAGATGCTTCTCCTGTCTTTCTTACAACCTGTGTAATCTATATCTATATAGCCAAACATGTTAAACATAATATCTTTAGGGTACTTTACTTCAAGAGTTGGTAGTCCCGTAAGATATCTAATAATCTTGTTAATAGCTATAAGATTGGATTCTTTAGGATCCACTTGGAAACTTGCATATTGGCATCTTGAGAACATTTATCACTACACATAGGGGTGGCAATTTCGGATTTTGGGTCGGGTTCGTGGCGGGTTAGATGTACTTGATTCTTTTTAGTCTGACCCGAACCCGACCCGAAACGGGTTCAAAAATTGTGACACGAACCCGACCTGGTAGGTACCCGAGTAACTCGAAATTGACATGTTTGACCCGAAATAACCCAAAATTTAGAATAAATTAAAAAAATTAAAATTAAAAAAATTAATTTACATCATTACAAAACTAAAATATTATGCCAAATTAATATAAAAGATAGAAATATAATAAAAACAATATTAACAATGATTTATAAAATATAACCTACCATTTATATACATATATAATATATATATTAATTATTTAAATAAACTGGTCGGGTTCGGGTATTTCGGGTCAACCCGAAAATGACCCGATTTTTTTGGATAAATTTTTACCCAACCCGAACCCGACCTGATAGTCACAAAACCCTAATTCGTACTTTTGCGGGTTGGGTTCGTGTCGGGTTTCGGGTCGTGTCTTATTTTGCCACCCCTAACTACACATATATAAATTATGTTTGTGCCTAGTGATAAGAGAGTTATTAATATGACAACTCTACTAGTTCATATTTAACTGTAACTTTAGTTAGAGTGACATACCATGTCCTTGACGATTGCTTGAGTAGTATACTAGTTCATACCAACCTAAAGTGAGCTTGTGAAGAGGAGATATACAGAGTCCAATAGATCTGCAACTGCAAAGTCCATGAACTGTTGTGCGTTGACTACTTCCTTTGACTCACCAACCAGGAGTACACTTGTTCACACTTACAAGAGTCCAATTCTAGGTAGAATGTACAACATGTCCCAGATATGCCGTAATGTAACACCCCCAAATCTGGGGTTAGGAATCTGGGTCGTCACATATCCATCCAATCCTTTGTCACATGTGTTAATCCCCATGATCTAACAAAACCACATCATAGACCCCAATCCTTCACACATACAAGTTATAATCTTAGAAACAATACATAACCAATAACATCTGTTATTACACAGCAAATACACTTTCCAGGATCTCACACTATTACTCATAACCTCTACATGAAGTTATGAATATTTCTAACTCGAACAACATCCTATCTGCAAACTCTGGTCCAGCTGAGCAAAGCTGCAAAGAGTTTGTGAGCAATCTACGTATTCTCCACGCAATTGCCTTCTCTCCAGCATACTGGCTTTCTGTTGTGATATAATATATAAAAGCAAGAGTGAGCACTATGGCTCAGCAAGGTACATATATATTTATATGTATACATATATATATATATATATAACAATAAATGTACTTCATATTTTTAAAGATTTTTGAAAACATATATGTTTGTCAAACTTGTAATATTCTCAAAATCAATTATAACATTATATCCACTTTATACTTGTATCCATCTCTTTTTCAAACTTCAAGATTTTACTCGAACCAGAATTATAAACTGGATTTGATATTCACATCATGTATCTCATGATTTAAAACTCAGCCTTATCGACCTTCTGTTGTAGATTGCACAATAATTTTCCAAAATGGAAGAAAGGGACTATACTGGAATAAACCACGTACCGGTGATCAGCCGAGTACGAAATTTTCTCTACTAGTAGAAGGAATACAAACCTAGCCGCCTTTGGGCTCATCAAGACACTACACGGTCGTTGCCCATTGCCATGCAAGTCTGAAAGTCAATGGTCACATAGACCATATAACCGTACACTGCGCCACTCCGCGCCTGGTCACTGCCCTATACCTCTCTGTCGGGCAGGCCACATTCTAGTCCCAAAACAATGCTAACTTTTATTTTAAAAATCCTTTTTGATGGAATAGATCGCTTAGAGTTGATCTTTAATCAGATGACTTATTTTTCAACTTTTAATTCAATTGATCCTTGGGAGTTGTCGGAGTTTTGACTTGAAATCATTTTCAAATCCCTAACTATAAAAGGGTGGTACATATATTGACTTCTTGTTTTTCACTGAGCGAAGAAGCAAAACTCTTATGCTTCTAGACCAAGTTCCCCAAGGTTTTGATAAGTTTCAATTGATTGATCCCTTCATTGAGGTTTGAATAATTTAGAAAGTACCTTCGGGAACTACATCTATTTTTAAATAATTTTTAGAAGTCCGAAAAAATAGTTTTATTAAATATTTAGAGCTTCAGAATATTTTTAGATAAGGTTTAATTAATTAATAAACCTTAAATAAATAGTTAAGACAGGATTAATACCCTATAAATACCTTTTAATAGTTAAATACTTTTTAAGTAAAGTGAAATGATTTATAATCTATTCAATGTATTTTTAAATACTTTCTGGATATTTAATAATCCTTTAATTATTATTTTACATAATAAATAATCAAATAAGGATATCCCTTAAATGAATATTCAAATACTTATTAAAGATATTGATTCAAATTAAATCTCAAACGTTCGCTCGATATATCTCACGCGAACTTACTTTGTTAATAAAATCGAAATACCTCACATCTGGCTAATTCCCGAATTAAATCATTATTAAAAATATCTCCTGACTCCCACTATAACGTATTATCTCGAAAATAAATTCCAACTTCTCATACTTGTATGGAATGAAATTATATTTCATAAACAAACGCACATTATAGGCGTATTGAAATCATAGACAAGCATATATCATTCAGTTTATTTAAAAATGTAAAGCATGGCATCATAATCACAACAATATTTAAAGCATGGATATCATAAGATAAGATTTCAAAAACTTGCCTGATGTCCAAGTTCTACCTTGATGTATCCCTCTCAGTCCTGGAACCTCTACCAATACATAATATAACCTCGGTTAGTTGGGTTAACCAATGATCGACTTATTCTAAGTAGACTCACTCTACCCGATCTTCACTCTCTCGGGTTCATTTAACTTACGACATCTCACACCTCGTTACTGTCCATTTAAAATATCGTTCGACACACCTATGTGTTCTTCTTAAAATCCTTAACAACTCTTGTGTTTTGATCATCTCCAAATTATATTATTAACTTGGCCAAAACGGGCGGTCAAAGTAGTACTTCCATAGTTGACTTTTCACTGAATTACTATTACGCGACTTGCACGCTAGCATTTTTAATAAATCGAAAAATTAAGATTTAAATGCGAAACCACCTCAAAGACTTCTTGAGTGTTTTTTATAATTATCACAAAAGTTTCGATTTGAAAATATGAATTTAAATAGGTGAAAACATATCTAAAGTTCGGTCGACTATGGAGTTCTAGTATTCGCGCTAGTTTTACTAAAAAGCTCATAACACATAAACCGTTAAATCAATCGACACGCCGTCTTTGCGTGCACTGATCTAGATAACTTCTAATTTTTAATCAAAAACAAACTCTTTCCTTTTTAGAAAACAAATTTCCCAGATTTAATCAAAACAGGGCAGTAGCTAGGCAGTGGCTACGCGTCGTGTAGCATTACCGCGACTTTGGTTCCAACATTTTTATAAAATTGGAAAATTAATATTTTAATGAAATTATTTTTGGGTCTTCATCCTTACTGTAATATCCAGTTACCATGATTTTTCCATAGTCAAATTATTATTTGTAGGGTTCCAAAATCATCACACAACTCCACAATCCGTAACTGTGTTCTCACATAAATGCTTTTCACTAAATCGGCCATAACTCCTAAACCGTAAATCGCCTCGCGATGTTCTTTATATATACCGAAACTAAAAAACAATGTCTAGATTTTAATGTCTAGTGGTTCACACTTTACAGATTATTTCATGGCTGAATTCTCTGCACAAACCAGAACATGTGCAACAAGTCCACTACTTAACAACCACAACAAGATTTTGCAATTTCCACTACTTATAACCAATATCAACACATATAATCTTCAAGATTAACTCATATAATCATTCTTTAAATCATCTAGTGTAACATCCAAGAACCACATCTCATAATCTTTAAAACTTAACAAGATTTAAACATATAAACCTTAAGCATTCACAATCTCTAAAATCTTGAAACCATATAATAATAATCCTTAAAATCCAACCATAAAATCTTTAAGGGTGAAGAGTTATACCTTCTTGGATCCTTATAAAACCTTGGAGGAGTGTATTAACCTTGTAGAAGATTGATCTATCCCTAACAAGCCGTAGACTAACAAGAGAAATCAAGAAAACGAGTTAGTAAAATTCGGAGTTACTATTCAGCATCTCCTTCAAATATTTTTATAAAATTGAAAAAATATTATTTGAGTCTGAAATTTGGTATGAAGCTTACCTATGATATGGAGCAGCTACGGTTAAAATTTCATGATATTTGAGTGGGTAGATCTTAAGTTATGAATTTTTATTTCTTGGGGGTTCTTGGAAATTCGGAAATGGAGAAGGATGGAGAGAATGACTTTCTTTTGCTTGGCTCTTGAAAGTGTGTTAGGTTATAAGTATACATATGTGGATATATGTATAAGAGCTGCACTTGGACAAAGAAATAATAGGAGTATGGCTTGTGATTGTGTGTTGAATGAGAGAAATATGGAGGTATGGTGCATGTACTCCTTGTCTCCCCCTTTACTATTCACAACATTATTCTAGTTTGAATTGACCAACTACTAGTTACACTTCTAACTACTAGTTGGGTGTAGGATTGTGCATGACCAACTTGCATGGCTTCCAATTACTTCCTCATTTAATTATCGTTCATGCACTTGTCGTTTTATTCCGATAGTTTTCACGTAGAACGTTTCAGTTTCGCAAGGATTTCGTTTATCGTCTATAATCCTTTAATCACTTCCATTCCTTTCACTTGAACTTAATAACATCTTGATGAGATGTTTATTTAACGTAGTATTCCCGGTTCTACACCATTCTTTATGGATTCTAAAACACATAGTAAAAGTGGGAAGTATATTGTTCTTCAATCACTTTATGATTTTAATTGGATATTCTTTATATAAACAAAAGAATAGAATATTTCATGAACAAAATATTTCATAAAAATTAATATAAATTCTCGTTTGAGTGGGCGACCTAGTTAGGTCTCAATTAAATCATTCTTTGAAAATTTCATCAACAATTAAATCTGGCATATATAATGCACTATGGAATAATAAAAATTTGATTGGAAGTGGAACTAGCAAAATAATAACTAGTCCATATTAAGCAATATTATCAACCGACTAAGAAAATGGCCAGAACAATTGGTTTGGCCCATGGCAACTAGCTAGAACGATTAGCTAGACTTTCATCATATTAATTAAAATTTCGACTAGTTAGGACATTAACTAATCATTCATGAGAACATATACAACTAAGCATATTTTAGTTTGTTCGAAAGAGAGAATCTCAATATCGTAACCACTAAAGATTTGTGGCTATCTCGATGACGATTTCAAAATAAGGAGTTTTCCAATTTGGGTCGAGAAAGACAATTATAACTCTGAATCGAGTGGTCTTGGCATCGGAACAATTGATAACATGTTATCAATATTTTTCTTTCCAATAAAAGGGTGCACTCAGAGGTGTCCTTGTTCACATACTTTGTCAGATTCTCAAATAGAATTGAATTCGGGATACCAATACCAAATTGATACCCTTACTATGATTTCAAATATATAATTTCATCCCGATTAGAAGAAAAGGATTCCCGAGGAATATATGGATATTAGATCATCCATGTTTGTAACAATTTATTAGATATTTACAATCTCCATTGAGAAGAGTGAGTATGAAAGGAGAATCAAATGAAGATACTCATTATGTATATTCATCGATGAATTGAGGGAAAATTTATAATAATAAAAAAATCTCTTGGATAATTGAAATGAAGTGTAAATATCTCTGAGTTGAAAAAGAAGATCATAATCTATGAATGAAAGTTCATGGATTAACTAAAAGAATTGAACAAGTCCTGATGCGGAGAAAGACTATTCAATATGGTCACATCAGAAGTTCAAAGTAGGAAATGAAGAGGATTGCCTGATATGACTAATCAAGGCGATACGAATGATCAACAATTTGGAGGGAGTAACGTGACAGTGAGTAGGTGCCAAAATATTTCACTAATTATCCTAACTCTCATCATTATCCATCTGAGGATGATACCACCTCTTCGTCTTTGTAATTCCATGTTTCAGCTAGTGTCTCATTCACATCATTTTAAAATCGCTTAACAATCTTGACTTTCGCACGTATATCTGTCATTCCGGTGTTTTACCTCGAAAACCTTACTTGGAAATTTTCCAAAAGCATCTATTAAGCTGATAGGGGCCTGCTACACGCATCCGGTACTAACTACAAGTGGTCAGTTCCCCCTGGGAACAGATCAAAGAGATCTCTCAGGGATCTCAATGCAGTCCATAAGTTCAGTGGCATGTGTGTGTTATTGAATCATATGTTACCAAATATATTAGAGGTCTACGATTATATATACGTAGTCTATGATATCATTTTTACCGAAAAATTCCTCTCCAGACTCACTGGTCTATCCTTTTAGAAGGTTCTAAGATCGAATCATCACTTATTGTAATCTTACACCATTTATTTATAGACATGCCATCAATTCTTGACGCTCTTGATCTCTGAGCTAAACCATCATAACCCTTCATGTTAAGCGCACTAATAATATCATGTAATGTACTCATCTTCCGATAATATTCTTATATTACATTCAAGTATTCCTTAATAGAATTAAAATTCTTGAGGGTGTATTGGGCACTATTTCTGCCAAATTCGTTATTAATATGATATTCAAATCCTCATTGGTAAAATGACACCGTCAACTAGTTTGGGCCAATAACATCAACTGTATATTAATAATTAGACTTCATGGTCCTCACATGTGATGCCCCTTCACGGGCAACCTATAAATAACTACGAGTAACCAGACTCGTGTTATCACAATGAATATATGGTGTTGGTAATACCGTCTTTACCCCCATTTCCCTAGAGACTCAGCTCCAAGTTCTACAACCACATCCTTGCCAAATCAAATATGATTCAAATTTTCTCCTCATCATTCTGATAATCTCTAATGGTCCTTATTAGTCATACTTTAATACCTCAAATATACACTTATCCTAACCTACATATTGAGGCTACATCCGGTAGTCCAATTATGAACTCTATATGAGCTCTTACAAAATCTCACATCTAGACAGACTCCTAACACTCTCATCTTTGAGTACTATAACTTATTGCTCTGATACCATTTCTGTAACGCCCCCAAATCCGGGGTCAGGAATCTGGGTCGTCACACAATCCTTCAATCATGTGTAACCTGCATTAACTCAATAATCCAATAATTCCATATCACAGACCCCCTATCTCACACACTCACAAGTTATAGCCTTAGAAACGATGTACAACAAGTATCATCTATTATTAGAACTCAAATGTACTTTACAGGATCTCAAACAATTATTCATAACCTCTACATGAAGTTATAATAATTACGACTGATATCTTATACCTATCTGATACTCTGGCCCACCTGAGATAAAGCTGCCAGGGATTCTCCCCATGATTGTAAGCGACTAAGTCTCACACCGGCATGCTGGTTATCTGTTGTGTTGTGTCATTTAAAAGAAAGCAAGAATGAGCTATAATGCCCAACATAATAATATACAGTATGAAAATGACTGTATGATAAACTCACGTAAAACATCATATATGATAATTACCCTTTATTCAAAAATAGTTTTTCTTGGTGATACACACATTCTTATGAAAACGATCCTTTAGTGGATTTTATTATTCCGTGAATACCTTAATAGTAAACCCAGCACATACGCTTGGGTTACGGTATTACATCACAATTCCAATTGGAAGAATAGGACACTTGTTGGAGCCACCGCATACGATGATCAGTCATACTACAGAAATAGTAACCTTTTCTACTAGTAGAAGGACGACACATTCGTATCCCGGTTATCACCCTTGCCGCATTCGGGCTACGTGTCCCATTTTTGGGTGTACACATACTTCACAAGTTCCTGAGTACACAGAGTACCTTCTCCTGCGGTACCTCTGGTAGTTCATCTAGCACACATAGTATCAGAGTCTACCCCTCCCTTGTCCTTTTAAAAGAATTCTACTCGAACCACATCGAAGTTCCCCAAACGTTTTGCTTGTTGATAGAAACAACTTATCTAATTAGGGTATATATATATATATATATACGTTCTTCCGAAATTTTCGGGGGAAGTACTAAGGATGTGAGTTGATCGTTGTCAATAGGTAATTAAATAAGGGGGGAAAGTTTCTCCTTGAAACTATATTCAAAATATTAAAATAAGTCGGGATAATATTCTCTGACGATCTGAAATTATTCGAATGATTCTCGAAAATCAGAAAGTATTTTAAATCAGGTTTTATGATTTTTAAATCATAAATAAATCATTTAATAAATATTTAATAATTAAATATCAATCGTTAAATAATTAAACCTCGAATAATTATGCTTTTAAAAGAATATTGAAATAATATTCCTCAACTAGTTTATGTTTTAGTAATTTAATAATCTTTAATATTTAATCGGGTTTAAAATAAATAATCGTTGGAGAATACTTCTTCCATAATAAATGAATAGTTAATTAATATTTATTATTCGAATAACAAAATATAGTTGAGGGAATACAATCTTTGGAAAATCGTTTTAATAAAAGTTCGAGGTATTTAATGTTTCACAAGTGGACATCGAGTCCCTTGGAATAAAATAAGTACAGACTTTTAATGATCCAAAACATCTCCGGGATGATTCCTGAGTTTATACTTTATAAAAACTGACCGACTCTCGGTCCTATAACTTATATATCATGCTCTACTATAGCGTTTATATTCTTAAATAAAACACCTCCGGAATACTTCCGGGTTTTCATAAAATTATATTGACTGATCCTCAGTCTAAAATATTCTCCTCATATATACAATGCTACTCTCTAGCGTTATCGATTGAAATTCGGTAATATTCATATACCAAAATCATTATCATATCGTATGATATTTGTTAGGTCACACACACTGTAGAAGGGGGTTGAATATCAGTGTCTAGTACAATCAAATCGAATTAAGAACACAAGTATGAAACACAGAATAATCTTATAATGAAACTAGTATTACAATGGAACCGTTCTCTCTCAGTGATGAACAAATATCACGAGAGCTGCTAGGGTTACAATAAATAATATTCTCGATTAAGATAACACTTATAGTGTAAACCCTATGCTGTGTTTATATAGATATACAATTACAAGATAATCTTCTAATTGATATCGAACATAAGTCTACATCCTAAATATATCAACTAGTTATCTTTTCTTCCAAGTATTCTATTCTTCATAGAATTCTTCTCCATGCATATCTCTTCTTGTGTTTGCCTTAATCTTCTTTCCTTCAATCAGTCGCCTTCCTTACCTGAACGTCTTCTTATGTCCTGATATTATCTCCTGATAAATATCTTCTGATAACTTAAGTTCTGATAACTTAAGTTCTGATATCCTAAGTTCTGACTCCAGTATAAGTACTGATTTCCAGTTAAGTCCTGATTTGTCCTGCTAGTTAAGATCTTAAACACAAAGCATTATTAGACATGACATCACAAATATATCTAACAATCTCCCCCAACTTGTAAATTAGCATAATATACAAGTTCAATAGATATTTGATGATGTCAATAACATTAAGTACAAATGCATATGAGAATTTGACTAAGTAACTACAACTCACAGTCTTTATAGCTTTTACCATCCTTAAAGTCTGATATCAACTTTAACCTGTATATCCTTCGGAATTTAACAGCTGTAGTTCTTGACTTGCTTTCAATGTATAATCTCTCTAATATCAGGAGTTGTTCTAAGATAATTCTACAACAGACTTCTCTTAGCATATTCAAGTTCATTCTTCATCCTCCTTTTATGTATCTTTAAGTTCAACTGTATCTTCACCTGTTTGAAAGATAGCAGCCCTGCGATCATTTATTTTTGCTTTCCTTATATCCTGATCTAGTCTGATGACATAGGCTTTATCAGACTCTAGATTGAATTCAAGACCTTTAATACCAAGAAATGTAGTGATTAATTTAGCGGTATTAGGCTTCATCTCAACTATATCACCATTGTGAGCTCTGTACTTAGGATAGTATGGTCTGTCAGACTTTATAGAGTAAAGTTTCTTCTGCCTTTCAATATCAGATTTTAAGTAACTGGCAGCACCATCTGTTGATCTGTTTTTCACTTGAAGTAGAAATAGCACATGTTGCAATTCTTCAAAATACTTCAAACGAATAGCATTCTTTCTAATCTGGAATACCCTCCCATCTGTCATGAAATATAGCATAATATCTTCTTTCAATACAGAGTGGTAAACCATTTGTATAGACTCCAGTTGATTCAATCTTTCAGGAGTTGTTCCTATTCCTGGTTCACTCAAGGAAGTTGGATCAGAGGTAGTATTATTTACTCTCTTTTCTTTAGAACTACCCAATCCTGATTTGTCTCTAGCTTCCTTTCCTCTAATAACTCTTTCTTCAAAACCACTTGATGTAGTCTTCAAAAGTTGAGTAGATTGTTGAGCTTTAGTAGACCCAGGTAGTAGAATTTTTGCAGTTTTAACATAAGCAATGTCCAGAGTTTTCCTTTTCTTTATCTTCTGATATCAAGTCAACTTGAGCTCTGTCAGAGGTTGCTTGCTTCATTGTAATATTAGAATTTACTAAGTCCTGATCTTGAACAACATGAGCTCTGTCAGATGTTGTTTGAATATTCTTTTTCTTCAAAATCAGACTAGTATCTTTATCAGATTTTGCTTCCAGATCCATAATTTGCATATAAACCTTTACAGGTTCATCAACTTTAGATTTGCCCTTAGATCTAGGATCTACTTCCACCTGTGATTTGGCTTTGGATTCAGATTTGATTGCCTTAGAGTTTGTCTTCTGTTTAATCACAATGCCCTTAGGCTTTGGTGGTTTCTTTGCAATGACTTGAGCTTTTGACTTGACATTTTATGCTTTAAGTCTAGCTTCTTCTTTCTTCAGACTTTCAAAGTCCATTCCTAGATTATCTTTTAGAAATAGTCTTTTAGAAATTTCTTCATCCAGCTTCTGTAACTTGAGGTCTTGATAGTATACTAATGTTTCCTTCCCCTTAAGCTTCAGTGTCTGCATAAACTTCTGTGATTCTTGACTTTCATCCTGTATCAGAACATCAAGGATCAGTCAGAACTTGCTTATCAGAACTTATTCTTCTATCAGTATCAAAACTTGATTTCTGTGTAGAAGTTCCTGCTTTCCTGAATGAAGAGCCTTTGCCTTGACCATGACCTCTATCATTTTCAGAATTTCCCTGGTCATCATTTCCATCATCCTTTTTCTTCAGTACTAAATCAGATTTGCATTTGGACTTAATCACTTTCTCCCTCTTTTTGGCATCATCAGGTAATAGGAGAGAGAGAAGTAATTCCACTGAAGATTGGATTTCATTTAGTTGAGCTTGTTGAGAAGCTTGATTCTTCAGTACTTCATCAATCTGAGATTGCTGTTTCTCCTGAGCTTTCTCAATATACCCAATGCGGTCAAAGGCTGGTTTAAAAAACCTGTTCTTTTCCAATTTGACAATCATGTCATGCTGAATCAGAGTTTCTTGAATTTTGTTCACCTTGGCTTGAGTTATTGAGTGTTGACCTTGAAGGTGCCTTATACTCAATGTAGTAACTCTCAGCTGTGCTTTGAAATCATCATTTACCAGCATCTCATCAGCTTTAGCCAGGTGCTCAGCAAGAATTTTTTTAGTAGGAACAAAATCAACTTTGTTCCACTCCTTTATCCATTCTTTTCCTCTTGGAGTTTCACTCCAAGGTACTGGTGCATCCCCTCTCACAAACTTTTTAATTAAATCAGCTTTATTAACTGCTGGTAGAGGTGCATGTCCTGAAGGACTAGCTGCATCAGCATTTTCATTTATAGCAGCTTCACCAGTAGTGTCAACATTTGCAACATCAGAATTTACAGAGCCTGCAGAATCAGCTTCCTCTGATAAAATGATAGTGTGTGAAGCTATAGAGGTTTCAAAATCATCCTCTTTGTTCTGATCAACATCCAAATTCTGACGCTCACCTAATATCTGATCTTCATCATCTGGATTCAAAAAAAGTGTTGTTGGAATATCTGTATTGAGATTAACATCTAAAATTGGTGTTGTTGGTGGTGTTTGTTGAGGAATGGTTGGAGCTTCTAAGTACAGAACCTCAGGCATAACCAAGTTGTGAATATCTATTTCACCACTTGTACCTGGGTCTTCAGCATGTACTTCTTCAGTGATAGGAGACACGGGAGGTGTAGGCACTCTGACTTGAGTAGTATCTTCAGCTTGAATTGGTGACAGTGGTGGTGTAGATTCAGTGGCTTCATCAAATTCTGGTTGTGTAGAAGGAATGGATTCAATCACAATTGGCTCCTTTGAGATCAGAGATTCCTGATCCCCTTCCTTACCTGCTGCTTCCACATCCTTTGAATCTGACTCAGCTGTGTCTCTGTTAGCTCTTTGTTTCTTCCATCTCTTCAAAGGTGGAGAGAATTTGGGAGCTTTATCATTAGGATTTATCTTTCTAAGCCTTTTGAGTGTCCTAGAACTCCCAGTTTCCTGAGCTTTCTGAGAAGAAACCTTCTCACCTACTTTTGCAACAAGTTCTGATTGTTGAACATGTACTTCCATTGTTTCTTCAAATCATCAAAATTTATTATTGACCATTATTAAATCAAAACATTCATCACAGGATAATGTTTAAAAATGATGAAGTAAAGATTGTTGGATTTTAAACGCAGCGGGGTCATGGCAAAACACTTTTACACATACAAAATCCAAATAAAAGCATATAAATCGTGAATAAAAATTCGAGGGATCGAATCTAACCTTTTAAAATAATTCGGAGACAACGATCAGAGATCCTTAGCAGTTGCTCCTCAAGTGTGAAGCACTCCACCGGTATCCACCAAGAAAACGATGTTAAGGAGGAGGAGGTGGAAAGAATTGGGTTTACCAAACTTTTTGGGTTTTCGGGTTTGATGTGGGTTCGAATAAAATTAGGGTCTATAATAGTGTATTTATAGGCAAAATTTTCAGCTGAAATTTTCCCATAAATATTATTATTATTATCCCATTTATTATTCTCATTAATAATTAAAACACCTTTTAATTACTAATCCTTTTTCTAAACACTTTAGAAATAATTCTCTCTCTTGATTTAATTTCCAAAAATTAAATTCTTAATTAAAAATATTAAGAACTTTTCTTAATTAATTTATAATCAATTAAATCTCATTTAATCAAGTATTAAATTTGCCAATTAATTATTTATTTCACAAATAAATAATTATTAGCCATTATTAATTAATTCCTCCACCATTAAATCATTCTCTTTTTATGGTGTGACCCTGTAGGTTCAATATTAAGCCGGTAGTAGAAATAAATAATAATAAAACTATTTTATCATTATTTATATAAATTCTCTAATTTATTAGGTATGATTAATTAATTAATCACATTTATTCTACATCGTGAGGGATACTTCTCAGCATATCGCGACTATCCGGATAATATGAATTCACTGCTTAGAATACCAAGAACCTATTCAGTGAATAGTTACCGTACAATAAACTCCTTCTACCCTACAATGTCCCGATTAAATACAAGGCATGGATCTCGTGTCAAGCCTATCTAATTCAATCACTTTGCTTACCATTTACTATGCGTAGTTCTATGCAAATTAGAAACTCCTTTCTAATTTCATTTACTCTAGCCAGAGATTCCTGAACTAGCATAAGTGGATCAGCCTTGAACATTCGCTTCCTTCACTGGAAGGGGTAGATCCTTTATTGATCATACACTATCTTCGTGTACAAATTCCTATACCCAGAAGAGCCCTAATAATTGTCCCTGGAGACTAAGAACTAAACCAAAGCATAGTTCGGTGTACATAAGATGACTATGATAACCTCAAGTCTAAGGATACTTGTACAACTATCACTATGTGAACAACTGCTGACACGTGAGTGAACTCCATCAGTTGTTCCGCTGTGCGAGTCATGTTCAGTGAACTTATTCCATAATAAGCACCTACATACTAGCTATAGTGTCACCACACAAATGTCTATGAGAACAGACATCCTTCATAATGAAGCAAGCATAGTATGTACCGATCTTTGCGGATTATTAATTACCAGTTAGTAATCCTATGACCAGGAACTATTTAAGTTTAGAGTTATCATCTTTTTAGGTCTCACTATTATGATCTCATCATAATCTATAAAAAGCTTTACTCTAAACTATGGTATATCTTATTTAAACACTTAAATAGATAAAGCCCGTAATAAAAACAAAACAAGTCTTTTATTAATATCAATGAAATCAAAATAGATTACATAAAAGTTATTCCTAAATCCTCATACATGATTGGACTTAGGACATATTCCTTTCAATCTCCCACTTGTACTAAAGCCAATCACTCTGGTATCTAATACCCATCTTGTCTTTATGACGATCAAAGTGACTTTCATAAAGTAGCTTTGTGAGTGGGTCTGCTATGTTGTTATGTGTGTCAACTCTAATTCAATACAATACAAGAAATGTTACCGCGCTCCCACTAACCATTTTGTAAACGCATGGTTCATCTACATTTTTGATAAAACAAACTCTTTGATTGTCTCATCAAAACGAATGTTCCATCTTTCGAGAACTTGCTTTAAACTACGTATGGTTCACAGCAGCTTACACACTAGGTTTTCATTTCCCTTGGAAAGAAAACCATCTGGCTATTTGCCAGATCACATAGTCGTAGTAAGCAGCATTCGCAAGCAAAATCCGAACTGATTTTAACAGGGCTACAGGTAAAAGGTTTCATCAAAGTCAATTCATTGCCTTTATTTGAATCCTTTTCCCAAAAGCCTGGCCTTATAGGTCACCACCTGGCCATCTGCTATAATCTATCTTTTGTATACCGTATACATAGATTCCATTCCGGATTTCATGGCACTATGCCATTTCTCTGAGTCAACACTACTCATAGCCTCATTATAGGTCACAGGGTCGTCATCATTAATGATCGACAACTCATTGTCATTCTCAATGACAAGGCCATATTACCTCTCAGGTTGGCGAGACACTCTCCCTGACCTATGAATGGGCTGTTCCACAAAAGGTTGTTCAGTCAGAACAGGTGTTTCCACTCGATCTGTAGTACTTTGTGCTTCTTGAACTTCATCAAGTTCAATTTCGCTCCCACTGTTTCCTTCAAGGATAAACTCCTTTTCCAAGAAGGTAGCATGTCTGGAGACAAACACCCGATGATCGGTGTAAAAGTAATACCCTAAAGTCTCTGTAGGATATCCCACAAAACTACATTTTACGGATCGATATTCCAGCTTATCTGGGTCAACTTACTTGACATAAGCTGGACATCCCCAAATCTTAACGTGTTTAAGACTCGGTTTCCTTTCTTTCCATATCTCATACGAAGTTTGAGGAACAGATTTTGGAAGGCACCTTATTCAGTTAATATGTTGAGGTTTCCAATGCATAACCCCATAGGAATACTGGAAGATTTGCATAGCTCATCATGGACCGAACTATGTCTAACAAAGTTCGATTTCTCCTTTCAGATACTAATCTGGAGGAGTCCACTGGGAGACTATACCATTTACTTTGAGATAATCTAGAAACTACTCCATTAAAGTATTCACCACCTCGATCTGATTGAAGAGTTATAATACTATGTTTGGTTGTTTCTCCACTTCATACTTATATTCTTTGAACTTTTCAAAGGCCTCAGACTTGTGTTTCATCAAACACATATCCGAATCCAGATCTATCATCTATGAACGTAATGAAGTATGAAAATCCACCCATGGCTTGCGTAGACATTGGTCCATATACAACTGTGTGTACCATTCCTAGCAAATCTGCAGCCCTCTCTCCATGTCCACTAAATGGAGACTGCAGTGCCACTATAAAGTGAGATTTTCATCATCCCTTTTCTTTTATTAGTTTGTTCAATCTGAAGTAAATTATGTCACATATATACAGACCATTATTTAAAGTACCACGTCCATAAAGAATATTATCTCTAAGAATAGAACATTCATTATTCTCAATAATAAATGAAAATCCAGCCAAGTCTAACATGGGAATAATATTCCTCATAATCGAGGGAACAAAATAACAATTATTTAAAACAATAGTCTTGCCCGTAGGCATATGTAAATGAAATGATTCTACATCTTCAGCAGCAACTCTTGCTCCATTTCCATCAGTAGAATCACCTCCTCTTCCTCAAGAGTCCTACTTCTCCTTGGTCCCTGCAACAAATTGCAGATATGAGAACCACAGGCGGTATCTAATACCCAAGTAGAAATGACATATTCACTTCTATCATGAACATACCTGAATCAGAAGCGATAGTCTCACTACCCTTCTTCTTCTTCAATTCTGCAAGGTAAACCTTGCAGTTCCTCTTCCAGTGCCCCACCTTGTTACAGTGAAAGCAAACAACTTTGCTCTTGGGGTCTTCAGCTTTTGGTGGAACCGGCATTTTCTCACCTACTTTCTTCTTCTTGGAAGGGTTCCTCTTCCTTTTCTTAGGATTGGAACCTTCACCAATTAGAAGAATAGAACTCTTCTTAGGGGGAAAATTCGATTCCGCAGTCTTCAACATGTTGTGGAGTTCAGGCAGGCTGACATCCAACTTATTCATGTGAAAGTTCACAACAAACTGCGAGAACGAACTCGGAAGTGATTGCAAGACCAGGTCTTGGCTCAGCTCCCCATCCATGACAAAACCAAGTTGTCTAAGACGTTCAATCAAATTGATCATCTTGAGTACATGGTCATTCACTGATGATCCTTCAGACATCCTACAACCTAACAACTCCTTCGATATCTCATATCGAGCTGTCCTCCCTGCCACATCATACAACTCTTGTAGATGCATGAGGATAGTGTGAGCATCCATATGCTCATGTTGCTTCTGTAGCTCAATGTTCATGGAAGCTAACATGATGCATTGAGCAACATTTGCATCATCTATCCACTTACGATACACAACATGTTCATCATTATGTGCATCACTAGCAGGTTCAGTAGGCTTAGGTGAGTCAATCACGTATTCCAGCTTCTCAATCCTGAGAACAATTCTCAAGTTTCGAAGCCAGTCAGCATAATTAGGACCAATCAATTTGTGAGCATCTAGTATGCTCCTGAGTGATAGTGCAGAAGACATAACGTACAAAGTAAATCTGTAAATGATAAACACATAACAACACTTAGCAAATATTCGATTTCATTTCAAAACACTATATGAATCGGGTCTTTATTCATAAGTGGCTCCCACTAGTTTTCCTAATTTATTCAACCCCCTACGTGAAAAATTAAGCATTCATAATGCTAGTGGAAATAGGGATCCTACATTCCATTACACAACCTCGGCTGTGGCACGAAACGCCATGTAATGTTCAATAGGCAGACAACTCTTGTCAATTACATCTTATGTTATTCCCTAATCAAACTTTAGCCTCTTGAATAATTGAGTCACGACTGTGGCACGACAAACTCAATATTCTAAGTCAAGTCTAACCCAACATTCTATACAATTGAATCAGTCCCCAAAGGCCCACGGCTGTGGCACGTAACGACCTTTAGATTCTTATTCAATGTACACATCTCTATGTAATAGACAAGTATTTCTTATTTCGAAATCAAAGCCCTCGGCTGTGGCACGAAACGACAATGATTCAAAAATAAGAACTACTTTCTACCATGTTGGAAGGCTATGACCGATACAAGCCCGTTGTGTCATTGGCCAATTACTACTTGATATTATTTAATTTTAGAGGGATTATATTACGTTACAATCATAATCATATTATAAAGAGATTCTTCCTTTTAAATTAAATATTTCAAATCAATAATCAATAATCAGATGATTCCCAGATCGGATGGAGCATTGTCAAGAGGCGTCACTTAATAACCCTTTCTTACAGATAGAAATCTGTTGTTGACAGAATCATCCTTTCTCTCATATCGAAAATTCATATTCAATTACGTGTTTCATAAACACAAGAATCTCATAATTATATTCATAATATTGTTATTAAGGTTATGAAACAATTTCACTATACTAGGTTGTCTAACAAACGCCTTATGTTCATTCAAGTTCACCTAAATCTATCATCGCATGATAAACTAAGCATATATCACATATATAAACATGAATAAACATCAAGGTAGGCATGTTACATCATCTAGCACATTAGTCTAAGCATTATACATCTCTATGTATCACATGAAGCATTTAAAATCAATTTAAACGATCAAAAACAGCTTTAAAACACTTCATGGAATATAAACAGTTCAAAACTTTTATATAAACTAAAATTGATCACTCAATTAGATCCGTCTTAGAAAAATGAATCCAACGGTATATTGCACGCCCAAAACGGAGTTACGAAACTCCCAGAAAATCAATTTTAAAATTAACAGAAGGGTTGCAACGCATTACAGGAACGCGTTACAGTACCTGTAACGCATCGGTGATGCGTTACACCCCTTTTCAGCCATTAAAGGGTGTAACGCATTCCGTGAATGCGCCACAGGTGTGTAACGCATTCCCCCTATTTTTTTTTTCAGCCGCCGCCGTCTTTCTTCTCGATCAGCGTGCCACACCTGTCAACTCTGCCATGTCTGTCTTCTTCCGTGCCATTCTTGTTTCAACAGCAGATGTAGCAGATGTATATACAAATATATATATATATATATACTATATATACATATATTTACTTATTTAATTATGAATTTTAATTACAAGAACTTCAAAAATTCATAATAAAAAATCTATACATCATAAAATTATGAAAAAAATACCCACACGATCTACAACACTTGTAGAACCCAGATCAACATTCAAAATTATTCTGAGAAACGATTTCTCATCAGACAAAATTAATCCATAATATAACTTGTAAAAATCATAATTAATTCATACAAGCACATAAAATTCTGAAATTTTTACCACAGATCTATATGCATACAACCTGGCTCTGATACCATTGTTGGATTTTAAACGCAGCGGGGTCATGGAAAAACACTTTTACACATACAAAATCCAAATAAAAGCATATAAATCGTGAATAAAAATTCGAGGGATTGAATCTAACCTTTTAAAATAATTCGGAGACAACGATCAGAGATCCTTAGCAGTTGCTCCTCAAGTGTGAAGCACTCCACCGGTATCCACCAAGAAAATGATGTTAAGGAGGAGGAGGTGGAGAGAATTGGGTTTACCAAACTTTTTGGGTTTTCGGGTTTGATGTGGGTTCGAATAAAATTAGGGTCTATAATAGTGTATTTATAGGCAAAATTTTCAGCTGAAATTTTCCCATAAATATTATTATTATTATCCCATTTATTATTCTCATTAATAATTAAA
This sequence comes from Apium graveolens, assembly GCF_009905375.1. Classification (NCBI taxonomy): domain Eukaryota; kingdom Viridiplantae; phylum Streptophyta; class Magnoliopsida; order Apiales; family Apiaceae; genus Apium; species Apium graveolens. The sequence continues at coordinate 156,280,084 of NC_133649.1, read as the reverse complement.
ACACCTTTTAATTACTAATCCTTTTTCTAAACACTTTAGAAATAATTCTCTCTCTTGATTTAATTTCTAAAAATTAAATTCTTAATTAATAATATGAAGAACTTTTCTTAATTAATTTATAATCAATTAAATCTCATTTAATCAATTATTAAATTTGCCAATTAATTATTTATTTCACAAATAAATAATTATTAGCCATTATTAATTAATTCCTCCACCATTAAATCATTCTCTTTTTATGGTGTGACCCTGTAGGTTCAATATTAAGCCGGTAGTAGAAATAAATAATAATAAAACTATTTTATCATTATTTATATAAATTTTCTAATTTATTAAGTATGATTAATTAATTAATCACATTTATTCTACATCGTGAGGGATACTTCTCAGCATATCGCGACTATCCGGATAATATGAATTCACTGCTTAGAATTCCAAGAACCTATTCAGTGAATAGTTACCGTACAATAAACTCCTTCTACCCTACAATGTCCCGATTAAATACAAGGCAAGGATCTCGTGTCAAGCCTATCTAATTCAATCACTTTGCTTACCATTTACTATGCGTAGTTCTATGCAAATTAGAAACTCCTTTCTAATTTCATTTACTCTGGCCAGAGATTCCTGAACTAGCATAAGTGGATCAGCCTTGAACATTCGCTTCCTTCACTGGAAGCGGTAGATCCTTTATTGATCATACACTATCTTCGTGTACAAATTCCTATACCCAGAAGAGCCCTAATAATTGTCCCTGGAGACTAAGAACTAAACCAAAGCATAGTTCAGTGTACACAAGATGACTATGATGACCTCAAGTCTAAGGATACTTGTACAACTATCACTATGTGAACAACTGCTGACACGTGAGTGAACTCCATCAGTTGTTCAGTTGTGCGAGTCATGTTCAGTGAACTTATTCCATAATAAGCACCTACATACTAGCTATAGTGTCACCACACAAATGTCTATGAGAACAGACATCCTTCATAATGAAGCAAGCATAGTATGTACCGATCTTTGCGGATTATTAATTACCAGTTAGTAATCCTATGACCAGGAACTATTTAGTTTAGAGTTATCATCTTTTTAGGTCTCACTATTATGATCTCATCATAATCCATAAAAAGCTTTACTCTAAACTATGGTATATCTTATTTAAACACTTAAATAGATAAAGCCCGTAATGAAAACAAAACAAGTCTTTTATTAATATCAATGAAATTAAAACAGATTGCATAAAAGTTATTCCTAAATCCTCATACATGATTGGACTTAGGGACATATTCCTTTCAAAGATTAACAAATTGCAATTAAAATATACACAGTCACATAATTTGAGAACCAAAGACCAAATCTTGCAATTTTAAAGGAAATTTCATTAATATATCAGATGAGTACATTTCATGAAATTTATCAATTACATGCAAAAATTACAAGATAGTCCTATTCTTATAATTCGTAACATCAACAGCCTTAGTACTAGTCTAAGAAGACTTAACGACTAGCTTCTTCTGCTGCTGACGAAGAGCATTGCAAGACGAATGATTCGTTCTTGCTGACAGGGAGCTTCTCTCCTTTGCTCTTCCAGACGATCACAATGGAGATGATAGTCCATATAAAAGAATAAGAGGTCTGTGTGAACCTCCTGTGGAACTGAGTTCCAGATTTCTTCAGGAATGTCAGTTATATGCCACTCCTATCGCCAATCATCACAACTCAACTCGATATTGAAAGTATCATAGTTCAGGAGCAAATTGAAATGAACCATGTTTTTTTTGGGCTTGCTAAGCAGGCCTAACTCCACATTAGTATGATATTGTCCGCTCTGGGCTGAGCCCTCACGGTTTTGGTTTTGGCTACCTGCCAAAAGGTCTCATACTAATTGGAGTTGTCTGGCTGCTTATATTCTAGCAAACTGCCCCTCCCACAAATGATTTGGGACAACTCCTAACAATCTCCCCTTCACACATCGGGCCCGACACCTGTCGATTCTGCCTCCTTCAGTATGACCAGGCTCCCCCTCGACCCATACTGAAAGTCCATCTGGCTATCTGCTCCCCCTATGCCCGTCTGCCTTTTTCTTGAGCCCATTTTGGGGCAAGCCCATCTGCCTCTTCCTAGGTCACTTCTGGAGCCCATATGAGATTAGTTATGGACCATTTCAACCATAGCTCTGATACCACTTGTTAGGTCACACACACTGTAGAAGGGGGTTGAATACAGTGTCTAGTACAATCAAATCGAATTAAGAACACAAGTATGAAACACAGAATAATCTTATTAATGAAAAAGTATTATAATGGAACTGTTCTCTCTCAGTGATGAACAAATATCACGAGAGCTGCTAGGGTTACAGTAAATAATATTCTCGATTAAGATAACACTTATAGTGTAAACCCTATGCTGTGTTTATATAGACATATAGTTACAAGATAATCTTCTAGTTGATATAAAACATAAGTCTGCATCCTAAAATATATCAACTAGTTATCTTTTCTTCCAAGTATTTTATTCTTCATATAATTCTTCTCCATGCATATCTCTTCTTGTGTTTGCCTTAATCTTCTTTCCTTCAATCAGTCCCCTTCCTTATCTCAACGTCTTCTTAAGTCCTGATATTATCTTCTGATAAATATCTTCTGATAACTTAAGTTCTAATATCTTAAGTTCTGACTCCAGTATAAGTACTGATTTCCAGTTAAGTCCTGATTTGTCCTATTAATTAAGATTTGAAAACTAAACACAAATCATTATTAGACATGACATCACAAATATATATAACAATATTATATAACATAATTCGTAAAACATCGTAAATATAGAATCATGTATATATCAACATTATTTGAAAACAAACACAACATAACAGTTTCAAAAAAAGTAGGGTTTGAAAACTTGCCTGGAGTCCAGGACACGTTTCCCCGACTTCCTCTCGTTCCAGGTTTCCTAATCAACAAACATCATAATTTTAATCAGTATTCCTACTCTCATCACCAACTTATATTTCTAATAAGTTCGATACTTCATAACTTTCATTATTCGACCGACTCGAAATAAGTATCACTCCTTGGTCGAAACGGGCGGTCAAAGTGGTCTTCTAGAATTGACTTTAATGAATATTACTATTACGCGACTTGCACTCTATCATTTTTAATAAATCGTAAAATTAATATTTTAAAAAGAAACAACCATGAGGGGTTTTTTGAGTGCTTGTAATATTTATCCTAAAAGTTTCATTTTGATAAAATGAATTTAATTAGGTGAAAAGCATTTCGAAGGTTCGGTCAACTACGAAGTTTTACTATTCAAACCGCTTTCACTAAAACGTTGATATCTCTCAAACCGTTAACTCAATTGATGCACTATTTTCGCTGTGCACGATATAGACAAAATTTAGAACACATTATTTGAAAATGGTTTTCTGGTAACAGGGGTGAAAACCCCGAAGTGATAGTTTCCTAGCAGGGGGTTGTTTTTGATATTCGTACTCCGCGCGATCTCGGCTCCGATATTTTTTTAAAATTGAAAAATCAACATTTTTACTTGAAATTTTTATGAAAGCTAAAAAACTCTATTTCTTAATCTCTGTAAACATTTCATGATTTATCAACATTTTTAAGTTCGATCCTTTTTATTTTCAAAGTTCGTAATTTGTAGCAGTTTTTGTCGTGTAAATCACTTTTAGTAAAATGGCCATAACTTTTGATCCGTAGATCGGAACAAGTGATTCAAGCGCCTAAAAGATCCTTATAACATTGTATATCATAATAAATGGTTATTTTTCAAGAAACTAAAGTTTACATATTCGGGACTTTCTGCAGAACTTAAAGTTATGTTTTGTTCGTTTTAACGAGATTATGGTTACGATCGGAGTTTCGTTTATGCCTTAAATCTTTATACTACCACCAACAATCAACATATCATCATCAACACACTAAATCCTCTCAAGAACATCATGTTATTGAGGCAACAACAATCAACCTTAAATCTACTTAGCTAAACATCAAGATTACAACAATACCACCACTAAAACTAGGTTTACAACTACATATTAAAAGGATCTTGAACTTAAATCTTAAATAAAGTTGGGTCCAAGATTTTTACCTTTATTGAGAGCTTGAGATGTGTTCTTGATGATGGTGAAGTCTTGGGAGTTCTTAGTATGGCTTTTGGAACCTAAAACAACCATTAAAATCAAGAAACCAAAGAAGAGTTACTATCCACACTATTCATTATCAACTTTCTTGATTTTATTTTACCCATCAAACCTTGATAAAAAGAGCTCCAAGATTTATCTTACCTTAGTTTGGTTGGTAGGAAGCTTGAGAATTAATGGGAGGATTTATCCATGGCTAGAGCTTGAAGATTTGAAATTGATTTCTTGGTTGAAGATGAAAGGGCCGAATGGGAGGTTTTTGGGAGAGAAAAAGTGTTTTTATGCTTGCTTCCTTGGTTGTTTCTTGGAAATAAAGTTGTGATATCTTTTTATTGATTTGTTATTCTCTAGTTTAGATCCTAGGATTTTATTCTTGTTACAAATCTTGGGGACAAATCCAACTAGCTTCCTAGTTACAAGCTAAGCCACTTGTTTAGCTCATTAGCATACTATTTGATAGCCTTGGTTGATCATCCTACTCCTTAGCTCACTATTTGATAAAGTAACCATGGTTACTTTATTACCATGGTTAGTTAGTGCATTACATTTATTTAATCATTTACGCGTTCGCTCGGTCGCTTAAACGTTTTCGTAATACTTCCTCGTAAATGGTTCGCGACGTAATTCCTTTCGTATTTATTCCTTATATTCTGAATTATCATATTTGGATATAAATCCACAGGGTTTTAAATTCGTAATTATATTGTGATTCCCGTAATCCCCGTCGATTCTTAAATATGGCCGTTTTTCAAAGTTCGTTTTCTTCGAAAACTAATAGCGTTTACATACACTCATTTGGTACGTATAATCATAATATCAACTTTGAAACTCATTTTCTCGTGCACTACATAGTGTGGGCTAAAAATAGTTTTTCCCGTCCGTCAGGGTTACTATTCATTAAACAGTTTTTACAAAGTCTCAAAAATTCGAGTTATTACAATATGAGTGTAAGAGACAGATTAACCCCAAAATCTTACCTTCTTGGGCTATTTATAGTCCAAGGATAGGATTTTGAGGTTGGTACCTTTGAATCGTAGTCATTGGTTCTAGTAGCGGAGGACACCTGAATGGGGTGGATACCTTACACATGACAGGATGAGAGTTATTGGGAAATATTCTGAGAATCTCCTGGAACGTGCCCTGATTGTGCTCATGATTGATGAATGACAGTTGTCCCTATCACGCATTTGGGCATGTGCCTTACGTGCTGGGACTTACCAAGGTTGGGTTTCTAGGACTAGATTAGTCTGGACTAGTTGTGTGCGGGACTGGATGGAGCTGGGAGTCCGGACATGGTCTTTCTATGAGCTATATGTACTATCATGTGCCCCCACTCCCTTATGTAGATTTTCTGGATGGGGGAGTAAGGTTGATATTGTTTGTAAGTTGTTGATTGTGAGGAGAATTTGAGCTTTTCTTGCCTCCCAGTCCGGATTGTGTTGAGTATAGCCAATCAGGACTAAGGTTGGTTGTTTTTGGAAAAATTTGAGCTTTTCTTACCTCTAGTCTGGATTGTGGTGAGTGCAGCCAATCAGGACTAAGGTTGGGTATCTTTGAAATAATATGATCTTTTCTTGCCCCCCATTCCGGATTGTGTTTAATATAGTCAATCAAGACTAAGGTTGGGTGTCTTTAGAAGTTTTTCAGCTTTTCTTGCCTCCCAGTCCGGATTGTGTTGAGTGAGGCCAATCAGGACAACGGTTAGGTGTATTTAGAAGAATTTGAGCTTTTGTTACCCCCTAGTCCGGATGGTGTTGGGTGTAGCTAATCAAGATTAAGATTGGGTGTCTTTAGAAGAATTTGAGTTTTTCTTGCCCCGAGTCCAGATTGTGATAAGTGTATCCAATCAGGACTAAGTTTGGGTTTCTTTAGAAGAATTTGAGTTTTTCTTACCTCCCAGTCCGGATTGTGTTGAGTGAGGCCAATCAGGACTACGGTTGGATGTATTTAGAAGAATTTGACCTTTTTTTGCCCTCCAGTCCGGATTGTGTCGAGTGTAGCCAATCAAGACTAAGGTTGAGTGTCTTTAGAAGAATTTGAGCTTTTCTTGCCCCCCAATCCGGATTGTGATGAGTGTAGCCAATCAGGACTAAGGTTGGGTGTCTTTAGAAAAAATTGAGCTTTTTCTGCCCCCTATTCCAGATTTTATTGAGGTAAATGAGTCCGGACTGGGTGAATTTGAAACGTTTGTTAAAGTTCCCCCCAATAATTTGAATTATTATAGTTGTCTTTTTTCAAAAGATGTGCCATAATAATGATACACGTTAATTACCGTGGATACGTGTATAATTGTGTGTATATATATATTTGGATTAGTGGCTGAGATCGTGCCACGTGGCCTGACCTCTTTATATTCATGCCGCCTATAAAAAGGCCTTCTCATCAGTTGTTTTTTTACTCTTTATCTCCGTTCTTCTTTCTTCTTCTTGGTTTTTGCTAGTTCTCGACGCCGCTGTTCTCAGCCCACATTTAGGCTTGACACCATATCTTTAGCTTAGTTAAGTCCATCCAGGCGCCCTTGTACGAGATACGATTCCAACCCCAAAACCCTATTCTTGGACTATAAATAGCCCAAAGATGTAAGGTTTTGGGGTTAATGACTCTCTTACACTCATATACACACACAACCAACTTGTATTCCTATCTATCTTCATCTTCCTCAAAAAGTGAGTTCTTACTCACACACCGGAGGTGCCGCGGGACCCAAACCCCCTTATAAAATAAAATATTTCTTTTCTCGACATAGTTTGCTGTAAGAAAATTTAAAATTACATAAAATATAATAATAATTTTGAAATGCAGATAAATATAATTCTTCGAAAATATAAACTGTGTATGCATATATTTTGAAATGCATAAAAATATCACATAAATATCACAATATCTTTTTTTAAATTTTTTTGGAGATTTTCATTAATTCATTCAATATTAGAGATTTTAATATCAAAAGATAATTGACCTTAAAAAGAATTATTACATAAGGTTACATAATATATCCAAACTTTTCATAGTTTAAAATTGCACTTTTATCCTCATAATATTTTTTTAACATAATTTGAATGAACTTAATAATTTTATTAGTTAATTACAATAAAAAGTATTCATATAAACTAAATTTATTATTTATATACTATGATATCTTTTAATATGATTTTTTTCAATAAAATTTAAAATGAATAAACTTGTACTAAATTTATTATTTATATACTACCCAATTTCTGTAACTATAAAATGTACATTTTTTTATAAAGTCAATTGATATATTAAAATAGAGCACAGCAAGTCCTGATAGTTCAAACCTGACGAAGAAGACATTAATATAATTGTTAAACATAGCATGCATTCTTACATACTCTTGGACCAAATACACTAAAAAAGAACCCACTGAATATTTACTTTACTATTAAAATCTTACATTACTTAACTTGGACATAATTTAGAAAATTGAAGTTCACTAAGCAATAGGCTATAAATTAGCAAAAATCAACGACACTAACACTGAAATATGATTCCTCTAGCATTAGTTTCCTCCATCATTACCAATTGTAACAGAACTTCTTTGCATGATACATGATACAAGGTGAGGTGCAATATCAATGCAATTTAATAGTATTAACTGCAGCAGTCCTAGTACTTTCCTCCTTTTTAGTTGGAGAAATAATAACAGCTGCAAGAGCAAAATCACTTCTTCAAAATCTGAAAAATAAGTCAAATATAGAACTTTAAGATCAAAGTTGCATTCAGTTATCATATCCGAAGACAAATTGCATACCTTGATTTAAGATAATATTTTTTTACCATATTTATGGATTTGGTGATCGAATGTTTCATGAGGTGCGACTCCCTGTTGTCAGTCCATAATTTGAAGCAAAGTCCATTAAAAATATAATAAAATAAAGAGAAGATACTCAAGTAAATGAAAACTTCTCAGATAATTATATCTTTCTTTTAAGTTTATATGAGAAACAGGACATACAGTTTGGTGCGAGTGGGATGTCTTGCTGCTAGAACATGGTGATTCTGAAGTGTAAGCCTGATGTGCACATGCACGAGCCCGGATTCTGGCCATCGCTTGCATCAGCTGGAGCATATGTGTACTCTGCTTTCTCACAATGTGGCCTCTTACCCGCGCTTGGAGTTTCACCGATGCTTTTATTGCCTTCCATGCCCTTCTTGCCTAGAGTACAACCGCGGACAAACTCATAATCAGCATAAAGGACTCAGCACTAACCAACACAAGAACACCAACCATATAAAAAGTAAAAATTATTGAATTAATTATGTTATTTTTTAGGCATTGGTAGATTATAGGAAACATTGCAAGAGGGATTAAGTTTGTTGTACATCATGTTCAAACATCAAAAAGCTTGCATACAATCACATAAATAGATTAAGCTATATGTTTTTCATCACGGCTAGTGGATGTATGAGATTATTACATATCTTTTTATCAAGAAGTGCAAATTACTGCAAAAGTAAGATACGGTTTCAAGACTAAACTGCTAAGGCATCAACAAAATGTTAAGGCAAAAATAGAAGTGAATTGATAAAATAACAGAAGGCATGCACATAAATTATTATGCAGCCAGTCACCAAGTCCGTATGATACAATCTTATTAATTTAACAATCCATATTTACATTATTTACATGCACTTGCATTATGTACTTCGAGTGGAATATCTGGATACTTTGTTTATTAGCCATGAAACTAATTTATTAACAATTGTTATCGTAAAACAGTTCAAGTACAATAGTAGAAATTTCCTAGCTGATGGTATTGAATTTTTAATAAAAAGAGTTGAAAGTATCTTACCTGATGAAAACTCTTCCAAGAGCTCTGTAGCATGGCCTCAAAGGAAGTGAAGCATCAGGAGCAGTGGTTTCTTTCACATTAAAAAATTTGATGTTAGACAGAATCATCTTATATTAATATATAACATTGGTACAGACCATTAGTGTACAAATTGTATGTTAAAACAAAATAATATGGGGATTATAAAGCTAACAGATACACTGATTCACGACATTATAACCACTCTTGCATGATTAATCGACACGTCATCCCAAGCTGCACAAATAAAAAATAAACATATAAAATCAATACGTTCAGAAGTATAACTTTGAATTTTCTGTAAGACTAAAATTATAGAGCAAGTTATTTTGAAATCAAAATATATTATAAGATTGAAAATTATAGATCACGTGATGATATAATGTCCGGTTAAATTTTGTTGAGAAGCTTACAGGATTGTGGTAAAAACCTGTAATAAAAATTCTAAATGTACCAAAGCATTTAACCTACAATAAATTTCAACAAAATTAAAAGCCTCAAATTCATTTCATCAAACCTGATTTGAGCATTTAGTCAAACACGTAACATGTGAAATCTCAAGACTCAAATAAAAAGCCTCAAAATAAAAGATTCAAGAAATCTAGTAAACATATAATAAAAACAAACTCATTTTATCCAAGGATCATACAAAAGATAGTAAACAGTAATCTTACAATTAAAATGTCACAAATAACTCTAGTCTTGACATGAAACCTCTTTTGATATCCTTTCTCGTTTATTCTGTAGAGCGAAACATACAAAGAAAGTCAAATATTTTTTTTAAAACATAACAAACAAATAATGGATTTGCAGATAAATATGTACAAACATGTATTAATAAATTGCAGGAAGAGGAAGAAATATAAAAACAAAAACAAAAAAATAAATAAAGAAGAGTTAGATGTTTGAAATTTGAAATCAAACAATTGGCGTACAAACAGTTAGTCTACAAACCCGTATGTAAAATTAAAATTTAGTAATTATTGGAGTTGTTAATCACACACATTCATCAATCTGCAAAACTCAATCCAGAAATTTAAAAAGGCATATAATTGGTATAATAAAAACACATATCTCTGTTCAAACAATTTTGTAAACACTGTTGCACAATTTATCAACATATCAATCTCTTGTGCAAACCAAAACAAATCTAACTAAAGAATATCTATATAAACATTGAAAATCAATACATTTAGCCAATAATTAGATCACAGAAAAGAAAGATCATGGAGACGAAGAAAAAGAAAACCTTAAACTATAATAATCAGCAAATTTGTTCTATGCATTTTATCAAACATGCAATGACATTTATATTAATTATAGAGCAATTTTACAAATATCTCATATGCATCTAAAGAAAGTTACCTCAAAATTAATAGGAATTACAACATTAACACAAGTCTCTTATATGCATCAATTTAAAGACATAGATGCAGTTATTAACCTTCGATTTTGCTGAGAACTTTCACATCTTCTACAAGATACACGTTTTTGGCTACAAATCTGAAAAATTCACCATTTTAAAACTTGTTAGTTCAAATTTAAAATCATATACAACAAAACTAAGTTATACCAAAGTAACAACAATAAATTAAAATAAAAGAGAATGAATAAATCAAGAAGTAACAAAAAAATCAAAGAAAATTGGGTACATAAAAATGGGAGAGAGAAAACTTAATTTAAGATAGCACTCCTTATATAGGAAAAAAGGGTCTCAAGTTGCCTCAGCTACCGAGAAGTGCAACTTTGTAACATTGTTCTTTAGAAAACTACGAATACAAATCAACTTTACTAACCGTGTAAAGAGAGAATACAAATCAACTTTACTAACCGTGTAAAGAGAGAATACAAATTTCACCTTTTTAACCATGCTTCTTTTTTCCTTTATCGTGATGCTTGATATGGTATCTCCATTGTGATAGCATAATTAGAAAAAAACTGTAAATCAAGATATAATTTCAAAATTATAAGTACCAACAACGGATGTGAACAAAAACATGAGGACAAACATATATTAGCATAAAATTTAGACAAAAAACATACAATTTGTATAATAAAAAAACATACCTCCGTTCATGATTTAAAATAATTAAATTCACAAAACTTATTGCACAAAATATACATCTACTTTAAAACACATAAAAACACTTAAAAAAAATACAAAGAGTTGAAATTCTCTAAGAATTTTAATCAAACAGTTGGTCTACGAACCTTTTGTAAGATTAAAAGTGAGTATTCTTGTGATTTGTTTTTATCTCGCATTCATCATCCTGTAAAACATGAAAATCAAACGAAACCCGATGAGAATTTGCATGTAACCTGCAAAAAAGAGAGAGAGGTGAATGAGATTCTGATATTTGAAAGTTGTAGTGAAGAAAACTAATTGATTATACGTGTGTTTGAATTTATGTATGTGTATATATCAATCTAATCTAATTCAAATGAATGCATAAATCAAGTAAGATATAAATTAGTGATAGTTTTTATAAATAAGTAATTTGAGATTCAAATTTCAAAAATATTACAAATAAAGGTGTATTGGGTAACAAATAATGAGTGATATGAGAAAATCATGGTAATATCTTAATTTGAATTTGAATTTCAAAAAATATCCTTATGAGATAATTATGCATGATTTGATTTTTTTAAATTATTTTCCATAGATAGATGGATTTTGAAATTCAAAAATAGGTAAATAGTAATTAAGATGGGTCAATTGAAGCTAATTGGATAGTCCATGTATATAGCAAAATATATAGGATTTGGGTCATTGGTAAATTTATTTACCCATTGGTAAAATAATGAGTAGTCATTAAGATATATAGATATTGCCTCCAGTTGTAAAAAGTGCAAGAAAGAACAATTAATTTTTTATATACGTGTTCTGGCAAAAAAAAAATAATTATATATGTGTACATTTTTTTTGCGCTAAATGCAGTAAAAATTTACTTCCGTGCATTAACTTCAAATTACTCTTAAGAACCTGTTAAATGAATAGCCTCGTCAATCTAATATGTGAATATAATATGCACAGAATTCAACTTGCTGTTTTTATTACTCTACTAGTACTAGTATTTTTTAAGATTTTAAATTTAGCTCACAAATTATTCAATATACATTTTTTTCATTTAAACATAATTTTTATTTATTTATTCAATATCATTTTCTTATATTTTAAAATTATACTAAAATATCTATTTATTTTTTCAATATCCTTTTTATTCCGGATATGATTAAATATATTTCGGACGAATATCGAAATTTTCTACCAATTTAATATATCCAACACTACTTATTATGTACTCCATTCGTCCCATACGAAATATACACTGGGAACGAGGATAATGCTCATTTATAACATATTTGCATTAATTATTTTAATTTATTTTTCTTCTAAATAAAATTTTGATATTTGAAGTTTAATACACAAAAAGAAAATTTTAAAATGAGTTATGAAAATATATTTTTTATTCATCTTAAAATACGTGTCGAACATTGAAAAAACTGTATACAATTGAACATGACGCAGTGATTATTTGATATTCAAGATTTTATTAAGATTGTTAAAATTTTGCTTTTATAAAAAAAATGTTTTTTTTCAACTAATAATTTATAAAAAAATATTTTGAATTAATTTAAAAACTACCAAAATAGATATCAAAATTTTATAATAATAAAATTTTAATTTGACAACTCTTACTATCTAAGCATAATAATTACAAACGGATCGGAACAAGTTTAGAAAACAAAAAAAAATTAATCAGATAAACAGTGTACATATTTATTTATCTCAGATTTGCACTCAAAGAAGCAAATATATAACATTAAAAATGCACGGTTATTTTTGTTGCACAAAAGGCTATTATAGTAATTACCTATTAGTGCGTGAAGCAATTATTTACAACATTTAGCAATTATGTTATTTGTATTAGCTACATTTTACGAGTAACCAGTTTAAAACCTATACCATATACCAAATTTAATTTGATTTGATTTGTATATTTTAATATCATATCATTTATTTGATTTAATAATATGTTTTAATTGAAAATAAAACTTTCCCTGATATATTTGAATAATAAGATGTTTTAGTAGTCAAAAATAGAAAAAGTAATATATTTTAATTAAAAAAAATGTGAATCGGTGTTTTAATTGAAAAAGTTAATAATTAATTATTAGTAATAATAATATTACAAAACAAATGCTCAAAAACCAAACTCAAAATTTTCAATATTTCATCCATCTATTATATAATAGTATTGATAGATATATTTATAAATTTTTGTTCAAAATCCCAATATTTGAAATGAAAAGTCGAAACTAATCTAAATTAATTATTTTTGAAATTATAATTGCATCTTAACCACTTATTTAAAAATATCATCAATAACATTAAATATTACCGATTTATCAAATAGCTATCTTAGGGCCCAATTGTTTACAACTGAAGAGAGCTGAATGGGCTTTAACTGAGCGATTCTTATTTATTCATACTGTTTGGGCTCCTCCTCATTAGCTGAGCGAATCTTCTATGTCCCTGAATCATTCATATCTAAAATTCTATATGAAACCATTCATATATATATATATATGTATCCAATTATAGTTAGATATTTTATTCCGACAAAGCAACCGCCTCAAAAGGAAGAACACCTCTGCACACCAAAAAAGGTAAAATCAATACTTAGTTATACAAAGTTACTCGATTTTCTAGTTCTTATCATCTGCTTGATTATTAGTTTGGGTTATTTATCATTATTTAATTATTTGGGTATCTTTCTTATTGAACTAGATTCAATTGAGTGTCTTATTTGTCGAGTTTGTTTGCTCAGAATTTATGTTTTAAATAGTATGGCTTGCTTCTGTTCTTTAGTGTTCTAAATAAGATGAAAAATTGTATCTTGCTTATGTTGCTGGTGAATTGTTTTTGCTAAATTGATTTTTATTCGAGGTTGGACGTCCATGGACAAAAAAACGAAAGGGGATTGGTCTCCTGATATCGAGTATTTGAGTTTATTAAAGTATTACCATCAGATTGACTGAGTATAAATCTGTACGGGTGAAAAATATTTAAATTATGAACTATGGCTTGTAGCTAAGTGAAGATAAGCAGAGTGTCAAGTCAGCACAACAGAGGTCAGAATTCTGAATATAAAAGCAATTAAGACCACAAATATGAAGTTGTCTATATCCAAATTATGCACACTTCTCTTCTTTGCAATGGCGCCTAGTGCAGAATGTTGATCAAATAAATATGAATAAATTGCAACAACTAATTGTGGTTAATGCACATAACTGTATTGCTATATATTGTTACCTGTAGTTTTATGCAGGGCACTGGTTTGAGTTGGTTGTATCTTATTTTTAATATTAGGAATAAGTATTAGTTCAGTCTATCTGTTCAATGATCAATATTAGGTGCAATCAAGTGGTATCAAATGTGCAATCAAATTGTTATATTTATAACAATTGAAAATCAAATTTGAATGCTTGGCGATAGAAAACTTTAACTGCTCCCTGATTGAACAATCTAACACTATATTATCTTGGCTAATGTTGGTCTTAGACATATATAAAAAATTAGTATTAATTGTTAGGAGTTCGGTACACATTCTCCACCTTTTAAAAAATGTTCTATGTAGTAAGTCTGTGATCTGTGATTTTTTATTAATATGACAGATAAATATAATGTATCAAGGTAGTAATAAAACATACATATATTCTTATATTACAGGGACAATTGGTGCATCAGATGGAACCCTAGGAATATGTGATTTCAATATGATATTCATATTTGTTTGGGCCGGATGGGAAGGGGTTGCACATGATTCAAGAATATTAACAGAAGTTATAGCTGATACTGATTCCAGTTTTCCCCCACCACCCCAAGTATGTATCTTTTTATATGCTTTACAATCTATTTTTTTAATAAGTATTTGGTATTAATAAAATCAAAATATATTATTATATTAATTGCTGATAAATATTATCTTTGTGATGCTGTATATGCAAACACTCATGGTTTTCTAACTCCATATAAAAATACAAGATATTGGCAAGCTGATTTTCCGGGGACGGCGTGCTTTGACCAAGGAGGAAAAATTTAATCATGCTAATGCAGAATTGAGAAATGTTATAGAGCGTGCATATGGTGTTTTTAAAGCACAATTTCCTATATTAAAGCAAATGTCTCCTTACACATTTTCGACGCAAAGAGATATCATCATTGCATGTTTTGCAGTCCATAATTTTATAAGGTTGCAAAAATTAGAAGATGAATTATTTGATCAATGTGACAACAATGTCTCGAGTGACAGTGATGAAGAAGAAAATAAAGAAATTGTAGAAGAGGTAGAAGCTGAATCACAAGGAACATCATAAGGAACACAATTCATGAGTAGATTACGTGATCAAATTGCTTTGAAACTTTCACCGAGCTCATAAACTTTGTACTCCACTTCTGTTTTATTATGACATGATAACTACTTGTTATAATTTTATATTTTTGTCCGTTAAAATTTGTTCAAATTAGATGTAATGTTTTTTGAACGAAATGACATCCAGATAAGAAATTTTTTTTACCAAACAATATTATTCATTCAGGATTCAGATTTTTGATTCCTTCAGATTATTCAGAAATATTATTCATTCAGAAATAAGATATTCAGATTTGCCAAATGACCCCTTAGTATTTCTTATTAGTTAACACCTTCGTCCTTCCCTTTTCTCTGCTGGAAGTGGCTTATTCATTGTCCGGAGGTCCTCCTTCTTACTTTAATCATGCTTTTTTGTGATAATCCTTGAAAAATATTTGCTGTCAGTATTCAATTTTTTGAGTCGTTTGTTGTATCTCCTAGTGAAAAATTCTTATCTCTTTATATATTCTGAGTTTTTTTTTCTTTCAAAATGAGTCATGCGGTATATTCGAATATGAAATGTTCGCATACACCCTATAACTCATTTTGAAAATAAGAGTATCACAATTAACTTTCATATAAATGTTATTTATGGCGTAATATTCAAGATTATTTAGTTGTATCAACTAAAATTTGGGGAACATATGCCTCTAAATTATTAGTATAATCTTTGATGAACAATGTTGCAGGCTACGTGAGCCCGTGGGTTTATCAGTGCGCAACTGAATGGTAGCGGCTGCAGGTTCCCTACGATAAAAAAAAATTAAATTGGGGAACCTATGCCCCTAAATTATTAAAATAATCGTTGATGAACAAAGTTGAGATAATATGTTCTACTTACGAAAACTTAAAATTATAAAAATGTAGAAATATAATCAATTATAATAACCAACTATAATAAAGTGCAATAAAGTATAATTATTTTATATTATTTTAGCTAAATTCGTGAGCACAATTTTAAGCTAAAAGACCCCGTTAATGACAACCCCTCTATATTATTCTCTTTTAATTTATCTAATTAAATTTATCTTATTATTGAGAGTTTAGTACCACATTTGTAGGTTTTTCCTACCCATATACTTAGGATTTTGACTTTTTCCTGTTGAGTGTTTTGTCTTTAGTTCAGTTTTCGGGATCTTAGATCTGCAGAATGTATTGGTTCATTGATTTGGAGTGTATGTGATTATAGTTATGGTTAATTGTTTGGGTACGTCTTAACAAGTCGATGCGTCATTTTCTTATTCAACAAATTCTATTAGATTTTAAAAAGTATTTAATTTTAGAAATAATTTCTATTTTAAAGTGTATTTAGTTTTTAAAAATATTTAGTTCTCAGTGGGCAACTTTTGGGTTTTCGGTCCTTACATTTAGGGTCACACGATGAAAAATAAACCAACATTTTTTTTGTTGAACAGGTGCTTCCATTGTCAAGTACAATCAAAAAATAAAAGTAGAATGGTTATATTATTATTGTATTTCAAAAATTTATTAATGAAATTATTTCATTCTGACAAAAAATAGAAAATATTAAATTACATTGCGTTCATATACAGACGAGAGGTTAAAATGCATCTTGATTTGTTAATCTTTATTAAAACAAAATGACAATGTTATAAACATAAAGTAATAAACTAGTAATAGTATGCTAAAATAAGTAAACAATTACCCGCAAGGGTTGCTCAGTTGGTTAAAGAGTGGATAACTATCCTCTTGATCACACGTTCGAATCCCACGAGAGGGGAATTTATGATTATGCCTTCTGAGCCAGAGCATGTCGCTTAAATACGGTTTATCTTGGTTCACGTATAAAAAATAAATAAATAAAAATAGATGGTAGACGTGCAATAGAAAGAAGCAATAGGAATATATTTTATACTATTCAATCAAAAATTCAATGTACGTTACAATGAATGGGTATGTGGTTATTTATAGTGTAAAGATACTACATCATTAAAATGTGAACATAAGACTAGTTTGCATGCTCTCATTTATTGCTGCATGTATTGAAAATAACACTAAATGTATAGAGCACACCAATTCAAGTTTTAACATATTGACAATCACTAGTATTATAACAGCCCCCCTATTGTCAATGTGATCTATTACAAATATTGACTACCTTGTTAAAACCTTGCAAGGAAAAACCCAGTGGGATAAAAACCTCTACGAAAGAAAAAGAGTACAACCTCCACCTGAATAAAATGTCTCACAATTTGATAACTTGTTGTAGCAATGATTTCAGTCTTCACACTCCAATTTATTTCACAACTTTTTAAAACTTAAGGTAGGTAGTGACTTTTTAAGCAAATTATTTAGATTATCACATGCGCATACTTGTTGTACATCAATGTCACCATTCTCCTGTAATTCATGTGTGTAAAAGAATTTTGGCAAGACGTGCTTGGTTCAGTCCCCTTTAATATATCGTTCCTTTAATTGTCTAATACAAGATGTATTATCTTCAACTAAAATTGGAAGTTACCACCTACAGAATTCCTTAGCCATTGGAAGTCTCTTGTTGCAGCTTCCTTAACCATTAATAGTTGCATGCTTAGCATTTGATGGGCAGATCTTGATAGCAGTTGATGTTATTCCCTCATTTAGCAGTCGATGGCTCATTTCACTTAATCCGAATTATATGGCTTCAAATTTGTACACTTAACCACCCTATTCTAGATTATCCATTGAGTCAACATGACTTCTGAATGAATAACTATATTGCTATCTGTTTATAGGAGTCTCATATAAATTGTTACATAAATTCTTTCACACGATGGGTTACTCCTTCAATGACTATCCTTTAGGATGGTTTTGTCATAGAAGGTTACATATTGCCTTAACATAATTATGTAATATAACTTGTTTAACATCAAGGTTTAGGCTTGATTTCTAATGATTTCCCACAGTCTATGACTGATAGAATAACATCTATAAGTTAAAGCATTGATGATAACAAAACACATTCTTACACATTGACATTGAAAGCGCATAATTGTGTTATGTTAACCTACATATAAGTGTGGTGTACAAGAACATTATTTTGAGGAAAAGATCTTACTCTGAAAGTAGCTCCTTTATCCTGAGCATGTGAGAGAATGATTTCTTCCAGATTCTTTTTCTATTTGATATTTTAATTTGTCCTTTTAGAAAATATCTCTTCATCCTTCACCCAGACAGTTTAGTCTCTTTAGAAAAATATTGAATTTTCATTGATTTTCTGAAGTATTAGACTTATGACAGTTTCCAGCTTTTGTTGAGTCTGAGCATGTCTTTATGTCTAGGATATTATCCATATTTCATGAATTAAAGCAGAAGTTACAAGTTGCTAATTCATTTCCTTGAGGTCAAACATTGACTTTGTAGATAATGTTGAGATGGAATGCAACCTTCTAACTTCCTGGATCTTGTTTGGATGAAGTTTGTTTAGGAGAATGCTCAGCTATGTTGACTGAATATATGATTGAGTCATTTTCCTCAGCCCTCTTCTCTGAATTAGAAGACTTGATTTCTTGAGGATTGATTTGTCTAGATTTTTCTTATTTTTGATGGCCTTCAAGTGATTTATGAAAAGAAGATTGTTACAAATTTTTCATAGGATTGATAGACTCTTCATTGGACAGAATTGAATCCTCGTTCCTGTGGTGGCTATAATTGCAAAAACTGAATCTATTTTCTTCCTTGCAAATGTATTTGTTCTCTTTTCCTTAGACTTCTTGACTGCTTCTCGCCTTTCAATTTTACCTCTAGCCTTTTAGCTAGCTTCAATAATTGATTTGGGACTGAATTGTCACCAAACTCAATTACAAGACTTCAACCTAATCCAGTTCATGTTAGGAGGAAATCTACACACGTATTCGAGCTTCAATTCTACCAATACGGAGTGCCCACACACACACACAATAATTTATTTGACGTGTAAAACCCACAGTCCCAACTTGTATTATTAATCAAAATAATTATCAATAATACATCAACAAATAACACCTCAATGGTGTCCCAAACTGATACTTGAGCCAACCAATGCTCAAGCATCTCTTACACGATACCTAAGATGACTACATCTTTTAAGCATACATCAAAACAATAACATGACTATGTTTATATAGCCATCTTAAACTTAGCCGACAAGACATACCTAATCTGATTACAATAATAATTGTCTACCCATACAATTATTACCCATTCCCATTATGATAATAATTGTCAACACATACAATTATTACTCAATCCCATTATGATAATAATTGTCAACAAATACAATTATTGTAACACCCCCAAATCCGGGGTCGGGGATCCGGTTTGTCACGAGTTCCATTTCCCTTAATAACACCCAATTTTAATAATTAATCAACTACTCTGTACTGTGACCCCACAATAAACACACACACCACAAGTTATAGTCTCAGAGATGAACATCCAAAATTAATCACAAGTCATTTTATTCCACAATTATCTGCCAATACACCTTAAAAGGTTTTCTGGATAAATTTACATTTTCTTTGCCATTATTACAATTCATATTATACATGAGTTTGGTACATCAAAAGTTGAAAGCCTAGCCTATTGGTAGTTCCTACCTCAGCTACAGCGGCATCAACGCTTCCCGAATACTGCAGAATGTTTTCTAACCGCTTGTGAATTAGGAGCTTGGTCCTGTTCATCTTGTCTATCTGATGTTATGTGATGAAAGAAGAAGGCAAGGGTGAGCAACAAGCCCACCAAAATAATATATAATATGATTAACAATATATGAGCCTTCTCATAGTACTCATGAAAGTCTTGGTCAAAAGAAATGAACCAAGTTTGATATCTTAATGCGATGAAGTCGCAAAATATTCAGTATATATACATATATACTTTTCAAAATCTTGGAAGTCCTCCTCCATGCATAATATACACAAAGTTCCAGTTTATAACTGTATATAAAAAAAAATATCATTGCAAGGTGATCTCATATATCTAACCTTGTCTCAACGTTTTTCTGAAAGTCTCTGTCATTCATAAGACAACCATTAACTAGATATAAGTTTAAATCAGTGAAGTTACAAGATACTCCAATATACTTATATCTTTTCCAGATACTACTTGAACTACCACCGTTCAAGTTATAATTAGTTTCAAAAGTTCATCACATAGATGAGACTACAAGACCAGATTTGAATAGATTAAATCTTTTAAAATATCATCAAAATACAATGAAGTTACGAGATACTTCGTTTGATGCAAACATCATTTTGAAAACTTGACCCTGCCAACACTCAACAATCGCCCAACTGTAGCCTTTCTATCGAAGTGCTCTGGGCAGTGTTGCAGAAATATCCAATTGGATGATGAACTCATTATGGGAGTTTGCCGCGCCAGGAAGACCACTTACGATGATCAGTCGTAGTAGTGCAACCCCACCATTTTCTACATGTAGAGGAGAACCTGTCGGATTTACTTGTCAACTGAACACTGAACTCCTAAGGAATGGACCGCCTTAGCGGAACTTCCAGGCCATTTGGGCCAATATAATAAGGCTGGGCCGGTGCTACTCGACCACTTAGAACATCTTTTTATCTTAAGTCCTAATTGCCCTGAACAACTTCGACCATTACTGGTTCGATCCATACCTTCTCGTGGTTTAACACGTGCCCCACTTGGCATCATTATAATTACGTCATATTTACTTTATCAACATTTCTATTTTTGAGAATTTTGAATATTACCTTTCTCCTTGTAAAACCTCTAAGGTTATCCTTGAATTGTTCCTCCTGTATTCCCTAGATATAGGGCATATCAAGATACCATTTATTAATACCAGAATCATTGTTTTATATACTTCTGAAAAAAATTTCTCCACTGATTCTTAAAGATTGTTATTACCTTAATCCTTTCCAATTCATACTGTCAAAACTCATACTATCCCTATTAAGGGTGAAATGCCAACCTTTATGCATTCCCCTAGGATTCATTTTAAGTTACCGATGTTCTATCCTTAATTCCACCTTTAAAAAGGTACATGCATCCTTCCATGGATAAATCAAGTCATATATCCCTGATAAGGGTGTCTTATTCAATCATTCCCACCTCGATAGTATATGCCTAATTTTCACAATAACATCTGTATTCAAAATGAGGTCAATCAATATGGCCTCCAAAAGATAACAATGGTTATCCGCTTTTCTTGCCTAATTTGGTAATGATAACAAGGATGTTCTGGAAGATATTGGTCGTGTTCAACGTGAACTTCTTCTTAATAATTCCTTATTTACTTTTGTTGTTTATCTCAACAGTCATCTCAATGTTGGGATATCTTTCATACCTGGCGTCTCCCTTTCTGGGTATAAAGCCACCGGTCTTACACTTCACATTCTTGAGGGTCACTTCCTTCATCCAATTTTCCTAATTTCTTACTTTCTTGTCTCCTCAGTCTATCCGTGTCTCAATATTTATCCTTCGAACTATCTCAAGGTTTTCTCAAATCCTCCCAACTTACAGGGGATAAAATATATGTATCTCTTATTCCTTCAACCATCAATTTAACTCATGGTGAATCAACCTCATCCTGACGATTACATACTTTTCCATTTCTATTGCTACGAGTCTTTAGGGTTTCCTCATACCCAACTTCCTTATCATTCCTCAAACTTTATTGCCTTTATATTTCTTTCCACTTCAGTTTCTTTTTTTTTATTTTCCTTTCTCTTATCATTATTTCATGAACCAACCCAACATAAGCATCGATTTCAAACATCCCGTCATTCTGGATTCGTGTCCTCAGAACGAATCTTGACAACTTTTACAACTTAGATTCATAATTCATCATACTCGTCGGCCTTTGTTCTGGCTCTAAAGCTTTTACACTATCTCCATAACCTTGGGAAGTACTTTCCTGAAAATAATTGACTGAACTTAAATCAATTTATTATAATCTCTTGCTCCGTGCCTTCCTTGGTCTTTCACCAGCGGGTGGTCTCTCTCTTAGGAGGGTAAGTGACAAAAACAGTTTTTTGTGGTTGGTCAATCATTTAGAATCTCAAATGATTCCTATATTTCCTTTAGCCAGGCTCTTGCCTCGACTGGGTCAACTTGTTCCTTGGAACACTGAGAGCTTAGTGATTTAAAGGTCCTGAAAGAATTTCCCACTATATTGTTTCCCTCAAGGTGGTGGTTGGGAATAAAGTATAAGTTCTGTTTAGACAGGTCCATGAATTTCCGTATAGGAGTACCGTCTCGGGTCTCCTTATCTCGCTCGACTTTTGTTTTCTTAGTCTAAATATTTCTTCCTACTCCCCATAATTGGGGTCATCTTTTAATTTAAAATCCTCATTTTTCACTTTATTATATTCTGGGTTCCTTATATCTTAATTGCGACCTCCCTGATTATCACATTCAAGGTTTGACCCTAATCTTATTCCTTGTGGGGGCATATTACTTGGAAAAATTTTGAGAATCTCTGGATATTTGTCTTACTTACTTTGCTTAAGTCTTTCCCTCGTTTAGTCCTTGCACGATTGCAAATTATGAATTCTTAAGTTCGATAAACTTCATGACACTCTCTTAAGTGTTAATAGTGCAATTAACAATGTGATCTTATCACATACAAACTGATCTGAACTGAAATTAACGGATATATACATAACCATTTGTTCGAGGGTACAACAACTGAACATATTAAAGAGAATTACATCATTTGATCTGATCGCTTATAACCCAAAAGTACTACCATAGATAATCATTTAGTCATTAAAACTAATCATCCATAACTTAGGCTAATCCTCCAAAAGCGGTGCTGCATGAAATTCTTGTCAGATTGTTCAGACTCTGCACACTATTATGGATCAAGAAATGCGGGCACGCACGACATCCCTAACCTGCTGCATTAAAGCGGTGATGAGGTCTAGGATAGTTGCAAGTAGAGCTGGATCAATCTGACCCTCAAGATGGCCTCTAGCTGTAACACGGGTGGTAGCCTCAATCCTTTCCATGATATGAGCTAATCCTGCCGGAAGTACCCCACCCTCAATCCTCGGTGCAGTAAGTCGATCCAACAGATCACTCCTAACATTACGGGCCTCAGACAGGCCACCCAAAGTGATATGATAATTGGCGATAAGAGAAGCCTGAGTGGTAGCATCTAGCAGTCCATGGGGTGCAGGTGGCGCAGACCCAGGAGATCCAAATGGATAACCAAGCACGGTATCAGGTGACAATGGTGCAAGAGATAAAGGTGGCATTTCCTCAGTAGGTGCTGGGCTCTGTACCGGGGATGGAACAGGAATTGGTGGAACCTCATGGATGTCTACAGGAACCTCTGTAAGAGGGTCTGATACTGGTATAATTGGTGTCGTGGAAGGCCCCACTCCTTCTGCCCTCATTAACCTTTGTGCCCTTGGTAACTCTTCATCCTCTAGTGCCACCCTCGCGACCATTCTTGCTCTGGTAGTCGCCCTGACTACGGTCATCAATTCCTCAGCGGTCCTATCTTCATTCTCATCAGGATCCTCCATGAGATCCTCCTTAGCCATAATCCTTTCCGGAATAACATCCTCAACCGCAACATTCTCAATATGAATCTCATCCGGTCCCTCATTAGGGTACTCCATCGGATTCACAATTTGATCTCCAGCTTGTAATAAAACATCATCATGCTGATGCTCCTGAACCTCAGGGTTCGGTGCCCCGCTGTCCTATACGAGAACGAACTATGTTACTATCACGATATTTATAAGGGTTCCCGTAAGGGTTTTAACTGTCAGTACTACGTTAGGTAGCCCGATTATGAACTTGGCAAGAGTTCTTATTATCTTAGTGAACTTATTATCTTTATGTCACATCATCTCTGAGGTTTATAACGCTTAGCTCTGATACCACTTCTGTAATACCCCCAAATCCGGGGTCGGGGATCCGGGTTGTCACGAGTTCCATTTCCCATAATAACACCCAATCTTAATAATTAATCAACTACTCTGTACTGTGACCCCACAATAAACACACACACCACAAGTTATAGTCTCAGAGATGAACATCCAAAATTAATCACATGTCATTTTATTCCACAATTATCTGCCAATACACCTTAAAAGGTTTTCTGGATAAATTTACATTTTCTTTGCCATTATTACAATTCATATTATACATGAGTCTGGTACATCGAAAGTTGAAAGCCTAGCCTATTGGTAGTTCCTACCTCAGCTACAGCGGCATCAACGCTTCCCGAATACTACAGAACGTTTTCTAACCGCTTGCGAATCGGGAGCTTGGTCCTGTTCATCTTGTCTATCTGATGTTGTGTGATGAAAGAAGAAGGCAAGGGTGAGTCCACCAAAATAATATATAATATGATTAACAATATATGAGCCTTCCCATAGTACTCATGAAAGTCTTGGTCAAAAGAAATGAACCAAGTTTGATATCTTAATGCGATGAAGTCGCAAAATATTCAGTATATCCATGCATAATATACACAAAGTTCCAGTTTATAACTGTATATAAAAACAATATCGTTGCAAGGTGATCTCATATATCTAACCTTGTCTCAACGTTTTTCTGAAAGTCTCTGTCATTCATAAGACAACCATTAACTAGATATAAGTTTAAATCGGTGAAGTTACAAGATACTCCAATATACTTATATCTTTTCCAGATACTACTTGAACTACCACCGTTCAAGTTATAATTAGTTTCAAAAGTTGATCACATAGATGAGACTACAAGACCAGATTTGAATAGATTAAATCTTTTAAAATATCATCAAAATACAATGAAGTTACGAGATACTTCATTTGATGCAAACATCATTTTGAAAACTTGACCCTGCCAACACTCAACAATCGCCCAACCGTAGCCTTTCTATCGAAGTGCTATGGGTAGTGTTGCAGAAATATCCAATTGGATGATGAACTCATTACGGGAGTTTGTCGCAGCCAGGAAGACCACTTACGATGATCAGTCGTAGTAGTGCAACCCCACCATTTTCTACATGTAGAGGAGAACCTGTCGGATTTACTTGTCAACCGAACACTGAACTCCTAAGGAATGGACAGCCTTAGCAGAACTTCCAGGCCATTTGGGCCAATATAATAAGGCTGGGCCGGCGCTACTCGACCACTTACGCCACTCCTAGTTCAGATGAAATCCATGACTCTGAAACGTAAAGCTCGTCCCCACTTTCACCAAGTAGAAACTTGTTGATACGGCTCCACCAAGAAGTCGTATCTAGTTGGAAAGGAAAACTCACCGATATTTCCCAGGCGATGCCTGTTAATGGATTAACTTGTTCTAAGAATTTTACTTCCCGAGTATTGGGTAAGTAATCAAAAACTCTTTTATCAAGACAACAACCTTGTTGCGAATATAAAATACACCACAGAGCCAGATCCCTCCGGTTTTGAGCGAGTATTTAAATCCCCTTTTTAAAAGGAAGATCTTAAATATAAAAATGAGTTTTGGGATCCGCTCTAACTTTTGAAAATCATTTTAAAGACTTGAAAACACTTTAAAGAGTGTTTGGAATAATGCCGATTTAATAAAGTAAATCAGTCTCAATATAAAGAAATATCTGAATATTATTATTTAAATAATATTCCCATAAAGAATAATTGAGGTAGAACTTGGAAAACTTATACTTGAAATGAATAGTAAATAATCAAAGATATACTTATACGAAAGTGATATCTTTATTTGAATATCAAAAGTAAGTTTGATTATCGAACATTATTCTTTAATAAAATAAAGAATATTAATAAATAATAAGCGGAGTCATAATACCTCGAATGAATATTGTAAATAATATTCATTAAATAAAATAAAGGAGTCATACATGCTCAAATGAATATCCAAGTAATATTCAATAAATAATATAAAGGAGTCATAAGTTCTCGAATGAATATTCAAGATAATATTCATTAATAAAATAAAGTTATCGAATAAACCTTATTCGATTAATAGTTTTGAAAACTATAACCATATATATATATAATAAATATATATATATATATAAAATCTACTCGGGATCCTCGACTCCCGATTTTAGAAAATGTTTTCACCTTTGGGTCCCTATACTAAGGGTATATGCAAATTACCGCTATTCTCTAGCATAGGTATTATCAACTGAACCAACAGATATATATGGCAAGAATATGAAACATGCATGCATATGTACCATATCACATGCTAAATATATCGCAAGAATTTGCTAATATAACCATCATGCATTTATTACAAGATAATGCATATACATATATACATCACAACAACAGTATAACGGGTAGAAAACTTGCCTGAGCGACTGGGGGTGATAAAAGGCTCGGGACGAGTCTGGTAACCTATAAACAACAAGTAAGTTGGAATTAAACCAAAGTCACTTGTAAATCTATACTTTAACTAACTTAGACTCTAACGCTTGTTTTGCGCTTACTGATTCTCTTAAGTCACTCGAGTACCCTCGGCTCCACCATTTTTAATAATTTAACCATTATGAGTTTTAAGGCGATTCCTTCGCGAGTGTCTTACCAACTGCCTAACACTCTTACAATAATTGTTTCATACACTAATTAACCCTTTTTGGTCTTTAACCTATGTTTCAAAGTAAGGCGAGGGGAAAAGTTTCGTTCGCGAAATGCCGTTACTTAAAACGGCCGTTTCTCCTAAACCGTACATCGGAATCAAACGAACTACATATCAAAACGAAGCTCGTAACATGAACTATCTAAAAATGGCAATGGTCATAATCTAGCAGGGAGTTCTCGGGTGCAAATGTTATGAACAAAAGCAGTCTAATGTAAATCGGACATTACGACGGCTATGTTTACGCGATTTCCCAAATTTAAACCAATTCAAAACAACCACAATTCAACCCCAATTCACAATCCAATAAAAACTCCATCCATATTACTTTACAACAGCCCCAAATCAACTCATTATAATTAATTTACTTAATCCTAAAACTTGAATTTAAACTATACTACATTCTTTAATCAAATCATAAGATTTCAACATTCCAATCTCCACCATTCCAACCCAAACTCTTAAACAAACAAGTTTCAAGCTACTCTTTACTCTAACAACCAAAATCAACCTAATATACAAATTAAAGCTAGGGTTTGGAGATGATATACCTTCCTTGAAGTGGTGTGAGTAGCTAGGAAGCCTTAGGAAGCCTTGAGGAGTCTTAGGAAAGCTTGGATCTTAAAGGAAAAGCAAGAAAAATCAAGTTAAAAACCTTGAAATCACTATTCATTGTCTTTTTCATTGATTTACTGGAGAAGATAGAGAATGAATGGGATGCTTAAACTCATAATATAGCCATATCTATGCATAAGGAACACTAGGGAATTATCTTACCAATTTAGGAGGCTTGGATCTTGGATTTTGAAAATTCTTTCCTTTGAAATTGTAAAAAGCCGAGAGCAAGCTTTTGTTGAAGAGAAATAGATTTCTTTTCTTTTGATGAAATGATTTGTTTGGCTTGGTGGATGTAATTTTGTTTTTGTTTTGGTTAATTACCTTTTTAGCCTTAACTTTGTGTGGTTCTACTTCAACCACATCTCCTTCCTTCCCATGTCATGCTTATGTCATGCTATGATGTCATCTTCCCCTCTTTGTCCTCTTCTCATTGGTTGGGTGACATCATCCTCTCTAATCCCTTTGATTAACTTCCTAATTGCTTGCCTAATGACCGCTGATCTGTTATACGGTTCGCTTAACTTTCATTTCGTTTATCATTTGAGGGATCATACCTGGGATCTTATTACTTGGGTTTACTTAACCTTTCTCAATACATTATATTCCTTTTATGATCCTCTATTATAATCCTTTAATTTAAATCCTTTTTATCCTGTTACCTTATACTCAATTCTTTCCGTATCTAGTGGATTTCCGGGAAAAATCAAAGTGTTCGGAATTGGATTCTGACGATCTTTACATACACTTATATGTCATATAGAGTACTAATAAAATCTCAGAATATCCATAACAGAATCCCTACATAGTGGGGCATGAAAAGTTTTCTCATTCAGCAAAAACACTATTCATAAGGGTTTCAAAAATTTCCAAAAATTGGGGTTATTACAATTATTACCGAAGGCAATTGTGTCTTGTATCACCAAGCCCATATCACATATTGGGTTTAACCCCAACAATCCTCCCCTTCAACCCAATACTCCAGATCAGGTTTAATGGTAACCATCAAAACATCAACGTCCGTTCACCGATGCCTCCCCTCGAACAAGAATCCATTCATCTCGTTCTTACAAATTTCACCAACACTAAGGCGCGTATAGTGACCTCCAATAACTGCAAACTACCATTCTTCATCCTAACGGCATATCCATCCACAAAATCACGTGCATCAACTACGAGTGCCTCCTTTCAGCATTGAGTCACCCGATCCTTGCTTTCACAATCCTTCGGCCTCTTTTGAAGAACATCACGAGTATCATCCAAAAATTTTCACCTGGTTGATCAACCATCAAACCATCGAAACTATTGCAATGATCCTGTCCATCTTCCACCTCGAGTCCGAACGAATTGATCCACGGTGCAAGTCTACCACCATATCGCACGTAACTTTATCAGCAAATCCATCAATGTACTCCACCATACCAATTGCACCTCGAACGTTCCTCCAACCCAATTCATCACGAATCTCAAACTTGGCTCTGATACCACTTGTTAGGAGGAAACCCACATACATATTCGAGATTCAGTTCTACCAATACGGAGTGAACACACACACACACAATAATATATTTGACGTATAAAACCCACGTCCCAACTTGTATTATTAATCAAAACAATCATCAATAATACATCAACAAATAACACCTCAATGGTGTCCCAAGCTGATACTTACGCCAACCAATGCTCAAGCATCTCTTACACGATACCTAAGACGACTACATCTTTTAAGCATACATCAAAATAATAACATGACTATGTATATATATAGCCATCACAAACTTAGCCGACAAGACAAACCTAATCTGATTACAATAATAATTGTCTACCCATACAATTATTATCCATTCCCATTATGATAATAATTGTCAACATATACAATTATTACTCAATCCCATTATAATAATAATTGTCAACAAATACAATTATTACCCAATCCAATTGTGTCTTGTATCACCAAGCCCATATGAAATATTGGGTTTAACCCCAACAGTTCATAACCTCCAAGTTTTGAAAAAAAAGATTTTCTTTTGAGCCACTACTCCCCCCTTTGTTGATGCACTGTTATCCTTCTAGTGAACTCTAATCCTTGATGTCCCTTACCCCCTTTTATCTGAAAGAGGACTTTCAGAGGAAGATATTTACAGAGTTCTTTTTAACTCCCCTTCATCCAGAGACTTCTTTCTCCCCTAGGTTGGAAAAATCTACAGAATTATTTTTCTTTTTGCTTACTGTTCCTTCTTAGCTAAAGCTTGTTCCTCCTTGGCTAGAGCTATAAACTTTTGTAGTCTTCTCCCCTTTTTGTTAGCATCAAGGGTTTAACACACACTGCATCAAGATCTTATGATTCACTCGAGGATATGAGAAAATGAACTTTCTCCAATAGAGTATGAAGTTTTGTGCAGATAGAGTGTGACATATAGGCATGTACTTTGCAGTAGTCTGCTGATGTAACACTTAAGGATATTAATTTTGCATCCAGATGTACCTGTATTCTCTCATTTTTCTATTTTCTTGTATTAGGGGCTCCCCCTGGCTCACACACTTCACACCCTTACCATCACCTTCCAAGATGGAACACCCAAACTTACTTGCAGAGCTGAAAGAATTACTTTGCCTCTCATTCACACTGCTCTCCTCTTGCCTGCTATAAAAGCAGCTTCTCAATTTTGGCCCTCGGACCTAGAAGTATTAGAATGATTTTTTTTAGTAATCTGCATAAAGTTTGCAGAATTTACTATTATCAATTTTTATAGGATAGTTATTGATGCAACACTTTTATCTTCTCAATGGCGATGCCAGTAGGCTAGACATTGGAGAACTACCACTTATCATTGACTGAACAATAGCCATTGAGGAAGAGAAGAAGATAGCAGTTGAAAGTTTCATATTAGTTACGATCTGTGAAAATTGATTCAAACTTTAAGAGCACAGTTTAACTGTTATGGATGAAATAAGAGACTGATGTTCCAACTTATCATCCATAGGATGATGAACATCAGTTTTAAGATATGGCTTCTTCATGACCTCAAGAATTGTAATATTGTGAAAGAATTGGTATTTAACCATCAGTCATGAGAAGACCGGATGAGTTGTTTGGGTGTATGTTAGGATCTATTTTCAGATTTGATTTGAATTAATTTGAGATGTGACTCTTCATAGATAGAGATCACATCAATATGAATTTAAGAAGGGCTTTGTCTCAAGAATTTAGATGCCTCATGTTCTAAAGTGGACAGTTGTACTCGCAAGAGAAATAATATAGAATCAAGGCATTCATGTGATTATGTGGGTGTGTTCTTCATTTTCATGAAGCTCCAGTAAACTACAAGGGATTTTAATGTATCTTTCATTTAGATAACATTCTCAAACCCCGGTTCCCTTTGGAAGGGACCACCACAAATGTAGGTATCCTATGTTGGGAACTATCTATGTCAGGAATCAGGAGTTATCAAGGCATCAGGATCTGAGAGAGTAATCAGGATATGATCAACTGTTAGGATATGATTATCCGTTAAAAGCTTCATTATCATCCGTTGACAATCTATTTAGTTATCCATTGATATCTATATATGAATATCCGTCGAAGTTATAACATATATCTGTTGATCAGGTTATCCGTTGAAAATGACTTGGATGGTAAGTTAGAACTGCGAGATAAATCAGAAGGTGCTGATTTATAGGATCGTAGTTGATATGTATAGAAAGTGATAGAATTATACTATAACATATCTTATGATTGACAGTGACTGATTGTAGCTGTGTAGTATATAAACACAGAATAGGTTAACACAATGTAAAAAAAGTGCTTAATTCGAGTATTCGCATAACTTAAAAGCTCTTAAGAATATTGTTCTTGAGAGATTTTTGTAACAGTTTATTAAAGATCAATATAAAGTGTTATTTGATTCATATATTCTTACTTTACTTTCATAATACATTGATTTGTTTAGTAATTATATCCACCCCCCTTAACAATTACATTACTGAGCAATATTTTATCTTAATAAATCAAGGTAGTTGTACTTATTGTCTCAACACTTAAGTGAAGTATATCTTAAACAATAGTTTTTAGGGTTGTTGTAACGCCCTCAAATCGGGGGTCTAGATTTGGGAGTTACCGACCGATAAACAATAATAAAATATGCACAGCGGAATAAAATAATAAATATGACCCCTTGCATGCAGCTGGATCGATCATAGGTTATAGTATGAAAGAGGCACTAGTACAAACCAAATGTTATTACTGTTAGTGTAGGTTCCCTAAAGGCAATACATTATTCTCTTAAATCTTTATGTCAGTTGATCATTCAATAAATGTATTTATTATGACCTTAATTACTGTGATATTTTGTTAGCATACTAAATGTCCTTAGAATCATGATACAAATTGTATAGTTAAGTACATGACTTGAACTTGAGATTATATAATATATCATATTCTTAAAGGTCCCTAGTCGAGTATTATTATACAGGACAATAATAATACATAGATAGACTAGTATGTTGTTTGACAAGATAACCACATCTCATTGGTTATAAGTATGGGGATACTAAAGTCAATACATAGGTACATGTGAGAGTACATGGTACTGGACAGACCCATAGTGAGATTCTTCATGTTTAATAAAGTCATAAGAAAGACTCACCGTGATAATGGTGTAACGATCCTTTGACTTGAAATCATTATATTTCTATACGAGGATTAATATACTTTGACTACATTAAAAGTTACTTTTGATCGGGTGATGATAAAAGTTGACATCGGGTATATCATGAGTCGTATGAGAAATATGAATGATAGATAAAGGATTTAACCCTCCTATAATTATGAGAGATATTATTGGCCTCTTGATTGAGTGAGATTATAAAAGCATGGCCATGCTCAAATAATGATTTGGCTTGATAATCTACTCATGGATCAAGTAAACCCGGATTAAATGTTGAAGAGGATGACTAAATACATGCCTCGAGTTTAATCTATAATATGTATGGTTAAAGGGATTATATTACATGAAAAACATTAATCACGAAAGGTTTTATCTAATCACGATTTAATTATTGTTTAATTGGGTAACAATGATGTATTACTAGATACCGCTCATTGTTTATAATTTTATTAGAGAATAAAATTATTGCCAATTAAATAATAGCCTATAGGGTCGCACAAATAGAGCACTTAATGGAATAGTTAATTTAAATTATGGATTTAAATTAATTGATGATTATTTGAATTTTATTATAATTAAGTAAGACTTAATTGAGATAATATAAATTCGAATTAAAAGGAATGTTTTTGCCCATAATAATTAAGTATGACTTAGTTATTAATTAAATAATAGAAATTCGTTTTTATTATTTAATCCAATACCTACTAGGGTTGGGCTTTGCTGTTATGGGCCTTTTTAATCAGCCATTATAAATACATAATGATAGGTTAAAGAGGCTTGTACGTTTTTGAGAAAACCCTAGCAGCAAAGAGAGGCAGAGGTAATTCAGATCGTCAAGAAGGAGGCTAGTAAATCCATTCCGTAGTCAAGTTCGTGAGACGTTCTTGAAGGTGCTCGTGTGGATACCATAGAGGTGTTTCTCCGAGAGGTAGACACAAAGCGTGATAGCTAGGATCTCCGTTGATTTCGTGAAAGTTAAGCTCTTGAAAGGTATGATTCGTTATCTCCATAATTTGCCCATAATTATACATGGATCCTGTTTTTGGGTTTCAAAATTTTTTGTTTTATTTACGTTTATCCGCTGCGTTTTATGCCTTCGGAACCCAACAATGGTATCAGAACTACGTCTATAAGGGGCTGATTTGGTTACGTGTTTACTGTATTTTTACAAGTATGCATGTGTGATGAGTCTGCCATGATAACAGTTCTGTTATATGAGTCTGCCATGATAACAGTTATGTTATATGAATGATATGATGAATCTGTTAATGATCTATATGATGATACTAGTATGTTTAAGATCTACCATAACTCATATGTATGCGATCTCTTAAAATATGTATACTGATACATGTTTTTGGTAACTGGGATATGGATCGTGTGTATACTGATACATGCTTCTGGAATAGTATTCTCATACATGTTTTGCTAGTATTCTGATACTAAGGTCGATCCGCGTGCTTAGGGTTTCGTTTTTAATTTGTGCTTATTACATATGCTTTACTTATTTATTATTCTTGATTGGATCATGATAAGTGATAAATAATATGTCATCTTTATATGATCTATCATGTTCTTTAATGGTTACTTGAGCATGGTGCATAGTTATGGCCTTAAGACCTTAGTTATAATGGTTTATTCTTTTGGTTTGTAATAAATACGACTTGCATGTCGTTTTCTATTTGTAGTTATTTTATCTCGAATGTAACTCGAGTTCTTTTGTAAGTTCATTAGTATAATTCTTAATGTAACATCCAAGAAGGACAAGGGAAAGAGGAGGCATCCTATGGAGGCCAAAGAGACAACGGAAGCAATAGAGAAGACATATGTAATAGTTATTTTTACACCATAGATCGACCTTGATCTTTTCATTAGCCTGAAAAGATCACATAGGATTGGGCCATAACTATTGCACGTTTACTTTACGCACTTTTCATATGATGTATAAATAGTATGTGTAGAGTAGAAAATGCATGTTTTAATTAGATTAATGATGCATGTATGTATTAGATACATCACCCATGCCATGCCTTTAAACAAGATAAAATATGTAACGACTCAAGATTTAAAATTAACAAACGATCATGAGATTCTCGTGTTTATGAAACACGGAATAAAATACGAATTTTCTTTATTTCTGACATGGGGCGATTTTGTCAACAACGGGTTCATAGAACTTATAAGGTTGTGGGTTTTAAGCGAGACCAATGTGACTCCTCCACTACCTGGAAATCAAACCATTGACGAGTATTGATTTGAAGTATTTTATTCAAGGAAAAATTGGGAATCTCTTTATGATGGGATCATGATCGTTCTAAATTAAAAATCCCTAAGTAAAAATATTAAGTTTTAATCAGATGCTTTCCAATGAATGAACACTCATTAAATCCTAGATCGATAAGGGGAAGGGCTGTCAGTGGCAGGGGACTCTTATCTATCGTGGTGAAATGCGACGAATATAAATGGTTATATTCAGACGTTGTATCATTGGGTCTAACTTAACTGAGTCATCATAATAAGGTGTATATAAACAGTTATATTCAACTATTATGAACTTAAAAGCATAGAGTTTGGTTAAAAATCTATTAGATAGATAAGATCAATTGTTGTTCACCAAATTATCCAAGAATTATATATGATATAATTGACATCTATTATCTACCTAAATAATCATGTTTTAAGGATACCAGTGGTTGACTTAGAACATGACGAAATATGGATCTTGGCTCACTAGAAAGATTTATGGGATATACTTTCCGAATTAATAGTTAGGGCTATTAATTTGATAAAAAAATAGTGGGAGATATATTATGAATATATCATAATCATATGAACATAAAATTTTAACTCAGACAATCTAATGTTTATTTTGCGCTTTTATTATTGTAGATACTGAGTAATGGCAAACAACACAAACACACTATCCGTACGTTCAGTCCTTGAGAAGGACAAGCGGACAGGAGGAAACAACTTCCTAGACTGGCAGAGGAATTTGAGGATTGTCCTCAGGCAGGAGCGCAAGCTTCATGTCATTGATATTCCTCCTCCAGGCCCCCTTCCTGAGGGTGCTACTGCTGATGAACGAGCAGCACGCACAAGGGATGAAAAATGATGCAAATGATGTTGCATGTCTTATGTTGGCAACTATGAGTGCTGAGCTTCAAATACAGCATGTGCACATGGATGCATATACTATCAATGAGCACTTGCAAAACATGTTTGCAAGCCAAAATCATCAAGAAAGGTTCAACACGAGTAAGTCACTTTTTAATTGCAAACAAGGGGCGAGTGAACCAGTTGGCCCACATGTTCTGAAGATGATTGGTTACATTGAGTACCTTGAAACTTTGGGTTTCCTGATTGGTCCGGAAACTGGTATTGACCTAATTATGAATTCTTTGAACAAATAATTCACTCAGTTTGTTGTGAACTACAATATGAATGAATTTGACAAAACACTTACTGAATTGTTGCATATAATGAGAACATATGAGACCAACATGAAGATAGCTGAACCTGCTCCCATATTGATGGTGAGAAATAAAGGTAAGGCCAAAGGGAAGGGCAAATGGAAGGGTAAGAAGAAGATTGGATCTGATTCTACACCCAAGCCAAAGTCAGGTCCCAAACATGCTTCAAAGCCTAAAGGTGGTGTGGCCAAGGGTGAATGTCACTACTGTAAGAAAGATGGTCACTAGAAGAGAAACTATCCAATTTACTTGGAGGATCTGAAGAAAAAGAAAGCAGTTCAGATTTCTGGATCAGGTATTTATGTTATAGAAGTCAATTTGTCTATTTGTACATCTTGGGTATTTGATACTAGATGTGCTTCTCACATTTGTATAAATGTGCAGGGCCTGCAGAGAAGTAGAACTTTGGCTAAGGGAGAAGTGGACCTAAGAGTAGGCAATGGAGAAAAAGTTACTGCTTTAGCTATAGGGACTTATTATTTATCTATGCCCTCTGGGCTTGTTTTAGAACTAGAGCACTGTGTTTACGTGCCTACGATTCGCAGAAACATTATTTCTGTTTCTTGTTTGGACAAGAAAGGTTTTTCATTTACAATAAAGAACAACAGTTGCTCTTTTGCTTTGAATGATTTAACCTATGGTGTTGCGCGTTTATTTAATGGTTTATATGTTCTTGATTTAGATAACCCTGTCTGTAATATAGAAAACAAACGACTTAAAATGAATGACTCAAATCAAACATACCTCTGGCATTGTCGTCTAGGCCACATAAATGAGAAACGCATATCCAAATTACATAAGGATGGATACTTGGATAAGTTTGATTTTGAATCATACCAAGAATGCGAATCTTGTTTGCTTGGTAAGATGACTAAAGCCCCTTTCACTGGTAAGGGTCAAAGGGCCACTAAACGTCTGGAGCTAATACATAGTGATGCATGTGGCCCAATGCGTGTAATGGCTAGAGGAGGCTACTACTACTTCATAACATTTACTGATAATTTCAGTAGATATGGATATGTATATCTTATGAAGAACAAATCCGATTCTTTTGAAAAATTTAAAGAATACAAGGTTGAAGTAGAGAAGCAAATTGGCGGAGATGCAAGTATTAAGATCTTACGATCCGATCATGGGGGTGAATACTTAAACACCGAATTTAGAGAGTATTTGAAAGAGTGTGGTATTATATCACAACTCACTCCGCCAGGAACACCTCAATGGAATGGAGTTTCAGAGAGGAGAAATTGCACCTTGTTGGACATGGTGCGATCGATGATGAGTCATACAGATCTTCCAATTATTTTCTGGGGTTACGCTCTAGAAACAGCGGCTTTCACACTTAACCGTGTTCCTACTAAGAAGGTTCAAAAGACTCCATATGAGATATGAAAGGAGAAACGGTCAGGCATGAACCAATTAATTAAATCCATAAATAATTAACTAAAATAAATTATAAATAATTGAATCAAATTTTTATTTTTGAAAATAATAAAATAAAATAATTTTTGTAATTTAAAATAAGTGACTAAATAATTTTTAGAAATAAAAATAATAACTAAATAATTTTTAGAATTAAAAGAAATGATTTTCAAAAATAGAAAAAGGAATTTTGAATTATTTTAAAAGAGAAATTGCATAAACAGATATTTATAAATAGAAAAGGGGAATTTCGTATCAAACGGCGGAGCGGGGGGGAGTCTTGCCAGAGAAGCTCGGGGAAGAAGACCGGAAAAGATGAACCCTGTTATGGATTAAAAACTAAGGTATATAACTACTATATTTATTACTAAGGAACGTGTTTCGTGACTCAATCTGCCTTAACAAGATGCCTACGTACCTTGCTGATTGCCAATGATCAAGTTAAAAAAATGTAGTTCTGATTTGTGGGGTGAGACCACTTATATAGATGTTAGGAGTCCTTGAATTGGACTTGGGTTAGGAGACTTGGTGGGCAAGTCTCAGAATTAGAACGGACTTTGGAGTCCTAAATGGTAGGAAACTGATTCCTTATCCTTCTAGGTCCCAGAGGCTAATCTGCAAAGATTTATGTCCTTATTGGGACTCTTCTCAACAACTGATTTTTCCCTTATTAATTAATTACGAAATTAATTAATATTCAGAGTTTTGGGCCTTCTTTATTCCATCAGGCCTGATCAACGTGTTAACCTTTTTGGTCTGAATGTCATACATCTTCTTATTGGGCCTTGTAGCCCAAATCATGTGTAATTAATGCAATACTTAATTACGTAATCAGGATTAATTTATTCCCTATCATTTGCCTCCCAACTTTTGGGAAATCGTACAAGATTTTGCAAAAGTTAAGTTCACTCATTCCCTTACAGGGTATCGTTTTGTGTAAAGTGTGGAGCGACCTACACATTTACAACGATTTGCCTTGTACACAGCTTCAGGGTCGTTTAAAAACTTACTTTTTTTATTTTTTAAACTTTTCCCTATTTTTAGGAATTTTCTGGTATTTTTTTAGGAATTTTCCCTTTATTTCCGAGATTTTTCTAATTTTTCTGCAATTTTTCACAAATATTTTTTAATTTTCACCCCTTTTTCGACCAGGATCCTAGTCGAAATTTCGACCTGGATCCTAGTCGAATTTTGGGCCAGCCTCTCAATCCTGTTTGAAGGATTTTGACTAGGATCTACGACCTGGATTTCGACCAGGATCCTAGTCGAACCTTCGACCTGGATTTTGGTCGAAATTTTTGTCTTCGACTAGGTTTCACGACCTGGTTTTCGACTAGGATTCTAGTCGAACCTTTGACCTGGATTTTAGTCGAGATTTCCAGCCTTATCTGAATCATGTTCGTAAGGTTTCGACTAGGAATCACGACCAGGGTTTCGACCTGGATCCTAGTCGAACCTACGACCTGGATCTTGGTCCTCCAAAATTTTCGTGTTTGAATTATGACCAGAATTTCGAACTCAATCCTGGTCTTATTGATAAGTGCTTTTCTGGATTCCGTTCGAAAGAATTCGGACTGGATCCACGACTTCAATTTCGACCTAAATCCTGGTCTTTTTATCCCGTATTTTTCGGGCGCCTGTTTGAAAGAATTCGAATAGGATTTACGACCTCAAATTCGACCTCAATCCTGGTCTTTATTGGATTTTTCCTAATTTTAACTTGGATTGGGCCCTGTTTGGACCTTCAAATTTGCAAATTCTTTTTGAATTTGGGCTTTGTTTTGGGCTCTCAAATTTCCAAATCCTTTTGGGATTTGGGCCTTCACTTTTCTAAATCCTTTTTGGATTTGGGCCTTCACTTTTCCAAATCCTTTTTGGATTTGGGCCTCGTTCAGGCCTTTACTTTTCTAAATCCTTTTTGGATTTGGGTCTTCTATTGGGCCTCTTCCAAATTAGAACTGGACTTTAATATGTTTAAATACCTTCTTTAGAATTCTCTAGAATTCTCGGGAATATTCTTGAATTTTTCTTCCCTATTTATTTATTTCCTTTGGAATTCCTTGGAGTATTCTGGAACGTTCCATTTCTGGGCTTTCTCCTTGGGGCCTTTAAACTTACTGGGCTTTTTGTCCCTTCATCTTCACTTTTTCTCTTATATAAAGGAGTGAGTAGAGTCTATTGCTCCTCACTTCTCATTTCTTTACTTACTAAATTTTCTTCTCCTAAAG
This sequence comes from Apium graveolens, assembly GCF_009905375.1. Taxonomy (NCBI): domain Eukaryota; kingdom Viridiplantae; phylum Streptophyta; class Magnoliopsida; order Apiales; family Apiaceae; genus Apium; species Apium graveolens. The sequence continues at coordinate 156,240,728 of NC_133649.1, read as the reverse complement.
ATTTCAGAGATATAATTTGTAGGTCGGAGTTTTTGAGCCCCAAAAACTTTACTTAGCAAGCCAACACCTTTTTGCATTGTTACTTCAGGTAAAATACCTTTCTCTCTTCTTTTCTTTTGCTCGTTTTTGCATAGCTCGTGTTTTAAAATTGTCTTCTTTTGCGCCCTTTTCTCAGATGGCTGATAAGAGAATTACACGTTTGGCCAAGATGAACGTGGCCAAAAAGTCCAGCGAGTTCCCTAATCGATCGAGGTACACTTCCTTGATTTATATGATCAACAGCCGAGGGGATGAGTACCCATCTAACGTGCATCTGGACGTGCATGACCATATCAGTGCCTTCCGGGATCCAAAGCAGCTGGACAAGTTGACTGCTTGTTTCAAAATCATGGAACCCTTCAAGCTTGTTCTTGCGGGTCCGGCCGACAGGGCTTGTCAATGGAGGAAGGACGCACTATGCGTCTACAGGGACACTCTAAGGGCAGGTATCAGACTGCCCTTTCACCCATTTATCCCTGTTTTGCTAGTTGATGTGGGCATCAGCCCTTGCCTACTCCCTCCAAACTCTTGGAGGTTGATTCTGTGCTACTTGTCGCAATGCGCCAAGCACAACGTTCCTACCTCGGTTGCTGTATTTAAAAAGATTTTTCAGTTCAAGAACAGTCCTGACAAGAATCCGTGGTGGGTTTCTTTGAACCAGCGCCCAACCGTTCCCCACATAGTGAACGGGAAGTCCATCCCTGACAATAATTTGGGGTGAAAGAAAGATTTTCTGTACGTTCTTTGGGAGGGTGGCGATTGGGGCACCCTCTTTCATTTGTCTTTTGGGCTAGCTGTAGATGGGAGCCCTAATGATATAGTTTTTTCTGAGGAGGAGACCAAAGCTTTCAACCTCCTTACTCAAGATAATGGGACTTCCCACTATTGGGATCTTATCAGGGAGACCGTTCTTGTAGAACGTGGCCTTTCTCCCGTTCCTAAAAAGAGTATGTTTCCTTCCTTCTCTAGATGTCTTCGTTTCTCCCACCTTTTACTTCGCTAATTTCTCAACTCACTTATCTTATTTGTTGCAGTGGCTGAGAAGTTTGAGGAGGCTACAAAGCCTAAAGACCTGGAAACGACCAGGATGAAACGTGCTGGGAAGGTCTTCAAAGACCCGCGCCTCCGGGCTCGCTTCCCGGAGTTCCTACTCCAGGTCAAGGAAGCAGGCGAGGAAGGCCCCAACAAACCTTTACGTACAAAACAAAAACCAGGGGCTTTCTTTTAACCCGCTTGGGGAATCCGGGGAAAGGATTCGATTGTTGGCAACACAGCGCTTGCCAAGGAATGGTCTATGCATTCCATTTCTCCTGTGGATTATCATGACCTTGTCCTTCAATAGGACTTGGAGGCTAACGAGCTTTTCGGAGCTCAGGCCTTGGCTACGGTACGTCTGTTTCTTTTGATATCTATAGCTTCCTGCAATTTTTTTTATTTCTCACCTTTCCTTTGTTTCTTGCAGGCGAACTTCCACTTTCAAAGGGCAATTCACCAAGCCAAGGCTTGGAAAGTTAGTCGGGAAGACACAAACAAGAAGCTGGAGGAGGCTAACCAGCGTATAGAGGCTCTTGAAGCTCAACTTGCCTCCTCAACTTCTAATCTTGAAATGGCCAGGGCTGAGATTGTCATTCTCAAGGCTCAAAAGGACAAAGCCTTTGATGGCTGGATGGATACTCAAGAATTCAAGGACTTAATGGTAGAGCATGATGCCCTCCTACATCCAATCAGCTACAAGGAAGGCTGGGAAGCTGCTGTGGAGGCTATCCAGGAAGAGTTTCCTGAGCTTCTTGAACAATCTTCATTCTCCTGCCCTGTGAAAGTCCTAGCACTTGGGGGTGTTGCAGATAAGCTTGCCGATCTGATTAAGGATGTCCCATCAGAAAGTCAGGGCCAAGGCCAAAAAAGGAAAGAGCTTGAATCCAGCTCTGAAGAGGAGGAGACCGAGCCTGTTATAAAGAAGGCCAGGGTAAAAGAGCCTCCAAAACCAGCGTCTCCTAAACCAGCATCTCTTGCGGCATCCAAAGCGTCCAAGGATAGTTCCGAGGAAACCTCTGCGGAGACTTCTGAAGAGACTTCCGAGGGACCGACTGAAGAGACATCCAAGGAGACTTCGGATAGTGGTTCTGAAGAATCTGAGCCTTCCAAGGCCTAAGTTTTATGTATTTTTCTTTTTTTAGACAATATCGAACTTTGTAATTGACTTTTACTATTTTCATTTGTATTGTCCAAGTATCATCGTGTTTTTTTCCGAGTTTTTGAACTCAAGTTTATAACTTGGTTTTATCCTTCATAATGCATCAATTTAATAGGCTAGAATAAGTCGAACGCTTTTTATTATAACTTGGTATTCTTGATACCTTACATGAGATGGGTTCAACCCTGATAAAATCTAAACATATCTTCTATAAAAAATCCTAAGCAAGAAAAGCTTCAAGGTGCTTTTAAACCTACTTGTCACTCTGACAAGTGAGAATCGTGCTTTAACTGTTCTACACATAGTAAACCTTCAGGTTTTGCGCATGCCAAGTTCTCGGGACTTCAAAACCATTAATAGTCTCCAGCTTGTAGGTTCATTTACCTTGAACGCTCTTAACCTTGTACGACCCTACCCAATTTGGGGCAAGTTTCCCTTTCTGCCCTACACCAGAAGCTTCCACCTTCCTCAAGACTAAGTCACCTTGTTTGAAGAACCTTTCTTTAACCCTTAGGTTATAGTAGAATGAAGCCTTTTTCTGATATTCCACTATCTTCGCATGTGCCTCATCTCGTACTTCATCAATTTGATCCAGGGCTAACCTTTGCCCTTCCTCATTTTCCTCAGCATTGAAAGCTTGAATCCTGGGGAGGAATGTGATATCTCTACAGGAACAACTGCTTCTGCCCCATATGCTAACATGAAGGGAGTTGCTCCAGTCATGACTCTACAGGTAATCCTATAGGTCCATAGTATTGGGAGTATTTCATCCACCCAGTTATTCCTTGACTTCTCGATCCTCTTCTTTAGTCCATCCAGGATTATTCGATTCGCCACTTCCGCTTGCCCATTGGCTTGCGGGTGAGCCACAGAGGTGAATCGTAACTCAATTTCATTCTCCTCACAATACTTCTTGAATTCCTCATTGTTGAATTGTGTTCCATTGTCAGTGACTAGGATGCGGGGAATTCCATACTGGCACATGATATTTTCCCACAGGAATTGTGCAACCTGCTTAGTTGTGATTTTGGCCAAAGGCTTGGCTTCAATCCACTTAGTAAAATAATCAATGGCTACAATCAGGAACTTCCTTTGTGTCGTGGCCATGGGGAAAGGCCCCAGTATATCCATTCCCCACATAGCAAAGGGGATGGGCGAGTTGATGGAGGTCAGGATCTCGGGGGGTTGTCTAACGACTGGTGCGTGCTTCTGATAGCGATCACACTTTTTCACATATTCTTTGGCATCAGCCATCATTTCTGGCCAATAGAAGCCTAAACGGGTTATCTTATGAGCTAAGGCCCTGCCCCCCAAGTGTTGCCCACAGATACCTTCATGTACTTTTTCAAGAGCCAAGCGTGCCTCATCGGGCCTGAGACACCTTAAGTAAGGAACCACGAAAGATCTTTTGTACAGAATTCCATCTATCAAAGAGTATCTTAGTGCTCGAACAACCAATTTTCGTGCTTCAGTAGCATCGCTCGGCAACCAACTGGTTTGAATATGAGTCTTAATGGGTCTATCTATGACGTCCCCAGACCTATAGGAGCTACAAGCTTAACATCAATGCTCCGTGTCTTCAGAACGCGGAAGTACATGCTTCCTGAACTTTCCTCTATCTCCGATGAAGCAAACTTTGATAATGCATCTGCCTTGGCATTTTCCTCCCTCGAAATGTGCTCAACATGGCATTCATCGAATTGGGTCATCACAGCCCTTACTAGGCGAACATATTTAGCCATCGTATCATCCCTTGCCTCAAACTCTCCCTTCACCTGGGATATGACCAGCTTCGAGTCTCCGCAGACTTTTAAGTTCTTGACTCTAATTGTCCCTGCTAAGCCAAGACCAGCTATCAGAGCTTCATATTCTGCTTCATTGTTTGTGGTTGGGAAGTCTAACTTCATGGCATACTCAATTAAGAACCCATCAGGGCTTTGTAGAACCAAACCTGTTCCACTTGAATTTGTTTTTGATGCTCCATAAAAATAGAGAACCCAGTATTCTTTCTCCTTATCAACCTTTTCTTTGTCCTCCTTATCAACTTCCTTGTCTTGAGGTATGGTATCCTCCTGCCCCCCGACTTCTTGGTTGGGTATGGTACATTCCACCATGAAGTCAGCCAATGCCTTGGCTTTTATCGTCGTTCGTGGCTTATACTTGATGTCGAATTCTCCCAAATCTATTGCCCACTTAATCAGCCTTCCACTAGCCTTGGGACTATGAATGATATTTCTCAGGGGTTGATTTGTTAGCACCTCAATCTTGTGAGCCTGGAAGTAAGGACGCAACTTCCTCGAAGCCATTACCAAGGCTAAAGCAAACTTCTCAATAGTTGAATAATTCAACTCAGCGCCATGCAAAATTTTACTGACATAGTACACAGGTTTCTGGATTTTCAGTTCCTCCTTAACCAATACAGCACTCAAGGTATTTTCTGAAACGGCCAAGTATAAGTATAAAACTTCATTAAAAGTTGGCTTGGCCAACAATGGGGCCTGAGCCATATATTTCTTTAATTCCTCAAATGCCTTCTGCCTTTTCTCACACCATTCAAAATCTTTGACCTTGTTTAAGGACTTGAAGAACGACAAGCACTTGTCCCCTGACTTGGAGATGAATCGTCCCAGCGCAGCAACCCTTCATGTGAGCTTCTTAACATCTTTGATAGTTTTTGGTGGCTCCATGTCCAGGATTGCCTTTATTTTATCGGGGTTGGCCTCGATTCCTCTCTTAGAGACCATTAATCCTAAAAACTTTCCAGACCCTACTCCGAAAGCACACTTCGTAGGATTTAACATCATATTATGATATCTCAGGACCTCAAAAGCTTCCCTCGAATGGGTTATATGGTCAGTCTTTACTACACTCTTGACTAACATGTCATCAACTTAGACTTCCATGGTCTTGCCAATAAGATCCTTAAAAATTTTATTTACCAACCTTTGATAGGTGGCTCCTGCATTCTTGAGACCAAATGCCATAACAAGATAACAATAAACACCAAAGTCAGAGATAAATGATAAGATTCTTATTTCATACCATAACCTGTCAACGATCCGGATTCAAGGGGTTATTTGTTATTATTTTATTTTATGTAAAGATTGCTTAGTGACACCGAATCTTGACCCCGGATTTGGGTTGTTACAAAAATCACCCAATAGTCACAGGCAAGAACAAGATTCAATTTGAAAATTAGAGCAAGAATCGTTTTGGCTTAAACATGATCAAACATATACAATCTATATATATCAAAATGATCCTCGTGATCTCTACAACCTAATACAAACAATCAAACATACAAACAATCAGTATATAAGAAAGTTCCGATTCTCATCGATTCTGACGAACACGGAACAAGCTGAATATCGAACCTTAGTTCGTGATTCTGGTATCAAAATGATCGTCTCGTCACAAGCTTTGATATGGTAGCAAGAACAAGATCAAACGATGGATGGATCAGAAATTGTAATTCTTTAAAACTTGATAATTATCTATTTATTACTGATTTTTATAAAATTGTATTAGATAACTACGAGGTCTATTTATACCCGTAAATGAATCCCGATAAATCACAAATCGGTACTCTTTGTTTGTATAATTTAAAATTGAAGCCTGAAAATAATAATTTTACGGGGGAATATTATTAAAATATAATTTATAAATATAATATTTGTATCAAAATTCCCTGAAAATTACGTAAATTCCAAAAAATACGAAAACATGAACTATTAAGAAATCTCTAATTTTATAAAAATACAAATACAAATTTTATGGGCTTTTACGTCCCTGTAGGGTCCCGGCTCGATAATTTTTAAAAAACCAAAATACTTTCTTAATTTAAAATAAACCCCGAAAAATTATAATATATGCATTTGCACGCAAATAAGATTTAACACGTAATACGGAACAAACGTAAGTTGGCACACGTCCAAATTGCGTATTGTTTCACACAATTGTATTTTAAACATCTAACAATCATTTGAAAAATAATCTGGTCCTTACAGGACCGCACATAGTAGTTAACGCATGTTAAATCATGGCGATAAACATTTTAATTTAATTAAACAGATAATATTTTTTTATATATCAAAAAATATTTACATAATTTTCCCGGATATCACAGTAACCTCGCCCTCCTCTGTGCCTTTCCCACGCTCATTTTTCTAGAATGACGTGTTATGTACTTCAGGTAACTGGGCACAACCTGTGTGTAATATATCATTCTATAATATTTAAAATATATATTTGTTTATTTTAATTATAAAGACTAGTTTTAAAATATTCAATTCTCGGATTTCAGTTTTGGAACATATGTTTAATTGTTTCATTCGGAATAGAATCTAACTATTAAACTTGATTATATACACAATTATTATGGAGTTGAAAATCCTATTGTAGAGATCAAGAATCATTATTATCACAAATCTATTATACAAGTATAGACCAAAATTGGTTTTCAAGCTATTTAGTAAATTGCCCATTTACCTTTTATTACGTTAATAATGAAAAGAATAAGTTTGTTATGCTTGACCTTTGTATTAGAAATGAATTAGGTTTACATCGTCAACCACTACACCGAAGAAAATAATTATACTCTTTAAGAAATTCATTAATTACATGCACAAAAAACTCACTAACTGCATTTAATTTAATATTTTCTCCAGATTTAATAAATATAAAATTATCAAAACATTTTTCCCCACTAATATTAAAATTTATTTGAATCAATTATGTTGTCTATCTATTATGTTTATTATATATGAACATGATTTTTAATCAGTTATGAAAATGCTAATAAACATCTTTGAGTAATTTAAAAATTGACATTGACAAATTACAAAAAGACTAATGTGTACTCCCTATATAAAACTGGAATTACTAAATCTTTTTACTAAAATCACACCAGAACCACCGCCCACACCATTAAAATAACCAAAATCAAAGTAAAATTACTAAAATTTTAATCCAAAAATTTTGAAACACAAATTACCACGATTTTACACCTCTGAAATTTTGACAGTTTTCGAAGGTGTTGGTTATAGTGTTGTCGATGGTGGAGCAGGTGAAACAACATTGTTGGGGGTTTTATAAAGTCATATCTATTGTGATAGGATGAAAAATGAGATCAATAGGGTTTGCAGATGTATAGTCGAAATATAGCCGAAATTCAGTGACAAACTTGTTTGTAAGTAGTTGTTAGAATGATGGTCGATTTGGTGATACGAAGGAATGGGTGAGTGTGGATGGTGTATACACGATGAATATATACGAGCATAGGATATGTAATGATAAAGCCAGTGTATTGCCGAAAATGGTTTAAAAAATAGAGGATGGGTTGGATATATTTGAGATGTCATGTCTAATATGATTTGTGTTTAGTTTTTAGAACTTAACAACTGGACATATCAGGACATACTTCAATCAGAACTTACTGAAGTCAGAACTTAATATCAGAACTTAAGGTATCAGAAGATACATATCAGTACTTAAGTGCGGGAAGACTTTCAGATAAGAAATGCGGCTGATTTACAGGAGAAGATCTGGACTAAAACAAAAGAAGATATGCATGAAGAGTTAGAGGACTAGAAGACTTTTAGAAGATATCTAATTGATATATTTTAGGAGACAGAATTATATTTCATATCAATTAGAATATATCTTGTAACTGTGTACTATATAAACACAGCTTAGGGTACACTATATGTGTTATCATTATCGAGAAGATTATACATTGTAACCTAGCAGCTCTTCGTGCTTTTTTTTTCATCACTGAGAGAGAACAACAGTTTATATTGTAACAGAGTTTATTTGAATATACTTGATCTTTGTTACATACTTGTGTTAAATCGATTTGATTGTATAAACACTATATTCAACCCTCTTCTATAGTGTTGTGTGACCTAACAAGTGGTATCAGAGCTTCTCTATTAACACACATACAGTAAATATCCAAACAATCATGTCTGAAGAAAAACAAACCCCAACTAAGCCCACCAAAACTCAAGAAACTCAAAACACTCAAACCCACAGTTGATATGAGACTATTAGAGTTCCCATACTGAGACCTTCTGAGTATCCCATATGGAAAGTGAAATGGCTATGTTTCTGGAAGCTACAGATCCAGAATACCTTGACAGAATTAATGAAGGACCATATAAGCCTACCAATTAGCTCTCTGTTGCAGTTGCTGATCAACCAGCAAAGTCCATACCAAAGGATAAAGGTGATTACACAGCTAAAGACATCTCATCTATTGCCAATGATGCAAGGGTAAGGCATTTGCTGTATAGTGCCATTGATAATGTCATGTCAAACAGGGTAATTGGATGCAAGACTGCAAAGGAGATATGGGATGCTTTGGAGACAAGATGTCAGGGAACTGGAAATCAAAAAGAACAGGAGGACTATACTCACTCAAGAGTATGAGCACTTTGACTCAAAAGCTGATGAGTCATTAACTGACTTATATGACTAGGTTTGTCAAACTCTTGAATGATCTGTCACTGGTGGAAAAGGAATATGATCTTGAAGATTCAAATCTAAAATTCCTTTTAGCTCTTCCTGAAAATTGGGATTTGAAGTCTACTACCATAAGAGACAACTATAACCTTACTGAAACTTCTCTTGATGAAATTTATGGTATGCTTAAGACTTATGAACTTGAGATGGATCAAAGGAGCAAGAGGCATGGAAGTCAAGGACATTTGCTCTTAAGGTTGAGGAGGAATCTCCTAAAATGGCTACCTCAAAAAGGGGAAAAGGAAAGGAAAAGGAGACAACTCAAATGTCAAATGCTACAATTGTGGTGAAAGAGGCCACATATCTCCTGACTGCAAGAAATGAAAAAAGTGACAAAGGCAAGGCACTTGTCACAAAGAAGAAAAGGTGGACATACACTTCAGATTCTGAAAATGAGGTGAACTATGCCTTGATGGCAAATGCTGATAGCACTACTGAAACTGCTGAATTGAAGGTACCTCAAACAACTTATGCTTTTCATACTGATGATATTACTGAGTTGAGATTATATCTTAAAACCATGTTCATTAGTTATAAAGATCAGACTTTAACATGTGAAAGATTAACATCTGAAAATCTTGCTTTTAAAAATAAAAATGACTATTTAGAAAAGAGATGATGCTTTGTATGTTAGAGATGAAATGTTAAAATTGAATGAATCTCTAAAAGCTGACTTAGAAAAGGAAAGAGAGATCATCAGAACTTGGACTAACTCTGGCAGAACAACTCAGGATATACTAAGTAGTGGAAACTGGAATGAGGGCTTAGGTTATGGAGATGATAAAAGTGAGAAAGGAACTGTGCAAATTGAGCCAGTCGTTGTTAAACAGACTGCTAAGCCAAAGGTAAATCCTGTTAAGTTTGTAGCAAAAACTGTAAAGTCTGATTCTGAAAAGATGAAAGAATCTAGGACAGAAGTCAAATAAAAGTCAACTTCTGACAAATTAAAACAGGATAAACCAGCTGAAGTAAACATAGGCTTAATGACAAAGAAGCAGCTTAAGCATAAGCTGAAAGAGGTTAGAAATGTGAACAAGGTAAAGGAAGCTAGGAAAAATAGGAATGGAAAGGAAGGTGTGAATAAAAGCAATAATTATATGCCTGTTCCTAATGCTCCTATAAAGAAATGTTACAACTGTGGAAACTCTAACCATCTTACTTCTTTTTGCAGGAAAAATAAAGATATAAACTCTTTACCTCCTAAATCAGGAGTTAAGAGTCAGTCTGTTAGGTTTAAACCATAAAATCCTTGTTTTCATTGTGATAGTTTCTGGCATTCCATTTATACTTGTAAGGAATATCATAGTTTGTACTATGATTATTATCAAATAAAACCTTCTTTGAAGAAAGTTAGTATTATTCCTTATAGTGTAAAGTCTGATGCAAATTCTGATATAAATTCTGATAAAAAGCATGTTAGCATAAACTTTGAAACTAAATCCACTGCAAATACTAACAAACTTAAAAAGGCCAAAGGATCCAAGCAAGTCTAGGTCCTTAAAACTAACCAATAGTGGTCTTTGTGATTGCAGGGCAACAGGAAAGACATCTTAGTTCTGGACAGTGGATGTTCAGGACATATGACTGGAAATAAAGCCCTGCTATCAGACTTTGTGGAGAAAGCTGGCCCAGGAGTTTCTTATGGAGATGGAAACATGGGAAAGACTCTGGGATATGGAAATATCAATCTTGGAAATGTCATCATTGAATTAGTAGCTCATGTCTCAGGACTTCAACACAATTTGCTAAGTGTGAGTCAAATCTGTGACAGAGGTTATCATGTGGATTTCTTTGAAAAACACTGTGAAGTTGTAAGTAATTCTACAGGCAAAGTAGTTCTGAAAGGTTACAGGCATGGTAAAATTTATGAAGCCAGACTTTCAACAAACTCTGATGGCTCTGCAATCTATCTGTTGAGTAGAGCATCAATTGAAGAAAGCTAGAATTGGCACAAGAGACTCTCTCATTTAAATTTCAATAACATAAATGAGCTAGTAAAGAAAGATCTTGTGAGAGGACTGCCAAAATCACTATTTGCTCCTGATGGCCTTTGTGATTCATGTCAAAAGGCAAAACAAAGAAAATCTTCATTCAAGAGCAAAACTGAATCCTCAATTCTTGAGCCTTATCACTTACTACATGTTGACTATTTGGTCCAGTAAATGTCTTGTCTATTGTAAAGAAGAAATATGTTACGGTTATAGGGGATGAGTTCACAAGATACACTTGGGTGTATTTCTTGCACAAGAAGAATGAAACTGCATCTAATCTAACTGATCATGTCAAACAGTTGGATAAATTGGTCGAAGATTCTGTTAAAATAATAAGAAGTGATAATGGCACTGAGTTCAAGAATTCAATCATGGAAGAGTTCTACAAAGAGCATGAAATTAAGCAGGAATTTTTGCACCTGGAACTCCACAGCAAAATGGAGATGTAGAAAGAACGAACAGGACTCTCATTGAAGCTGCACGAACTATGCTTGATGAAGCAAAGCTACCAACCTACTTTTGGGTTGAAGCTGTGCAGACTGCTTGTTTTACACAGAATGCTACACTCATAAACAAGCATGGAAAAACACCATATGAGATGGTAAAGAAAAAGAAGCCAAATCTGAAATACTTTCATGGATTTGGATGTAAGTGTTTTCTTCTTAAGACTCATCCTGAACAACTGTCAAAATTTGATCTAAAAGCTGATGAAGGAATTTTTGTTGGATATCCACTTTCCACAAAAGCCTTCAGAGTCTACAATTTAAGAACAAGGGTTGTCATGGAATCTATCAATGTATCTTTTGATGATAAAAAGATTACTGGACTTGAAGATTTCAATGATCATGATCAGCTGAGATTTGAAAATGAAGATTTAAATTCTGATTCTGCAAATTCTGATGGCTTAAATCCTGATCCTGTAAGTTCTGACGGGTTAAATTCTTATGTCATTGAAACTGTGGTAAATACTCCAAGGGAAAATGCACCTGTTCAGGGGGGAGCAAGCTGAAGATCCTACCAAAACTTAAGACTCTCAAGAAGCATCAGAACCTGTCACTGGCTCTTCAAGTTCTGATTCATCAAGTTCAGATGAGCCAAATTCTGATAATTCTGGAAACTCTGATTCTTCAAATCCTGAAGGATCCAACTCAAATTTTGAAGTCTCAGAGAGCATAACTATAAGGGGAGCATTAGAAAATGTTGATGGGGACAACATGGATTGTAATATCCGGGATATATCATATAATTATTTTTGATATTATTATGTGTGCCCAGTATCTATTCTGTGAGTTAATTGTTAAGTGTTATCTGTACTTGAATATTCAAAAATAATATTAATTGAGTATTTTAATTTTTATATGTCCAAAATAAAATATAGATAATTGTCATATCTTCCTAATTATTTTTATGTTGATTTATGGATTTATAAGAATCATATGAAATTTCTAAAATCTTTTTCCGGGTAATTAAAATCTATTTTATAAAAACGGGAACCAACCGACGTCAACCGTTGTTACGTTTTTGGAACCCGAAACTCTTCCGAGAACTCCTTCCTAACCTAATTGTAATATTCCGAGCATTTTCCATGTTTCGACTTTTTCGACCCGGCGTACGGTTTGTCCTGCGCGGGTCCCGGCGCAACATTTTCGATACAATATTCGTTTCAGTAAATCAATAAAACCCGTATTTTCGATAAACAGGAGCTTTTTATTAAACTATCCCAATTATCACTTCGTCATACGTTTAACCAAGCGCTGAGACCAAGACCGCAGTACAAATTGTACTGATTTGGATAATTATCCCGAAAACCGATACCGTTTGGATCAGTTTTTACAAATAAACGTACCGTTTTATATCCAGAATGATCCAACGGGATACAAATTTTCCATAATTATAAATAGCCTTTTACCGTATTTTATTTCGTATCAAAATCATTTGCAGATAGTTAATTATATAATTTTCAGAGAAAAGCCCTAATTTCTTAAAACTGTTCTAAGAATCAAACAGCAAAACGAAGGCGTTACCGATCTCTGTTTTCAAAGCTTGAGTAACCAAAACGAAGGATTTGAAGTGTTCTATCAGATTCTGAGCTTTGTTTCACTGCAGAAATCAAGGTTATTTTTCTAAAAATTTATTTATTTTCAAATTTATTTTATTAAAAATATGAATTTTTGTTCGGATGATTGTTTGTATGATTTGATGATTGCATGTTGTAGAGCTTGTTTTCCTGATGGTTTTCATATGTCATACGTCTGATTTGGAGTTCAATAACATGTTCAAATTTGAGTTTGATTTTCGAATTTCAAAATTAGGGTTTATAACCCGTATGAATGTTTTTAATTAAAATTTGGGGGTTTCTTATTCTGTGATATATTGATGATGTGTTATAGTGGGTTGTGTTCTCTGTGAAATTTGCAATCTAGTCGTATAAGTTTCATGAACCAACGAGGTCTGTAGAGAAGGGAGTTGTGTTTTGAAGTTTTCTGATGTTCGCCGGAAACTGGAAAAATTCACGGCCAAATTCCGGCCAACTCAGGGATTGTTAGGATGAATTGATTGCATGGTTGTGTTCCTGATGTTGTCTAGATGTGATCTGGAGGTGTTGGTGGGGTGAGGACGCCGGGAACGTGTTCTCCGGCGAACCCGACTGTTTTCCGGCGAAGAGCTGGAAAATTACAGTTTGGTACCCCAACTTTTGAAAATGATGCAGTTAGGTCCCTGAGGTTTCCAGACTTTGCAAATTTAGGATTCTTGTTTATAAAATGTTTAAAAATCATATTTCTTATTTATTTTTATTATAAAAATATGTTTTTAATTTCTGAAAATTCTAAAAATTATTATTTTAATTCTAAAAATTATTTTTTATTCACAAATAAATCTGAATTAATTAGTTAATTAATTTCAGTTAATTTTTAATTGATTAATTAGTCAATTAATTCGAAAATTAATTGATTAATTGATTTAATTAATTATTAATTGATTTTTAATTAATTATTTAATTAGATTTAATTATTTAAAAATGATTTAAAAATTACGAAAAATAGTTTCAAGCTTTAAAATATTATTCTAAATTATTTCCAAGGCTCGATAATTATTCTAACATTGTTTCGGAGCCAGAATTGGCCAACCGAACCCTGTTTATTAACCCGAAATTGATCCAACGACCCGTTTTAATTCCGAAAAATGTTTTAAAAATCATTTTAAATACCAGAAAGCCTATTTATGACCCGAGATTTCTTTATAAATAATATATCATTGATTACGTGATGTATTATGTGCTACATATGACTTGTTAATTGACTATCGGTCTATATATTCGGTGTTTACTTGATTATCGCATAACTTTCAATCCGTTAATCGGATTTGGGTAAAACGAAGGGTAGATAGAAGTATGTGTTGAATAGAATTCCGTGAGTAAATTATTGATAGATGCTTATGATATGTGAGCAGAAGAGGCAAGGCATAGGAAAGGGAAACAGGTAGTTGAGGAGTAAGACGATTGTGATTGAAAGCAAGTGCAGGATAGTAAGCTAATATCAGGCAAGTGTTCTGAACTTTCTCGAGATATTGTAATTCTTGATAGTCTTGTTGACATTGCAAGTGCTTTGAAGCACGGAAACCTAAATCCTGATTTTAATTATTGTTCTTGAGCTATGAACCATATTCTTTCTAATCCATTGATTATTGTATACCCAAACAAGAACCACAAATCTACGATACTACTCCACAAATATATACAAACTAAATACCAGACACTGAACTGAATTATTATATACTCAATCCATAATATCTTATGCTTTGAAAGACCAAATCCTTGAAACCCTGAAACGTTGTTTCCTTTATTATCCAATTCTTTCATTACCCAGCATTCAAGCTTTAAAAGTACCTTGTTGATCCTTACAAGGATTTAAACCCTTTCATTGTTAAACATTTATTGTTGTTAATGATTTCGGTTATTGTTTATTATTGCATATTCTGTTATTATGTTATAATTGGATTATTTTTATAAATTATAGACCAGATTCATGGTCAGACCATATAATGGTCAAGTTAGGACAATGTGTGCCTTGGATCCAGTAGTTAGAGCAATGCTGTGTGCCTTGCTCGAGGTTAGTGCGTGACTGATCAGCAGCCTAACCTTGGTTTTTAAATTAAAAGTATAATATCCAATTCTAAATCATAATCCATTGTTCACTTGATATCATAAACATATTCACCTGATGATCATTATTCTCAGTTTTGTCATTGTGACTTGCTGAGCTAGTTAGCTCATTTGTGCGATGTTGTTTATATTCTTTCCAGTTAAAAAGGAACCAGTTGGTAAAGAGGATCCCCAGTCCAGCGCGAGAGCTAGGGGTTCAGGTTAAGAAAGCTGAGCTAGTAGGCTTCTTTTGGAATAATTTAAGTTTGTAAAAGTTTGTAATAATGTTTAATACTCAATTTGAATTTGAAATAGTTGGGATTTAAACGGTTTGTAATATATTAGTGTGTTTGGCTTGTGTGCATACTTTAACCTGTTGCGGTCCGTGGTGATTGGTAAGTAGGGTCATTGCATATATTATTATTATCTTTATTATTGTTATAAGCAGGTTATAATTAAGGTGTTTGTGTGGACCCCAAACTTCTGACCCGGGTTTGGAGGGCGCCACAGGTTTGGTATCAGAGCTACAGGTTATAAGTCACTGACACAAGCCTAGGTTA